>NC_137688.1:41397037-41567037 GCF_963989245.1 Nansenia antarctica
GACCCTAAATCGAATAACAGAATTTTAGTTTTTTTCAACCTACAGGTCGGTCAAACTTCCGGAGGGTTTTTTAATTAGTTTCAATGGCGTGATTCCACTTCCTACCCCACTAGAAAGTGTTAATGTTCGTAAATGAGCATAAGTCAATGAACAATGGGCACATTGTGGATAAGAACAATAGACCAATAGTTTTTGAAGGGAAACAATGGGGATACCTTGACCCTTTCCTCAGGGTGTTTGACCACTTTATCACTGAGGAACTTGGTGGGGATAAAGCCGGTGACTCCATTGTCCATGCGACAGCGCACCCCGATAGCTTGGCCGGGACACGAGCCACTGTCAAAATGATTCCATACCTGTAACAGACAACAAGAGCTGTTGGAGACTTATTTGGACCAGGGAGGAATGTTGGAAGAGGGATGTTGCTATGGAGACATTGCTCATCTAGGGATGGGAAGAAATACTGTGAAATACTAACATCATTCCTTGAGCACACCAGATATGTCATAGAAATCAAGTACACTTAGAATGTATTCGCTATATTGTTTAAATTGTGTTAGTGACCCTGCATCCCTGACAGCGCTTTAAAGTTAGGAAACTACTCCTCAACATGATGGTCACCAACAGAGCACATGTCATTGACAGTTATTAGGCTGTATTTTTTTTTGTAATCAATTATTTATTGCAAAACAGTACCTACACATGAAAAACTCACATTATTATACCAAACCAAATAAGTGTCTGTCCTGATTTTTAGTGTCTGTCCTGGTTATTAGGCTGTATTAAGACAACCCAAAGAACAGTACCACGGCAAAAACCTCTCACCTCGCTGAGCTCAGGGAAGTTGTCCTGTTGACAGAATGGGCACTGCCACAGACCTGTCTCATCGTTCCTTATGGCCTGGTCATAGCTCTCCCCCTGTGGGCGCCGGTGAGCAATGCCTGTCACTACACTGGTGATCAGTTTACCTGGAGAGGGAGCAACACAGACAAGACCATTACAGGTGATACTTCAACTCTAGTGTCACTTCACCATTTGGTGATAATGCATTCCAGAACAGAACGATGGGATTAGTTCCAGCCAGAGAAACCCCACAAGGCAAGTAAGTGTATTATCTGAGAAAACGACAGCTTGTGACCTTTAGGAGACAGTTGGCCATTTGGCCTTTGGTAATTTGACAATATGATAGATATTTCCAATCAAACTGTCTAAAACCGTGATAGAACATGACAATTGGGCCACAGAAATGAGATATCAGAGCCTACAGTGTAATTACCAATGTAGAAGGTCTCTGGTGTCTCTTTGGTGAGCAGGTTGAAGATCTCCTCTGTGTTGGGGCCCCTGTAGATAGACCGTAGGTCCTTGTACCTGCAGCTCAGCTCAGCACGGATGTCATACAGAGTGATACCCTTGTTACCATAGCCCTGTTGACATGGATAGTCGCATACAGTGAGCTCTAACATTGCCATAAGGATGTGTCAGCTCGTTGTAACCATCTAGTGAAGGAATACTTTGGCACTCATTTAGCTTGAGCAGAACAGTGGTAAACCATACAAAGAATACCTACAAACTCATAATACTCATGATTTTATGGTGCCTTGACTTTAACAATGTCTTTGAGAAGTGATTATTTAACAGTTAAACAAAAGTAAACAGTGTGAGAATAGATTGCACACCATGAAATAGCTAGCTGCAGTATTCAAAACTCCCATTGGATCATTTCTATTAGAAATATTACCTTTATTTTGGGGAACTTTGCATTCACACTGACCTGTCTCTCCAGCTCTTCAGCAAAGGCGTCCAGGTCCAGGTCCTTGAGCCGCTCCGGGTTTTCCAGAATCTCCTCCAGCGCTCCGGCAGGGTTAGCGTCCTCTGCTGACTCATCATACTCTAGGGCATCCACCGCCATCTTGCGAGCCCACTCGTAGGTCTCTGGGTGCACCCGAGACCCATCCAGAACCTCAATGTAGGAGTCAGTGCTGCAGGGAGAGACACATATTTGTCTTTTCTATTGAACTTTTATCCATACAGGTACTGTAAGTCAACGAAGATCAGATTCTTAATTACACACAGCAACAAGGTTGAGTCTGACCTATCCCCCAGAGAGGCTGTGTCAATCTTGATGAAGCCAGCACAGTTGATGAAGACCTTGGGCCCCATGTGACACATGGTGACCAGCTGAGTGCGGTTTTCCAGACGAGTGTTGTTCTGTTTCAGGATCTGAAAGCACAGACCCACAATACACACTAGAGACACTCCCCTAAATACACTGTGAAGTGCCAGGAAATTCCTGCTCCATTTTTAAAGTACTTTCACAATTTTCTTAATCTTTGCAATGAATGGGAGGAATAGAATGTACTCTGTAGATTTTATAGATGTATATATACATATATAATCTCTATGGGAGAGGCCTGTTGTTAGCCCTGGCTTACCCTGAGCAGGTGGGAGCCCTTCCTGGGTCCCAGGCCACAGACATACTGCACCAGGCTCTGGGTGTAGGGGTGGGCCATGGCCCTGTTCACGTCCACACCCACCTCATTGACCCTGTTGATGAACTCACAGTACAAGGCATTCAGCAGCTCCTCCTTCACCACATGCTCCTGTGGAGAGTCAAAGGACAAGGACACAGTTTACAGTAAGGTTAGGATTGTCCCCAGGATCCCAATTAGCATCTACCGTTTCATTACCTGTAGAGGGTGCAGCTTCAGGCACAAGATGTCCTCGTCGCTGCTGCACACCTGGGCGTACTCTACCAGGGGGTCCTGGATCTTCCTGGCTACAGACACTGCCTGCCTCAGGATAGGGGGGTAGTCCCGAAAATCTGCCTGTGGATGATAATAATAAGAATCATAAGAATCATAATCATTATCATAATAACAACAACAACAACAACAACAATAAAAACACTACGAATATTAAACTATTTTACCTACAACGTTACCTATAATGTATACAATTAATGAAAAATAGTCTATTGTGAGGTGAGAAATGTTTTGACTTTTGTGCTTATTCATTCAGGAAGTTGAAGGTAGGAGTTGACCTCTGACTTCTTGCTGTTCATGTAGAGCATGGCAAGTTCATTGTCGACCAGCTCCACTCCGATGGGGGGGAAAGAAGACTCCTGCTCCAGCTCACTGGCAGTGCGTTTAATATCCTCAAGGATCATTTGGGCATCCCTACAGAGGGGATGTATGGAAACCATAACCCTCAGGCCCAGGCCAGAAACAAATCCTAGCCCCTATTCCCGATACACTTACAGATAGATCTGGATTGGATAGGTTAAAGCAAGATAGTAGAAGCTCTACTTTGCTCACTGATAGGCAAGGTGGACTTTTGCTAGGGAGTAAAGGACTAGGATTTAACATGTTTGTCATGTTAGTAAGCTATTTTAACTCTTGTCAGAGAATGGCATGGAAGAAGGCGATTAAAAAGGGGCAGCAAACCTGTTCTCTCCAGCTACAGCAATGATGTGAGGTTTCTTCTTGTTCAGAAACTTCTTCAAGCTTTCAATATCCTGGAGCTAACGGTATTGTGAGACAAATATCAGAAAATGAATGTCGGGCAACTATTGTATCCAATGTTGTCAGACTGCAAAGTTCTTGAAATAGAAGTGAGAACTTTTTAACAGATTTTATAATCTATCACTTGAAGCACTTAAGCATTTTCTGTAAACATTTTCTGTAAACAAATCACCCCTCTGGTATATTAAAGATGTGTTTGATTTGATTGTTAATCAACCTTTTTCTCCCTTTCATCCTCTCGCCATGCGTTCCTCCTCTTCAGGAAGTAAGGAAGCCTCAGGAAGTCTGACACCTCACCATCACCATTCACAAGAGCGCAGAATACAGGGGTGTCTCTGAGGAGAGAGGGATATTAGGTTACGGTCTGGTTTAATCCTGTCAACTCTCTATGTAAAATGAATACAACTACGAAAGAAGAGTGGAAAATAACAATGAATTACAGTCAAGGACAGTGCACTGTCAGTGTACTGTACCTGCTGGATGCAAAGGCCACCCCCAGCACACGGATCCCCTTCCCCTGGGCTTCTACCATGAGGTCCTCCTCGTCCTCCTCCACTTGCTGTTCGGGCCGATAGGGGGCCACCTTCAGGCAGTTATACAGCTTCCTGCTGCAGGCCTGGGGGGTGGGCGGGCAACCACTATCACAAAACTGTGGGCTCAACATACATCAATGCCCTGAGCCGCCTGCTTTGGAAAGTCAATGCCAGAACGAGAGAAAAAGTTATCAATACCAGAGTTTAACAACGTTGTCACATCAAAGTAAACAAAATTAACTTAAATTAACTTAAATGATATTATAAATTATTAAATTAAATGATATTATGTTTATTGTAATGGATCAGTGAACATTTCAAACCTGCAAACTGCGACACTTTAAATGAATGTGCAATAATACTATGTGCAATATGACAACCCTCGGGTACATAAGGTTCAGAGATAGGAAATGTTAGGATATTTATAGCATAGCATAGAGTACAGCACAGTGTTTTATTTGTATAGTATAGTATAGTGGATAGTGTATATAGCCTTTATTTATGTAAACCAGCTCTTTTTCCCTTCTTGTTTTTAGTATTTTTTTCCTAGCACCAGGGGAGCCCCCCCTCCCAAATTTCGTTGTATGGTACCTGTACTGTATTAATGACAATAAAGACCATTCATTAATTCATTAATTCATTCATCTTTCTGCGGGACCATAGCTTATTCTCGTTAGTTTGAAGGGATAGTTCTCTCTCTTTTATTTTTAATTTTTTAATTTCTGTTTTTGGTCTATCCAGATAGTCTTTGAATCCATTAGGTAGTTATTTAACAATGTAGTTAGCATGCATGCGGTTTCCTATTTCATTACTAATGGTAAAAAGCTAACATAGAGATTCTGTTGCTTAACAACGACCCAATGGATTTAAAAACTGTCTGGATGAACCAACAACACCCTAACAAATAATGTTAAACTTCAAGAAAGACGAAACAATGCCTTTAAGAGACGACTTGTGAATACCTTGACAATGTTCTCCTTTGCCTCTGCGATTAACTTGTTCTTCAGCTCTTTGGCCATCTGAGGGTAGAGGAATTGCTTGAGAGAGCGTTCGATGGCCAGGGTGCGCTGACGGTTCCACTCCTGGACCTGGTGGCTGAACTCGTCTCTGTAGTAAAACTGCTTGATCTCCTCAAAGTAAGTCTGGTCACCGTACCTGCTCAAATCAATTAATCAATCACATTTATTTGTATAGAGCTTTTAACAAAGACAGACTTCCTGATGGAAAGATTAAACCGTGAGGAACAGCGTCAACGAAAGGGTTTGTAAAGGGTATCACAACACTCACAGAATATGATGTAGTTCAGCCCATCTAGTTTACAATCAAAGCCTCTCTGGCATTATGGCTTTAACACACAATACCACACCCTCACCCCTTCACTCCTAACAGGTCAATACAGATGTTGATGGTCAGCAAGCCCTCCTCCTCTGCTTGGCACATTCGGAGGAACTGGTCTCCATTGAGCTCTTTCACAGGTTTGTTCTTCAGGTACTTAAAAGAATGGCCAAAATGGGCTTCATCCACATCCTGCAGAAGAGATTTTGACAAGAGTGCTATATCAAAGGAACAAAATAGCAAGTGCTCTCCATATGCATGTGCCATGATGACATACTGTATATGTACCAATCAATATCAGGGATGTAGTGGGAGAAACATGTTCTGGACACTTGAGAAAATGAGGCAAACATAAACTAACATAAGTAAACAGCGCTGACCCTCCACGATATCCCTGATCAATATCAACCAACTATATACCAATACTAAACATGGAGGTCATTGCAGAGAGATCCATACCTTCTTGCCCTTCTTGCTGGGTTTGATGTTGATCTTAGCCCTCTCCTGGAACGTCTGCCGAAGCACATGTCTGACCAGAGGCTCCCTGGCTAACTGCATTGCCACCATGTAGCGAGTTCCCTCCAGTACCGCCTCGGCTGTGCTGAACTGGCTACAGAGGCAAACAGCATGGATTTGGATTCACCTCTCAATGCCAACATACCAACACAAGAGCTGTATCTGAATACAGTGTTATTATCAGTGTGCTTCTGTTGACCTGAAAATGTAACGCTAACATCCAAAAAGACTTAGTAGTCACACTGTAGCCAGGTGCTGAATATGAGATGAAATACATGAAATGTTTTATTTCTGACCTGCAGATGTAGTCTTTAGCCAGCTCCAGCGGCTCTGCGGGAAACTGCTCTGTCTCGTGGCGTTGGTAGCTGTCACGCAGATTCTCTCCAAACTGCTCTGGGGTCAGTCCAAACTTCTTTGCTAGGCCATCTGACAGAGAAGGGAAACTCTGAACTAAAAAGTAATTGCAGATCATGTGTATCTCAATGTGATCAATGAGTGCTATGTTTGTTTGTTTGTTTTAAGTTATTTTTTCTGAGTGGGGCAGTCCCACTCATTTTAAATTTATTTTTATTGACAGATATAGTAGAGATTGAGACAGGAAGGATGGGTGAGAGAGAGAGGAGGGATGACATGCAGGATATGTCCCCGGCCGGAATCGAACCGGGGACCCTGCGGTTACATGGTCAACGCTTAACCCGCTACACCACCTAAGCGCCCCAATGAGTGCTATGTTGACAGTGACACCTCCTGGACACAGTTGGTGGTGCACTGACCTAGCCCAGCACTCTGGCAGATGCTGTACATGTCTCTTCGAGATGCAAGCTTCAGGTCCGGTCCCTTTGGCTGCTCCTCTTCTTCTTCTTGCTCCTCCTCCTCTGGTTCAGGCTCACCTGTGAGTGAAAGACAGGAGCTCATCTGTGAGTAAAAGACAGGAGCTCATCTGTGAGTGAAAGACAGGAGCTCATCTGTGAGTGGCAACGAAAAAAGTGTTTTCATACAAATTAAAAATCTCAAGCGATATAAATCTAAATTCTACCATCCTCATTCACTTCTTTGATCTTTTTCAACTTCTTCTTGCTGGACCTTGCTGCATTTTGCATCTTTGGGATGTCCCGGCCATAGTACAAGAGGAAATGATTGTACACATCGCTCAGTTCATCACCAGACTGGACATCCTTCAGCCTGGCCAGATAAACAAATAAAGTATACAATCAATTGCTTGTTTTCATAACAAAATACAAAAGTAATTACAATTGCCTACAGCTAAAGCCATACCTCTCTAAATCTGGTGTGTCCAGTGGGCGTATCCCATCTGACAAAGGCTTGTCAGGGTCTGCAGAGATCAGCTCAAACTGGAAGGCCTGCATCTTCTGGAAAAGGCGGCGCAGGTTTTGTTTGCGGGTCTTCAGCTGGGACCACTAAGGCGAAAAAACACCAAAAATCAAAGCTCACATAATGTTATTCCAATCAAATCACATCACTAACGACGATAATCAACTTTATGTGTATAGCACATTCTGTAGAACAAGTAGTAAAATGTGCTTTACAATAATAAAAAAACATAGAAAATACTTACAAGAAAGTTTAACGTGCAGTTATAGTAAAAGGGACAAAAGGGATGTGTATATAAATCCAATGCAATTACCTTCTCATCCCACTGCCAAACCTTCCACAGGTCATTGATATTAAGCTCCGGCTCCACATACTCTTTCCTGTAGAACGCTATGAATGGAACCTTGAACAGGTGAAAATTAAATACATTAAACAAATACATCCAAAATATCTTTCTGATGACATTAGCTGCCAGAGGTAAGATACATTTTGAGGTTACAAAGGTATAACCACCTCACTTAAATAAAAAAAGGGCATTCATTAAGTGCTTCTACTCCTACTTATTGTACAATACCTCAAAGTGTTGGTTCCTCATGAAATTCAAGGCTTCTTTAATCTTCTGGATGGTGCTAGGGCCTTTTCTGCTGAAATTAGTAGTCGGACCTCTTTCCAAATACTCTGTATTCTCCTGAAGCAAAAGGTCATATAATGTATAACAACCCACAAGTGGTAAAAACAGCAAAAGTGCAGGATCAGCAATTATGCGAGTGGAAGACTGTAGACTGAAGCTAGTTCTCTCTACATGTGCAATGGCCCACACATAGACATACACCATCATTACCTGTATGGAAATGGTGGGAGTGGAGAAGGCATTTCTATAGATCCACTCTGCCTCCTCTTCAAGCTCATTGTCCTCAGCAGGCTTCACACGAGTGGAGCGCAACTATGCAACAAAAACAAAAAGGGACTTGATTGGTGAGACTATGGGTGCATGTGATCAGACCCCTCCTTTTACTGATTCCACTACAGTTCCTACTGAAGATCTGTTTATGAGCTCGAGAAATGGGATGGGTCCTATGCGACTACTGTATGTTGTAGCAGACAATGTTTCAAGTGTTCAAACATACACACCTGGAACCTTTCGGGCATATCAGTGGAGCGGATCTCATTGTCCTGGTCCGTCATGTAGCTACTCTCCAGCTCGCTGGGCTCGTAGATCTCGAATATGCTGCGGCGGCCTACCCTCTTCTTAGCCTGCTTCTTGGGCCGGTCCCAGGATTCATCCTCAGCATCCTCCTCCTCCTCTTCTGCATCATCATAGGCCTCAGTGTCAAACTCTGCAAAGTCAAAGTCCCCTCCGAATATCTCCTGGGCCTCCTGAAGTGCTCTGTGAAACAGAGATTGATGCTCAGTTAATTATACATGTGAGTAGGGATAAACAAGGATTTCCGAATGTACTTTAGGGTAAGCTTGCAGGTGGAAAAAGCGGAGTGTCAGAATCACTTGGGGCGGCTGTGGCTCAGGAGGTAGAGCCGGTGTCTAATGATCGCAAGATTGGCGGTTTGATACCCGGCTTCTCCTGTCCACGTGTCGAAGTGTCCTTGGGCAAGAACCCCAAATTGCTCCCAAGGAATGGGACCGGCAACTTGCATGGTAGCTTGCTGTGAATGTGTGTGTGAATAGGTGAATGAGAGGCCATTGTTAAGTGCTTTGGAATGATGTGCTATATGCAGTTTAAGTGCAGTCCAGTTACTTACGCATCTGTATACCCTGGCAACTTCTTCCTCCACTTGGGTTTCTTCAAAGGCTGTCCATCATCATCCACAATAAAGTCATCAATATCTGTTAATTTCAAAGGCACAATTGTTTAACGTTTTATATAGGTGTTTGATAATTGAAATCTGAACAGCTACCATCTCTTTCGATAGATTTCTTTATTAATTTAGGAGAGAATAAATCCTCCATTTCAAAATCTAGATCTCCATACAGTACCTGACTCCTCGTCATCGTCCTCCTCATCCTCTCCTGGGTGTAAAGGCACATCCAGGGCCTCACCCTCGTCCAGGCCGCCCCCCATGAAGATCTCATCGGCAATCATGTCCTTTTCATGGGCCTCCCTGATTTCGTCATTGCCCTCCTCATCCTCATCGTCAGATATATCTCGTAAACGCCGGAACTTTTGCTGTCCACAGTGATGGAGAAGGAGTAATTGTTATGGAGGAGATAAAAACATGACACCAACCTCCTTTCCAGGGATCCATGCATCTGACTTGTCTTGAATCATGATAGCTTCGTGTAGGCTATACATTTACCCTCTTCACTTTTACTCCCAGATTCTCCTCAATGAGATCAATGTCATCATCATCCAAGCGGTCATCGTAGCCTGTTGACAGAAAACACAAACTCTTACACAAAAGGCTTTTCTCATTCCTGCTGCCATAATCAAAGACCGAGGTGAAACAGTCTGAATTGTGACTGGGAGGCAATAATAGTGCACTACAGATGGGAAGAAATTAATGATGAAAGATTGTTTCATTCTCGAGAGCTGTTCCCTCCCATTTGCCCTTGTTCACTACCCTTGACAGATCTGATATGACTGGGCATGTGTACGCTATCATTATGTTGCTTACAACTATCCAGCCCTATCAGATCTGTGAGCGGCAGTGAACATAGGCAGGTGGTAGGTAACACCTTTGTGGAATTAAATGGTGTAGGAATAACCACTTACTTCGCTTCCTCTTACGGTGGCCTATTTCCTCCGCAGAGTCACTATCTCCTCCTTCTCCTTCTCTCTTCCCTTCTTCCTCCTCTTCCTCCCCATCCACATTATCATCAATCAGACCACGCAGGTTTCCATGCTCATCTTGGTCCTCTGTGTTCTCCTCCTCTTCCTCATCTAGGAGAAATCAAACTTGTAAAATATGCAAAAATATGGAATAGTATCCATTTCCAGTTTTTGTTTCTCAGCACTGTTTAATTTCAGTTGCTTTTGGTGTTTTTTATTTTTTATTTTATCTCACTTACTAGGCAACGTAATATACAGCAGTATGACTATTTCATTATGTGCTCTACAATGGGAACATTTAAATTAAAACAAATGACAGATTACTTACCATCATTGGTTAAAGTATTCTTTTGCTCTTTTTTCTCTTCTGAACCCCTAAATTCCTCCTCAGATTCCTCTGCTTCACTTTCGATGAAGTCTGACATTTTTTCGGGGGCTATTGAAGAGGCAATAATAAACATGCTTTTTATTAACCGTGAACAATTGCCAAAACATGTAGGCTTAATGTAGTATGCATATGTAGGCTAGTACCTGATAAGATTCCTCAAAACTCTCACCACTGATTTTAATGATGTATGTAGACAGTGTGGAATGTGGATATGTGGGGGGAAAATACAAGCTATTTGTGGACAGTTATTGAATAATGTGGCTGACACTGCTGGCTACAATGTAGGCAAGCAAGCCACATACATAGTACTAGGGCGAGGAAATGAAAGCTTACAGGTATTACATACATGTCTTCTGTCAATGACAACATAATACATATCAAAGGTAACCGGAGTCATGAAGACTAACGCGCTAAGACCGTTATCATGCGCACTTGATATCATGCAACCACCGCTAAGCGTGCCTGCAGACTGCAGTGCAGAGAAGCTACGCCAGCATAAGAGATGGACGGCGAACTAGCGAGGCCAGCTAGCAGACCTGCTATGCTCTACAGCGGTGCACAACAGCTGGCTGACTCCCAACGCACACATGATCGCATTAACGGCACTTACCTTTGATGTCCGACCCGACTGATTTTCAAGATGAGCGCCTTCTAAGATAATTAACTACAGGAAAACAATCATTGCTCTTTATAAAATACAATATCTTCTAGCTAGTTTAGCAGTGGGTGCAAGCAAATTCCAAGACTAGGATGCAGAAAAATCCCTCAAAAGTCAGAATGGAGGCGACGCAAGAACGTCACAGCTGACCACTGCCAGGCAGCACTCAGTAGCCAGGGCTAGAACAAGATGTGCAATCGGTGCCAATTAGAGCTACACACTGTGACATTAGCATTGTTATTCATGTGAACACTTCAACTTGTGAAAGACTATCAGTAAAAAGTATTTTTACTCAAATTAAATTCATGAAGAATGTTCATCCAGGGAGAGCACTAGAGAAAACAATAATCTAAAAGGATATATGTGTTGTTGATCATTCATGAGATCACCTGACTCAGAACAGAACATCAAACATATTACATTTATCTCCCGACAAGATTTAAACATATTTATTTTAGCATTTACATACATCAAAATCCTGTGTAGTGCACAATTTATCTGAAGCTCATGTAGCTAGGTTGATTTGCTACGTTATTTTTTTAAATTAAAGTAAAACAAAACCCACACTCCCAATTTTCTTTTGTCAGGTCATGATGATAAGGTGGACTCTTCCAATCCTCTTCAATGCAGATTAGGTAAGGTGCATCACATTCCTCCAACACACCTATGGCACCTGTTCCACCGGTCGCATTTGTATATCACCAATCTATATATGAAAAAAGATCAAATGTAAGAATAAGAGCAGCATTGAATTAAAGAGCCTGCCCCCCCCCCCCCCCCCCCCCCACACACACACACACACACACACACACAATGAGGCATTCTTACCTGCACATGTGGAGGTGCACTTAAAGCATATGTAACAGCACTGGCAATGTCAACTGCTTCCAAGCACTGTAGGAAGGAAGACAGTAGAACTTTAATTTATATGCCTACATTCAAACACAATAAGAGTACCAACTGTATGAACAGACATCAAATGTTACCTTTACGCTCTCATACGTGGCAGCAGCTTTCTCTGGGTTGAGGCAGTGAAGCCGGAAGGCAAATTCTGTCTCCACCAAACCAGGAGATATACACTGCCAAAAGGAGTACATTATTATTAGTTATTAAATAAATTAACCATTAGACTGATCATCTCTTTTACGGCCAAGCTCCACCTGCTGCGTTGCGTCAACTCGCCATCGGCGTTGCGTCAACTTCCCGTTGTCCAAGCTCCACCTACTGCGTTGCGTCAACGTCAACGTTCTACTCTAGCTCCACTGTCATTGGTCAATTGTCAATTGGTCTCATTGTGACGTCTGCGTCCACCGTCAAAAATCAAACTTTTTTGAATGTCTACTTTTGACGCAGCCATCGGACGCAACGCAACGCTGACGCAACGCAGCAGGTGGAGCACCTTTCATTGATTACAATGCATTTGATCCCAATTTCGGACGCAACGCACATTTGACGCAACGCTCGATGGCCATGGTGGAGCTTGGCCGTTAGCCAGCCCATCCTCCCAGATGATTGACAGACTTCTAGTAAGAAGAGAGTGACTTTGATAACTCTTACTGTAGCCCTTATGTGAGTTTTAGCCTCTCGTAGCTCCTGTCGGAGGCCTTCTGTCAGGGCAGTCACAGCATATTTGGTGGCACTGTAGAAGTGCACATCAGCACTGTGAACTACACGATGTCCACCCATACTGCAAGAGAGAAGAAGAAGCAGAAGAACACAATGACAGGAAACACACATACACATAAAGGAAGACGCACAATTATTATGGTTATATGGCTAGTGGAGTGTTCAAAGACAAAGCAATGACTGTAAGCTGTAATTGTAATGTAATTCTCTTACTAACGACTGGCATTGACTATCTAAATGAATATCTGCAAGTGAGAATAGATACAAGTAGTGAAATAATTCCTGTACCTGTTAATGTTTATGATGTGTCCATCATCCACCTTTCTCTCTTTCATGGATTGGTAAGCCTCACGTGTGCAGATAGACAATGCAAGTATATTGACCTGAATATCCACAAATTAATTTAGTAACACACTGACAATAATGGATGCATTAAATTGATGGAATTAATACATGGCGTGGAATAGAATAGGCTGTCATATTCTTCTTTAGATAAACATCAGGATAGCAGCAGGATTCTGGAAAAAACAGGTATAAAAGACCACCTTTCAGTAATAGAAAATGTTGTCTGTTTGAAAGATTTTGGCTGATCCTAGAGTTGGTCCTGCCAATTATTATAACAAATATAAAAACGTGGAATAAACTGAGATCCTGAGACTGAGATTTTTTCCCAGGATGCTGACACTCTGGAGGTCAACACTTACATCTATCATGGTCCTCCAGCCATCAGTCTTGCCATTTAACAGTGACTCTGGGTGAGCCAAGCCAGCATTGTTGATGCAAACATCCACACCACCCTGAAGGGTCTTGATGGCAGAGAACATAGACAAGATCTCCTCTTCATTCGACAAGTCACACTTAAAGGGAACTAAGGTGCCACAGTGTCCAGCGCTTTGGCACTCAGCTGCCAGTTTCTGAAATCAAGAGGAAATATAAATAGGAATTTATGATATAAAGGTTTCATACTTAATAAAAAGATTCCTGCCCATAGTTTCAAACGTTCAAAGAGGTCAAAAACTCTGTAATGATATAAGTCTGCAGTATGCAAAATAAAGATGCAGCATATGCATTGATTAATTACGTATCATTAAACTAAAACGTGTAACACACGACGCAAACTTACTGTAATCCTTGTGACAGAAAAAATTACTTGCCGACTGTTTATGAACGAATGGTCAAGTATGTATGTCGGCGGTCTATAGCCTACATACGAATGCATTCCTTCTCTATACAGTTACATCTAAAATATTGTATAATAGGGCGTAATCACAAGTCACAATAAAGCAACCAAACGTTGCACCCTGGTTGCAACGACAAAACCTACATGTCATGCTAAAAAGATATAGGAATTCACACTTCAAAGTTGTAGCAAACAGTTTGACAATTTACGGCAGATCACGTGCCCACCTCTACTTTCTCGATGTTCCTGGCGCAGCCGACAACCACCATACCGTGCTGGACAAGAGCCTTGGCAATAGCCGCTCCTATTCCGACTGACGCCCCAGTCACAAGAGCAACTCTTCCTTTCCAACGATCCATTTTCCTGTGAAAAGCAAGAGAATGTTCGTGATATCTGGACAACTGTATCACGGTTTCAGGTCTAGATGTATGGCCCTGAGTGAGAGCTATGGTTTGTATCGACAAACAGCGACACACACTGTCACTCCCTAACTTATGTGGCCTATGAAATTCAGGCCCATGTCTATTTCCGCCCACATAATTGAATATTTATGAGGGCCAACACTGCTCTCCGAACGTTTGCATTGTCTCTTATTACTCGTCTCCTTCCCTTCTGTAAATCCTAAAATTACTGTTATTTACTACTGTGTCTGTCAATACAAATATTGAATGCCTGCCAATTTGAAATGTTATTGGCTTTAGATTGGGCTGCAGAACCTGCTGACTTCACAATTGTTTTGCATGAAATTGATAAAGTTGTACACCAACTTGTAAAGGTGTATTGGTAAATGACATTGCGTGTATGGTAATTAGGGGGATACATTATAATGACAAGACGACTAACAATGTTGCCAATATTGGAGTGGAAGTGCTTTCCACAGATGCCAGCATGACATGTTTTTCTTACATTTAAAAGAAATAGAAGCCGCACACTCAGGTTCCAGATGCAAATAGTGTGATTTATTAGGACAACAGTTACGTCCGTAGCCATTGTCAAGTCTTACATGTTTTTCTTTCCTAGTGCTTCATCAATACGGCTCGGGTGAAGAAAGAGTTGAGGAAACTCTGCACTAGGAAGACTGCGGGCCCTGTGAGCCTGTGGCTGCTCAAAATCTGCACGGACCAACTGTGTGGAGTACTCCAGTACCTCTTCAACCTGAGTCTCAGTCTGGAAAAGGTCCCATCAATGAAGAAAACATCTTGCCTGGTACCGATACCAAAGAAAAGTAACCCCAGTGTTCTGAATGAGTATATACCAGTAGCCTTGACATCCCACATCATGAAGACCATGGAAAGACTGGTGCTAGCACACATGACGCCCCTGGTGAAGACATCATTGGACCCCCTGCAGTTTGCCTACCAGGCAGATATTGGTGTGCATAATGCCATCATCTACCTGCCACACAGAGCTCACTCCCATTTAGATAAGGCTGGCAGCACTGTGGGGGTAATGTTCTCTGACTTCTCCAGTGCATTTAACACCATACAGCCTTTACTACTTGTGGATAAGATGCTGTTGAAACAAGTGGACTCCCCCATTGTTTCCTGGATTACGAACTGCCTGACCAACTGGCCACATTTTGTTTGGCTCCAGGCAGGGATGTGTGTCGGACTCGGTGGTGAGCAGCACTAGCGCCCCCCAGGGGACAGTTCTGTCTCCCTTCCTCTTCACTCTCTATACCTTGGACTTCAGGCACAACAGATGTTTGCCATCTGCAGAGTGTGGCAACCCTGCCTATCGGCCGGGGGTTAAGGGCCTTCAGCACCAGGGACAGCACCCACTCCAGCCCCTGGGCAGAGGAGATACAGGGAAACCCTGCATGCCCTGCATCTCCCAATTAGACCAGTTGCCGTGGGATACCAACCCCAAGCTTGTTGGCTCGATGCGGCCGAAACCGGAGCACGCACGTTGGGGTGAGAGCCACTGAGCCACCCTGGGCTTGACGCCAACCTGACATACGCCCCCTAGAGGAGGAACCTATTGGGGAATTGACACAGAGGGTGAGAGCCGTCTAGCGGCAATACATTTGAGCCTTAACAGTAACGCATGCTATACTGTCTCCCTAGCAACAGTCGAGCCCAGCCTAGCAGAGAGGCCCCAACAGGCGGAGCCTAGGCCCAAGAGGCACCAACCGACTGATCCCCACGAGCTACCATCGGCCCACCTCCTACCCATGGCAAATCCCAAGAGTGAAGGAACCCCTACCCGGACTGAGACAGAGGGTGAGGGCCGACTAGTGGCAATACATTCCAGCATGGTAATTGTAACGCAGGCTGTACTGTCTCCCTAAAGAGAGAACCCGACCGGCGGAGGCGGGACTAAGAGGCGCCACCCAACCGACACCTGCAGAGCCCCCCCCCCAGGCTATCCTTCTAACCTTGATCTGAGAAGAACCTAAGTTTGACTTTAACCCCCTGTGTGAACTATTCTTTATTAAGTACGCCCTAGGGCTAAAACCCATACTGTGTCTGTGTCGTTCTCTAGAGGGTCGTCACCGTTTCTCTCCACTACCGTCCCGTACCGTAACCTGTGCGCCCGCTTTGTTTTGCTTTCTCCACTGCCAACTGGCCCGTACCAGGCCGTAGTACGCATACTGATTTTAGCTACCCTTCCTGACTCGAAGCGAAAGGTACCATCTGTGCTACGATGTGACGTTTGATTGGTCAATTTTGAAATACCACAACAGATTTCGCTCTAGGCAATGGGGAAGACAACCACAAATGTCATTTACTTTTTCTGTAATTCCTTATTAATAAAGATTTGAAAACTTAGGATAACCATCTTATTATCTTAGTTTAATGTCATTTCAATGCATTATAGACCTTTTCTTTACAACAAGTATCGCTATTATGCTGATGTGCTGTGCCTATGCTAGACCGTTCCATAGTCCAGAGCGCTTCGAGTTTTGGTGTTCAGCAGTAGAGGACAATAATAGCAAAACTATTACCTGGGCACTTCCATTAGACTACCGAGCAAGACACCAGAGCACTCATATCTGCGAGTTTGTCACAGGGTGCCAGTCACCCTGTTCCTCTGCAACAGACGCGGAGATTGTATGAGCGCCCCGGCGTCAGTCCAATGGAAGTGTCAAGCACAGCCTTTCCATAGAAATACATCAAGCTTATTTGTTAAACTGGTTCTGTCCTTGGTGTCACCCTGGACACAGTGGAGGAGATGGCCAATAGGAGGATGAGGACCAAACTCCTAGCCATCATGGACAATCCCTCCCATCCCCTACATGACACTGGCAGAGCAGAGAAACACCTTTAGCAACAGACTATTACAACTACATTGCACTAAGCGCTTTAGTACTTTAGTTCGCTTTAGTTCTTTTCTGCCTGCCACAAAGACACAACAATTACTGATCAGAGCCAGGCTGGGGGATGGTAAATCATACTGGTCTGTTCTTATTGTATTTATTATATATATATTTTAATTCTATTTATTGTTGTTGTTGTTTGTGTGTAAGCTGCTGTAACTCCTTAATTCCCCCTGAGGTCTCAGTACCTATCTATCTAGTGTGTTCACACGAGAGCACACCCCATTTCAAGTCATAAATAACTTGCAGCCAAAGATCTGATCATCTGGTCAAGGCTAGAGGTAATAGAAAGGGAGGGGTTGCCAAAGGTGAATTGCGGTCCAACAGTTAAATACTGCTCCTAGAAGATAATGAACAGTGACCGAACCAAACATGAAAATGCATTTACCTTTTTCACTTTTCTTTGCCACCATTGTGATTATTGAAGGGGCAGGTGAGATTGATTATTAGATTTTTTCTTATTTAGTAACTACAATGGGTTGATAGTTGATGTAGACCTTCAGTAGGCTATTCATTTAAATTATATGTATCATATGTATATTCTGGACTATGTTCCCCAAAGATAACCTTCTTCCTACTGCATGTAAAACATTTTTGTTTTGGTTGAGCAGCTACTAGAGGTCATTTACATTTAATCAAAATATTGATATTGATATTAGTGGCATGTTTTCAAAATGCTGATTACGATTTCAGAGGTTTTAATATTACCGTAACACTGATATGAAACAAAACAGACCTGTTGCTGGATTTCTGTATTTAACCGAATAATTCTTCTTATTATTATTCGAGAATCAGGAGGTTCTCTTGTGACCTGCAAATGTTCCTTCCTCTTCTGTCTCTTGAAGCAATCAACATTTTATGTTCATTATCCTTTCTGTACAGTATGACACAGCGTGATGTTTATTACATTGAACTTTGCAACTTATCTTGGGGCCCAGTTTTGAATAGAGGATGTGTAAAACTCTGAGTGAAATTGCTAGTTCTGTACTTTAATTACACTAAAAACAATCATGGTGTCCTAAAATATCTAGATTGGTGCTACCAGTCCCAGGTTTCATGTGACAGCAACTGCACAGGTAAACAACCTTAACCATTTATATATTAAAATCTACCAATTGTAACTCAAATTAAATGTACATACAGTATCTGATCTGTTCTCTATTGTTATTATGTTGCTGCAAAGGACCTGATGCTTGGGCAACAGTTGCAGAGCCATGTGGACGAAACTCCCAGTCTCCTATCAACATTGTGACAAGGAAAGCTCTACCAGATGGACGTCTCACACCATTCACATTCACAGGCTATCAAGAGGCCTTTCATGGGTCCATCACCAACAACGGTCACACAGGTACAGTACTTTGACATCCCTGGGTAATGTTCATATGTTACCACATTGTTGTCTGAAAGTGCACTACATAACATTTTGGTTGAATTCCTACGGACCTACACAACATACTGGACACAAGTAAAAGAAAAATACAATTATACTTTTTCCTTCTCTTAAACTCTTTGATCCTGATGCAGTTATAGTGAAACTACCTGCCAATAAGACTGTTGGAGGTGGAAATCTGGGGGTAACATACAAGGCAGCTGAGCTCCACCTGCATTGGGGCAAAGATGGAGGCCCTGGATCTGAACACACCATTGATGGAGAAAGATATCCAATGGAGGTAATGTATTTGTCGGGGTTGTTTGAGTTCATACCAAAGTCTGGTGCACATTTCGCTTGAATAGGCTCATTGGAAATACATTTACTGGACAAAAGTTTAATACTTATTTCCCCCACTGTATATTAGATAATGACTAAATGCATTTATTCTCCTAATATGACAATTACATTAAATGTCATGACTCATTCAATGCTTTTGATTCCAGATTATGTTCTTTAGGTTTAGTACATGTGTAGACAATATTATTGTACACAATAATCATGTTTTTTTTCATATGCTTGAGCTATCTATTTAAATATATTATTATCATCACATCTCCAGCTGCATATTGTTAATATCAAAGAAAACTACAATTCTTTGACTGAAGCTCTGAAAGATCCTGCAGGCGTTGGGGTACTTGGATTCTTTTTTGAGGTATTTTTGCACCTAGTTCTATTGCAAAACGCATATTATTTGGTCCGGTACAATATCACAGTACAGAATGTAACGGCGTCAAGAATGTCTTATTTGCCTCTAGTAGCCTAGTTCTTTGTACCATAATGTGCAACGTTTCTTATTTGTGGTCAATATTTCTTTGACCGTTTTGTATTTTGAGCAGATTACCTTATTTTGTTACGTTTGCACTTCAGGTTACCATGGTGGTTAATGCACAAAGTGGAAATAAGGGCGTAAAAATAAAGTCTGAAAAAATAAAGTTCATTTGTTTGGGATGGTCTAGCATTTGATTGACGGTGCCTCCTTCACATTTCCAGGAATCAGGAACCTCAAACAAAAAATATGACTCAATCATAAATGCTCTGAAAAATATCAAAGTACCCGGTAGGTCGTTTCATCTCATAAACTAGGCTATATATTGTTCTGTATCACGTATACCTGTCTACACTGTCATCATTGCCTCTCCTAAATGTGCAGATAAGATTACACATTCAATTCCAACTGGCTTGTGATTACATTGTCTTTACTGTGTTATCTTCTAGGCACCAACACTACTTTGAGTGGTGTGTCCCTGGACATGCTTATCCCATCTGAGCGTAACAGCTATTATCGCTACCAGGGCTCCCTCACCACACCCAACTGTTCAGAATCTGTTGTTTGGACAGTGTTTGAAGACACCATTCCACTACACAAGCAACAGGTACAGAATTACCTGTAAAGTAATAGCCTGTTACACTAGAGCACGAACCGAGCTGTACTGTGCTGGCCTGGTTACGCATCCATAGTGGCTAACAGCGCTGGAAAGTACAACATGAAAGAAAATACCCATGCCAGCACAGTACGGGTCATGTCAGCCCTTTAGTGTAGCCTTCTTATCTCTCTGATTGAGAATAATGCAAGCCCATGAAGATTTATTTGTATGGTTTGTATAACGTAATAAAGTATTTACGTTAATATGTTTAATCATTTCCATGTGTGTGTTCCAGCTTGATGATTTTTCTCAGCTTCAGTTTGCTAATGGAATTCCAATGGTGGGGACGTATCGACCAGTACAACCCTTGAATGGGCGGCAGGTGTACTATCGCTCCGGAAGTCATGTTGTCTTGGTCAGCACCATGCTTCTCATCACCTCACTAATTACTGCCACTGGACTCTCACTGCCCAACTTGTAAGGAGCTGTTCAATATCATATTACGATCTCAAATATATTTTGTTTGTTCTTCTATAACTGATTGATTGATTAATGTATTGATTTGGGTAAAAAGTACAGACACTAGCCTACATCCCAGAGGATAGCACGTAAACGTGTACTGAAATACTGGTCCTCCAACGTGGTCCTCGTTGGTAGACAAAGAACAACAAAGACAAGGGCTGTGTTCGGAATGGTATACTAGCATACTGCATACTAGCATACTCGATGAGTATATACTGCATACTGCCTACTAAATTCATAATAAGTATGCGAAAACCAGCCGACCATTTACACAGTACGCATACTGCCTCCCAGAATGCATTTCGCCGGGAGCGGCGAATTTAAAACCTTTTAAACCTCCATTAGCTAAAAGATGTAATTTTGGCTTTACAAGTGTTAACATGTCATTTTATGAAGTTTTAATATGTTTTCAGGCGAGAAAGTAACCACATATATTCCCAAAATGTGTCCAGTTTACCAAAATAACCCGTTTCTATATCTGATTTTTTATATCTGAACATTTTTTGCGTCTTCTGTTCGCTAGCTGCGTTCGTAAATTCGCCCTGGAAATCTGATCAGCACTCATGGAATGCCTCTTGTCCAATCAAATTACCTGGTCCCTTTATGACGTTGCACCCAGTGTGCGCTCCGGCGCTCTCAGAGCGATTTTACGAACCAGATTTTTAACCACCCTACGTTGCTTACCTTCACTTACGGAGTTCGACAGAAATATTGTAACATAATTACAACACGTTGTAAAATGATTTGGGGGGCCAATATCTTTAGCTAGCTCAAGTAACTAGCTTACTATATTGTTGTCTTAACAGTTGGTAAAATAACATGATTAAAATAAATATATATGAGCAATAACATACAGGGACGCAGGAAGGGGGGTGCTGAGGGTGCTGCAGCACCCCCTAGCGGCAGGCAGAAGGAGCTCCTCCTGCCTGAATTAAAAAAATAAAAAAAATATTCAAACAATAATTTAAAACAATATAATAACTATTGTTGCTTTTGGGAATAAAAATAAATGTGTTTTTTGTAATAAATGTAAAAATGTGTTTGTTAGTTTTAATGTTAGTGATCACTTGGTCATATCTTGCTAGGGAATCTCTGAGTTCTTTAGCAAAAATGCTAAATCAGCCAGAACAATTGAAGTGGAGTTGGAAGAAGTTGCTGAGCTTAACAACACTCCCATTAATGCTCTACTGTCGGACGTTGTTGAGAAAGAGCAACAGACGGCCAGAAACGTATTAGAACTGATATTCAGATCCATCCGATTCTTCGGCAGCGAAGGGCTTCCGTTAAGAGGCAATAACAATCGACATGGAGTGCTGTCTGTAATAATGGTCAACATCATGTTTGTGGACATTGTGGGACACTGTGAGCTGAGTGGAAATTACTGTAAATTCCAACACATTGTTGGTAAAATATTTAACGTTACGTCTTTGTAGTGTGTGGGTGCGTGCGTGCGTGCTTAACTATTATTGCCCGTGCATTGGGGCCCGTCGTTATGCCACTGTGTGCGTGTGAGCGAACGAGCAATCAGCGAGAGGTAGGGAGGGAGGGAGGGAGAGAAATCGTTATAATTTTTTCCCTGGCAATTTTTTTCCCTGTAGCGTATATAGACAGCACCTCAGCACCCCCAGTCAAAATACCTTCCCGCGTGCCTGATAACATATCGTGGGCAAGCACTACAACCAACTTGTCCGTCTGAAGCTACAATACTGGGATCATTCGTGATTGGGCTACAAGCAGTCAAATACTAGGTGAACATGTGTGTAAGACACAAATAAACTTGGATTTTGTTGGGAATTTGTATTAAAATAACTAGAAGTGATAAATCATGTACTATGTGCTCATTTTAATAATATGTGACTGAGGTCAGTTGAGAACAATAGGAAGGTCTCGCAACAAGCCAAAAGAGAGTTTCTGTTTTTGAGCGACATGAAGAAAAGCTCCTGACTAAAAGAAAGTTTTATGATTCAAACCGCCTGTAAATTACTTATTTTTACCTATGTGCTAACAACCATTTTACACCTGCTGTTATGATATTCTATTTTTCTGTACTGATTTTATACTTTCATAACTAATGATTAATGATAAGTCTATTCTTCTATACTATATTTTAACTTGTTATTGAATCCTAAATCATGGGACTGTGTAACTTCAACAGTTATGTTTTCACAAGCTATTCTGATAAAGGACACACTGACCTAGTCATGAGGGAATGGGTTTGAAGATCAAATAACTGGCCAATTAGTGCTTTAGAACGCACGTTGAATTAACTGTATAAAAATGTCTGTTCATCCTAAAAATATAACTGTGTGCATATGTTTACTGATTTCTTAAAGCTTACTGTTTTCTTAATACTACAGAATGTGTGTGTGTCTAACGTTGCACAAGACTAGGCTGCATGTGTTTTTCCACTCTGCAGAATCAGCAACACACTATAGGCTAATATGTACAGTCTGATCACAAACACACCCACGACTTGTTTGCATTACTACCGATACTACCGTATCGTAGCTGTAAAGCTAGATATATGTCGTATTTCAAGGTCTGCTCATAAACTGCTTGTAAATCATAGTTTGTAACCACCAATAAACTGTTAACAATTAGATATTAGCAATTTGTTAATGTAAGCCATTTATTTTGAGGACCTGTAATAATCTATGAAACAACAAGCAGCCCGGTGATGTAATATTTTTTTCGATAATGTTTAGCAGCTCGTGAACAGACCTTAAAATAATGTCACTGCCTGATGTCATAAGTTTTACTACACAGAGGAAATGGCATAAGGGATGTCGTACCCTGAAAACATCCATTCTTATCTCTATGGATTGTCAAGAGTGGGTTTGGTTACACAATTAGAGGCTATGTGGAGAAATGGAATCAGCTTCCTCACCTCCTACGTAAGGAAGTTGAAATAAGCATGACTTATTTGGCCCCAAACCCCCAAACTCTCTTTGAGTAGAGGTCACTGACCCTGATCATGATTTTACTCTATGTTCTTCCCTGTGTCGAACATGCTGTGACTCTCCAACCATGAGAAATTACAAATGATTATATGACTGTGTTGTAAGTAGCTTTCGATAAAAACGTCGGCTAAATGTCAAAAAATATAAACTACTTCAGTTATACTGCTTTTAAGTTATTTTGCTTTTATTTTGCCATAAAACATTTCATTTGGCTGTACCTTGTATACTGTGTAAATGACCAATACAATTTGATTTGATTTAATTACAGTTTTTCTCGACTGCTAAAGCACAATTTCTAGATCTCTGAACACAATGACCAGTTGCCTAAACACATTTAATAAATCAGGCCCCCAGTTGGCTTAACTATAAACACATTTCACCTCAATCTCCGATTTCACAAAACTCTGAACACATTGGCATTTGCCAAAACACACGTTGCAGAACTCTAAACACATTCACACTTACTCTAAACACTTTCGCACTTGCTAAAACATATTATAACTTGCTAAAACACACGTTACACAACAATATGAACACATTCTCATTCACTGAACACATTTTGCTCACACGATGCAAAATGGTAGACTCAGTCATCAAAAGTTGAACACAATGAAAGCACGGGTGTCATTGCTTAAACACAGTGACTCAAAATTGAAGACACCTGCAAATAATGTGACACCATCCATATTGGCCAGTTTAGAATGCACAACCTCATTGCTTAAACACAATGACTCAAAATTGAAGACACCTGCCAATGATGTGACAACACCTACAGTGCCTTGCAAAAGTATTCACCCCCCTTATTGGCTTTTTACCTATTTTACAGTTTTTCTCAATTGCTAAAACACATTTCACAAAACTTTCCTCCATTTTCCCAAAACTCTAAACACAACACACTTTTCTAAAGCTACATAAACAAAACCACACCTTCTATCTTCAAAACTCAAACTTTCACACCAAAACAGCTGCTCAAAGCCTGCAAAAATGTAAACACTATAAGCATCATTACAGACTACAACAAAACAACTGAAAACACAATGTTCAGTGTGTGAGAATGTTCTTTTTTTCACAACTGTCAAAGCACATTTTTAGAAACCTTACAGTATCTGTTCTCAGAATATATCACTGTAGAGTATTGGGAATTCATAGATTTGTGTGTTTCATATGAACAGTATGTAAATCTACAGAAAATACAGTATGTATGTTGTTGGAAAATATCCTTTTACAGTATGTATATGTTCTTCATGAATGTTTTACTGTAATGCTTGGCTAATTTTACTAACTAAAAGACATTACAGTACAGTAATTCGAACTTGACCTTACATGTGGACAATCAACTTCTTTCTAAAGGGATCTCTTGACCATTCTGAAGTACGCATTCACCCACAGGGGTGGGTGAGAGTTACAGTAATTGAAATAGTATACAGTAACTTCCTTCAATGTTACGGTACATGTGGGAATACGGTACATGTGGGAAAACTAGGGTTAGGGTTAGGTGCTAGGGTGACTTGGTACATGCTGGCATGTCTAACCCTAACCGTAACCTTAACCCTAACCCCCTTTAAATGGCATATGATGTCCGAAATTTTGCTAAAGTTCAGCCGCGAAGTTGTTGGACTGTTGTCCTATCGAGTTTTAAATAAAGGTTTGAAAAATGTACCGTATTCCCACATGTACCGTAACATGTACAATACTGTACTGTATCACAACTCAATGCAAACACTACAGAGGATCCATTACACACAACAATACTCACTGAAAACAATGTTCAGGGTGTGATGTTTATTTATTTATTTATGGAACTATACCACACACACACACACACACACACACACACACACACACACACACACACACACACACACACACACACACACACACACACACACACCACAATCATTTGCAACAAGTGTCTTAAATGTGACACAGCCCAATGAAAAGGGCTACCTGTAGGCGAAATCATTTTTCTGTTTTTTACATGTGCTTAAACTACAAAACTACAGATTGTAAGCTTTCAAATGATGCATCATACATTGAAATCGGAAACAAATTGAAGACGACATGAGTATTTGAAAGTTGCTACACCGGAAATCACTAAGCACAGAAAATCCCCATCAAAGATAATGAATCCCCATCAAACAACAAGAAACGAAGTCATTGTGTTATAGATTACACTTATTTAATGAACGTAAAACTGTTCAGAAAAATAACGAGTGGGTACTTCACATCTTCGAGTTGAATGTTAGCTAAAAAAACTAAAATTTGAAAAAAAAAAAAAAAAACTTTAAAGACGAATTTGACGTCTTTCTCATTTCCGAGAGGTGTCCAGAAACACCAGGAGCAGTCACAAATTTTGAGTCGTTATGTTTAATGAATGAAGCCAGGTGTGTTCATTGTGTTCACATTTTGCTGACTGTGGCAAGCATTTTGCATCACATGAGCTTTAATTTGAGAATTTGACCAGAGTTTTTTGCAACTTGTGTTTTAGCAAGACAAAATGTGTTTAGATTTATGAGAAAAGGAGGATTGTGTTTTGTGAATTGTGTCTTCATGTGAAATGTGTTTATGGTTTTGGCAAATGGGAGCTAGTTTTAATAAATGTGTTTAGAGAACTGGTCATTTGGTTTAGAGAATTGGCTTTTGTGTTTTAGCAATTGGGAAAAACTGTATTACATTACAACCTGTAATAAAATAAAAAATAAAAATAATTACATATTTAGTGAAATGAAGTCTACCTGTGTGCAATCTAAGTGTCACATGTTCGGTCAGTATATACACACCTTTTCTGAAAGGCCCCAGAGGCTGCAACACTTAAGCAAGAGGCACCACCAACCAAACACGACCATGAAGACCAAGGAACTCTCCAAACAAGTCCGGGACAAAGTTGTTGAGAAGTACTTAATGTGTTCTGACATTCGAGAAAAACTGTGTGTTTGTAATTCTGTTGTACACTAATGCAGTTCCTTTACAATCCATCAGATGGCAGTAATGTTTAACAGAATACACATTCAACTCACCTTCTCTTGCTTTTTTGGCAAATGTCATACAGAAAAATGCAATGCACTGTGAGTAATACTTCCTCATATCTACCAAAAATAGTTCTCATGATTCGTGAATTTAGAAATGTTTTTATTATGACAAATCTGAACCTTGACCATGCTCCCCCTTTTGCTCTCTCTTGTTTATGTTGTTACCAGTTGGAGGATGTTCAGATTACTGGGACTTTAATGAGGGTGCACTCTATACTATGAAGATATATAGAAGATTTGAAATATTTCACAATTATTAAAACATGCTGTGTACGTAAACTAAAAAAATATGGTTTTGTTTGTCTTGCATTTTGTGGCAAGCTTGAGGAATCCTAGCTCCTGTAGGTTAAAGGGAGATAAGGGATAATACAACCCACCACAGTCAGCCTGTGTGGATAATACCAGTGATAATACTCAAACTTAATTTCTTGTTTGGGTGCAGGCACACTAAGTATACCACACAAGTAGCCTATCAGATAACTAGCGCTGCAGTAGTGAGCTGATGGGATAAGCCTCTGGCAGTCATTCTTGGCTATTGTAGAGTAGCACTGTAATGTATCATACAATAATACAGAGGGCCTGATTCACTCAGCGATTGGCATCCTGTGCACTGAGACATTTAAATCACAAATGAACATCAAGACAGTTTAATGTTCAGTTTTGTTTTCAGTGTTTTATACCCTATTGAAAAGACTGGTGCAAACACTTAGTGAATGTGGATTTTGAGCAGTAATGCTTGGTGGACATTTGATACCCAACAAAACCGATCTACAGACCACATCAAGATAGTATAGTATGTCCTATTCCTAATGAGAATAATTAATAAAATAAAAGGTTTCCTATACTCTAAGTTATCAGGCCTTCCCATTTTTAAGTGTCATAGATTCTACCATTTCTTTTATTGAATTCTGAATTTATTTGGGTTATTATTATTTGAGTTCTCATGGGATGCTGAGAAACAAAGAACTGAGTGCAAGTCAATATCAGTTTTTAACTTAGTGTTCAAAAAGGTAGAGCAAAGCCTGTGTTTTCACAAATAGATCTTGTGCACCATTTGCACGCACACCACCCATCCCCCACTTCCTCCTTCTCACTCTCTGTGACTCTGAGGTTTGGGTTGTCTTGACAACAGAGGACAAATCTCTCTAAAGAGTCATGTCGGAGTTTCTGTTGTGGCTAACATATTGCACATTTTCAGCTGCTCTAAACTGGTATTAGGCGACAGCCTCGTGTTGGTGCTTATAGTGCATAGAGCATTTGAAGGTTGTGGTAAATCATTTTGTGTATTCTGTATCAGCAATAATTACATCCCAGATACATTCATGTCAAAAACATGTATAACACTATTACACTTGGTTAGTGTTATCTGTCTTTCTTTGGAATTTAAAACATCTGTACAATGTACATACTATCTAAAAGATACAGATGACAAGCATAACATACAAACACTGGATTAACTAATCATATAAATGTGTAAAAAATCATATCATTGTATCTTTATTCTCTGACAACTAATTATTTGGGTTTATTCATACTTTAAAAAGCTCAGCACATTTTGAGGTTTTACAGATGAACAGGGGCCTTAACACTGACTTTGCATTCCTGTTGCACTAAGAAATCAGTTTGTCTGTGGGAATCAATACATAGTGTTACCTTCTGTCTACATGTCCTTAAAAGGGGAGACAACAGTCTTTGCCAGCAATGAAAAACTGTTTGGGCCCTATGGGCAGAGAGAGAGCGAGAGAGAGAGAGAGAGAGAGAGAGAGAGAGAGAGAGAGAGAGAGAGAGAGAGAGAGAGAGAGAGAGAGAGAGAGAGAGAGAGAGAGAGAGAGAGAGAGAGAGAGACAGAAAGAGAGAGAGAGAGACAGAAAGAGAGAGAGAGAGACTGGGGGAGATGACAGCAAGAGAGAGAGAGAGAGAGAGAGAGAGAGAGAGAGAGGAAAGAGAGAGAGAGAGAGAGAGAGAGAGAGAGAGAGAGAGAGAGAGAGAGAGAGAGAGAGAGAGAGAGAGAGAGAGAGAGAGAGAGAGAGAGAGAGAGAGAGAGAGAGAGAGAGTGTAGACTGTTAGACCTCTTCCTGTGGTTTGCACCATGTGGCTCACACAGGGTTAAAAAGCAGGTCAAGTTTTCTGAGATCTGTTTCTTCTGGGGTAAAGGAGGGAAGGCTGGTAAGACTCTTTAACAGGTTCTATTGATGTAGCTCAAGAGATACATTGAAAATAATTTTGGACAATTGTAACAATTGTAACAATTGTAATTTAATTACTGTGTGATAAAAAAAACTTTTTTGCATTTGCAGAATATTGATCTAATTCGAAATTCAGCCCTTGTCTCTAGTAAGATGGGTGCTCCTGGCAAATGGTACATTAAATGAAATGTAATGCATTTAAATGAGAACATATGAGTTTATTGTATAGAGAATGTGTGAATTGTATAGAGAATGGCTGATTTACTAAGTATAACTCATCTATAATATATGCATGTAATGACATTTATTAGTATTTTAAATGTAGTTTCACGACTTTTGTCAGTTACTGTCTTGAGTCGGTCCTGTTGAGAAGACAGAGACAGGATCCAGAGAAGAGCATGGACCTGCCGCAGCTACAAGAATCACCTGAAATACAGTGCAGTCACCCATAAAGTAGAAAGCAGTACTAAACTCCTCTGCATAGTGTAGTGTTTCCTACTTTATGGATGAGTGTACTGTTGGCTACGAAGGAAAACACAAAAGGAACTCCACTGGAACCTAATACTTTCTGAGAGGCATGGACTTCTTCTTCTTCATTTTTTACTTTCAAACTTTTTAGAATATATTTTTAGGGCATTTTCTGGTTGACAGGAAGGAGGGGTGAGAGAGGAGGAATGACATGTGAGATATGTTGAATCAAACCAGGAAGCTTGCGGCTACGTGGTATGCACATTAGTGTCCTATAGAGCACCTACTTTAAATCTTTTAATACATTGGTGGAATTTCATTTCATTTAAATATTGTCATGTAAAGAAAACAAATAAAGAGTGTTTCAACTGTGATTTGCTTTTTTTGGTTTAAATAGTAGATGATGAAATAATAATCTAAATAGAATAGAAAATAAAACCACAGGGAAACTATCAAAAATAAAAACATGATTCTTGTGGGTAGCCATTTTGCTGAGAATGTATCTCACCATTTAATGTACACAATATTACATTGTGAATCTCCATTGCTCATCCCTGAAATACAAAAGGTCTATTGTATTTTGAACATATAAATGTGAGAAACAAGAATTTCCTCATCATACATGTTCCTCTATGTCTACACCAACTGAACTTACAAATACATTTTTAACATATATAAATTAACAAATTATATAAATGGTATAATAAGGCAAAACAACATACTGTACATTCAGGTCAGCAAACATACTCAGACTGGCAAGTGTCATTTTAAGGAAACAATTCCCTAGTGCTGTCAATGTTAGGTTTGGGCAATTATCATCTTGATGAGGGAACTTCACTCAAAGATAGTATAGTCCAACAACAAGTGCATGATGGAGGCGCAGAACATAAAATGACTTTTTGGCCCGCACACTGCCCAGAAGAAAAAGAAAGAACTGACAAATGTTAGTCTACAAGACACCTCAAGCTATTTGCAATATTGCACTTTGCTTATTGTATGGGAAATAAAGGAACCAAACATTAAAGGATTTTTTTTATCCTTGTTTAGCAGTGTGCGGGCAATCATTTATTTACTCAATAGGTTTGGCCAGTCCCCCCACAATCTTAATTCAATGAATGACATAATGGTAAATGGTAAATGGACTACACTTATATAGCGCATTATTCCAAAGCGCTTTACAATGGCCCTAACCCATTCGCACACCAATAGCAGCAAGCCACCATGCAAGGGGCCGGCCCGCTCATTGGAAGCAATTTGGGGTTCAGTGTCTTGCCCAAAGGACACCTCGACATGTGGCCAGCCGGCGATCGAACCACCGACCTTGCAATCATTAGACACCGGCTCTACCGCCACACCGAAACCCTGGGAGGAAGAACACAACTAAAGCAATCCAAATGATGTGCAGTCAGATGATGAAACTAGACATCTTCTTTGACACAGTCACATCCTCTTAGATATCCTTGAAAAAGTATACATTTTTCATTTCTATCTGATATTAAATCTTGGTATAATCTCACATACTGTAAGGTATCTCCATGTTAATCCTAATCCCATGGTAGGGGTTGCAGGAAGTTTGATGGCACCAGACCCCGCTGACCATGCAGGTCCCCCTGGATAGAGATCAGACATTGGTGGTGAAACGTTGGTCTTCATTATTTAGCCAATGAAAAGCCAAGGGCCCCATTTTGTTTGAGCAAAACATAATTTAACTGTGGCTTCATTGAACACTCTACAAACTGATAACACTATACAACAGGATGTTTATGGTGCCTTTTCTTTAACAATGTTTAGAGTTCAGAGAAACAATTGATTATTCAACACAGTAAACAATTTCGGAATGTATTGCACGCCATGAAATCTATCTATCTGTCTATTTAATATTAGTTATTTGGGGCAATTTTGCTCACTGTTTTACTCAAGCAAAGTAGAGCCCCACGGTTTTGTTTTTGTTTTCCCAAAAACCATTAAACCACAACTCACATAATAGAATCCATCTTCATCCATATCGCCAAACACGTATATGATGTCCCCTGCACGGAATGTGAGCTCATCCTAAAAGAGGATTAGAAATAAAGCAAAAATACTTGATGAAATACTGTCACTTTAGTGTGGTAATATCACCCTTTGAAGAAACTTTGTTGGTGTCATGTAGATGTTTTTGGATTCTAAATACATGTAGATCCAAAAAGGGTTCTGCTTGGCACCAAACAAGGGTTTTTCAAAGGGTTCTCTTACAGGGGCTAGACAAGATTTTGGTCCAATTTTTTAAGAGCGTGCAGTTGTGGATATCCATATACATTCATCACTCACGTCACTGTCTATGTTGGGAGAGCTTTCCCATGGGTCATATTCGAAGATGGCCACCATCCTGCGGACAACAATGTTGTCTAGGACACTGGACTCCTCACTGGAGTCTAAGGGTTAAAACAGAGGTCAAGACATGAAAACATGTAAGGATGATGACATGCCACCATCTATTGGGTGATGGTTCTTTGTATTGAATCTATGTACTGAATATTGAATGTATTGAGTGCTTGTTGAGTACCTGTTACTAGTACTACATAAGCAGTAAGAGAGGAGGATACCTGTATGATCCACAGGCAGGAAACCCTGTTGCATGAGCTGATACTTGAGGTAGTCGTCAGCGACTGGGATCTCAGACACCATGTTGCTAGGCACATAACCAGTTAGGCCGCCAGATGCCCCACTATAGAAACCATCATCGTCTTTATCCCCAAACACCTGCCAAGCATACAAACACAGCTCAGCTATTCTATTCCTGTTGTGAAGTTTGCTTGGTAATGATCATTCATCTCAGCTGATCATTCATCTCAATGGACCAGAGCCATACTTATGACAGAACAACAGAGGAACGAGAGTGGAAAGTTATCGGCTGAATCAACCAGATGCAAATCATCTCAGGAAATAAGAAAACCAAACCACACAGTTCTTGTCAAGTAGACCTAGTGTACATCTAGAACAAACAGGAAACAGCACCATCTATGCGGATGGAAAAACTGCTGAAGCCCTTTCATAAGCCCAAGACAAACTTAGTCATTAACTGTTTTTTTCTCAAGTCTAATTCATGCAGAATTTCTAGTGAGTCATTCTGTTGCAGTACAGATAAAGCCCTCAATAGCTTACACCCTTAGATTTCCATGTATAATCCATGGTTTATACATGGAACCTGTTTTGGTTTTTAGTAGAACATTCAAGTCCTAAAAGTGTGTTTTACCTTGATGATCTGTCCTGGCACAAAGGGGAGCTCCTCTGCAGCGGTGTCAGGGTTGGGGGACATCGCAGCAGGGTTGTATGGATAAAGAGCAACAAAGAGACGTACAGTGGGCTGAGACAACTGGCTGGCGGTCTCAAGCTCCCATTCTTCTGAGCCCTCAGGTGTATAAACTCTCAGTCCATCTGGGTGCCGAAACACTTCCAATGCAAGCATCCCCTCTATTGACTCCTGTGTGAGAGCGAGCATCCTTTGTCTCTCTGCATTTGGCAGACAGGTGGCTACTGCAGACAACAGGCGCTCCTTACACCCTCACCCTTACATGAGGCAAGCAAGGTAAGCTGCAGTTTAGCTAATCCTCTTTAGGGAAAGTGGATAACCATGTCCCAGCTCTACCTGAAGCTCTTCTAAAGAAAGTACATCAACAGAAGAAAGACACACATCTTTATTTGAGCTGAGGATGTGTATTGCTACGGGAAGCTAATGTTGATAGAACATAAATATTGTAGGCACCACTAAACAAGAGGATGAACTGTATCAGCTCTAACTTTGTGTGACCAATGATAATCCATGTTTGCAATATACCGTACAGTACACCATTTCCATTGTACTTTTGTACATTGTACTTGTAACATTAATTAGCTTATTACTGGGCTTATTGCAATTTATGGATGTTTTCTTGACTCCTCCCCTCTCATGACCTGCCCTACTTGTTATATTGGGACTCAATGCTTCCTCCTTGCTGAGGTCAGCATGTGATTATCTCACCTACAGAGAGAGAGAGGAGAGAGAGAGAGAGAGAGAGAGAGAGAGAGAGAGAGAGAGAGAGACAGACAGACAGACAGAACAAACGATATTGATGTTGACGTCCTACATTGAAGTTTTGTAAGACAGAAATAATCATGGAGCTAAAATAGACCATAACCTTCACTCAAGCATTATTTCCTGCACACACATACTGTACCGATTAACAGCAACGTCTACATAAATTAATAGTAGTGATATCTGATACATTAGATATAGTGTAACAGTAAAATATCCCCCAACAACAGTACAGATAAAGACTGTGATGATTCATGGTGACAAGTCATGACATTACCATGCTACGCCAGCAGAGGGGGCTTTAAGTCATTGGATTTATACAGCTTGAGTAAATGACATTTCTATGAGACAGAATTACAGACAAAGACTGGGGTCTGTTTTCTATCACTCATCTCTGCCCAGAAAGAACCTTCTGGCAATCTCATTGACTATGAATATAAAACAGTAAGGAGCTTCACACTCTACAGGGCTGACCCTTAACTACACTGTGGTGGCTCAGATATTCTTTCTTTTTATAAACAACTTTCCAGTACTGTTTCACTCATTATATTCTTCTTTTTAGGCCTCATCGCACCAGGTGGCACATAAGGTCTCTTCAGCCTCTATGGTGGATGCATAAGGCCAACCCAGAACAGCTCAGATTGGCTCTCTAGTCCAATTATGGTATAGGACAGGGGTCTTCAACCTTTTTCAACCCAAGGACCCCTTGGACGAGAGACAAACAGAACAGGGACCCCCACATGTAATATATATTTTTAAATGTCTCACATTTTAAAGCCTATAATAACTTTTATATTTACTTCATTCACCTTTTCTTTCACCGTATTAACCTATTTGTATACTGGGTTATTAGCCTATATGTGTTTATGATTGATAAAACGTTCATGCATAATTATGATTGGTTATTATTATTGTTGTTGTTGTTGTTGATGAGGCTTATATTTTCTATTATTATTATTTTTCAACAATGAAACTTTTAGCTTCAGGAAGCCAGGTATGCCTACCTCAGTGAGATGACTGGCCCTGGTTGGTGGTACACAGCTTGTCTATTCTGGGGGAGATGGAGGTTGTCAGGCAGAGCATCATGTCATCCTCAGACTGCTGTCTGGAACGGTATTTGCTCTTCAGGTAGGTGAGGGAGGAGAATCCACTTTCACAAAGATAAGTTGTTACAAAAATTGGCGGACCCCCTGCAGTACCTCTGCGGACCCCCTAGGGGTCGTGGACCCCCGGTTGAAGACCACTGGTATAGGATACCTGGCCTTTGAGACACTATGATTTGCTCGACATGAAGTTGGGTGGTGAGGAGAGGATCTCTTATAAGAAACAGCACAGCCAACTTCTATGCCTTACCACAGTGACAAAAATAGCTGCATGAATCCAAAATGACCAGCAGAGGTCACCTGTTGCATTGGTCAAAATTGGATTACGGGGACATTCTCCCTGGAGTAATTTAGGGCTAAATGCCTTACTCAAGGGCACACAAGTGGTGATGTTCCCAGGTGGGATTTGAACTCACAACCTTCCAATCACTAGTCAATCTCACTATCCAGTAGACCACCACTACCCCTCAAAGTTTGTGATATTAACTTTCCACTTGGTGGATCCATCTCATAGTCCAGCTAGCATGTCCGAAACCTAGTCCACAGAGTTTCCTGGTTCTGGCTGTGGTTTTCCAGCCCAGACAAGCACACAGCGGGGTCCAGAGATGGTGGCAGTGAAGCTGGAGGACTGCAGTCAAACACTGGATCTCAATGTGATGGTGAAAGAGGAGGAGAAGGAAGAAGTGATGGTGAAAGAGGAGGAGAAGTGGTGGAGAAAAATGTGATGGTGAAAGAAGAAGAGGAAGAAGATTTGTCGGTGAAAGAAGAGGAAGGAGGAGAGGAAGAGGAGGAGAAAGAGGCGATCGTAAAAAAAGAGAAAGCAGGACAAGATGTCGAGGAGAACGATAGTGAGTTGGATGGTAAGTTCATGTCATGAATTTGGCTAATGTTAGAATGGTATTTATCGTACAACTCCTAGTCAATGGTGTTAAAAGGATAGTTGACTTTTGTATACCTTATAGAAAGATGGTTCCTTACTCTGGAAGTACTCCATGGACCAGGAAAAAACTGTTATCCTGCCTCAGTGTTTTTAATGGGATTTGAACACAATTGAACTTCGTCTAATTGCCCCCATCACTCCAATTGTATTTTTGTTAGCCATGGCTAAAGTAAGCTGAAGTTAGTAGTGGTTATATTGTTACGTCTGTAGTTTTACGACAGTTTGGACTTCACGACAGTGCCGTGTTACGTTATGGGTGACACACGATGTTGAATAAATGGAGATAAGCTCCGACCTGAAGCTCTGAGTATCAGTCTCCGTTATTGAACATATCATTGGCGACGAGGATGGCTGATTGTTCTCTACCACCACCCTCTCCTTTCCTAGCAGTCCCGGCAGAACCACCGATTCCGTGGAACCGCTGGATTTCCTCTTTCGAGACATATATCCTAGCCGCCGGCTTGGAGGAGATCTCTGACAAGAGGAAATGTGCGCTACTGCGTCACTGTTTAGGAGCGGAGGGTCAGCGCGTGTTCGGAACTCTCGGCACCGCGGCGAAATACACAGACGCTGTGGAACTACTGAAGCAACACTTCGCCCCTCCACAAAGCGCTCTTCTCCGCCGCGTCATATTCAAACGAAGATACCAACGTACAGGTGAGACAGTGACACAGTATGTGGCTGATCTGCGGGGTTTGGCGAGCTTATGCAAGTTCTGGACATTAAAGAACGAAATGATAAGAGACCAACTCATCTTACACACGAACTGTGACAAGATTAGGGAAAAACTGTTACTGGAAAATGATGAACTTACATTATCAGCAGCTTTGAACATAGCGGTCCAGGTTGAAACAGCCTTGGAATGTGCAGTTAGTTTTTCAGCCTCTCCCAGCTCACCGGCAGCGGGTGCGCACAGCCTACAGGTGCCCCTCCTCCACGTGAGTGCAGCCAGCGGCGGGGAGAGCATTTTACTGGCCTCTCGGTCACGCGACCAGCCACACCAGCCGTGTGGGAATTGTGGCTCTTCTGCACACAATTCAAGAGCTCAGACATGCCCAGCCCGTGGTAAAACCTGCTCCAACTGCGGGAGACTAAACCACTTTCACAAGGTCTGCAGGTCTGCCCCAGCTAGAGCTTCCCAGTCACCTACCACAGTCATCCATAATGTCAGCTCAGGACGAGCGCCATTCAAAACATGCTCGTTGATGGTTGGCGATGTCACTCTGCCGCTCCTCCTAGACACTGGAGCCACAGTGTCCCTTGTGAACTTGACGACCTATACACAGTTTTTCTCCCATGTGCCCCTGGGGTTGCCCTCCACCACTCTGCGTGGCTATGCCAACTCTGAGATTGACATTGCGGGCTCTTTTCAGCTGCCTGTGAAGTACGGGGAGAGGACACTGCCGGCCTTCAGGTTCAATGTTGCACGCCACGGGACCAACCTGTTAGGCCTCGACCTGTTCAACGCCCTCGGTTTCACCCTGCTAGACACAGCTGGCTCAGAGATTCACACCGTTTCCATCCCCTGGCAGCAACAGTGGCCTGCGCTGTTCAGCGGTGTAGGCTGCCTCGACACTTTTGCCCACCAGCCTCTGTTAGATCCTACAGTGATGCCTGTTATACAGTCCCTCCGCCGCTCCCCCCTGGCTCTCCGCGATGACATCTCCTCTCAACTACAAAGCATGCTCGATAGCGACATCATTGAGCAGGTGAATGCATCGCCTTGGATCTCCAACCTGGTGGTGGCGAAGAAGAAGTCTGGGGGGCTGCGCATCTGCGTGGATCTGAGAGCGGTAAACAAGGCCATCATCCCTGACAAATACCCCCTGCCAACGATAGAGGAGCTCACCGCCCAGTTCTACGGGTCCAGCGTGTTCTCTAAACTGGACCTCCGTCAGGGTTACCTCCAAGTGCCACTACACCCCGAGAGCCGCAACCTCACAGCGTTCATCACTCACAGAGGGGTTTTCCGCTACAAACGCATGGCTTTCGGTTTAAGCTCCGCCCCCAGCTGCTTCCAAAAGAGCATGGCCTCCATCTTCGCTGGGATCCCAGGTGTGGCCATCTATCTTGATGACATCGTGGTTCACGGGGCCACCGTCGAGAGCCACGACGAGCGTCTCCACAGTGTGTTCAGTGCATTGGCCAAGCATCACCTCACACTCAATGGTGAGAAGTGTGTATTCGCCGCCCCAGCCATTGACTTTGTGGGGTTCCGCCTCTCAGCTGATGGTACGTACCCGCTGCACTCGAACACCGAGGCCATTCATCATGTCCCGGAGCCCACCACAGCCGCTCAGGTGGCCTCCTTCCTAGGCATGACGGCGTACTACCTCCGTTTCCTGCCACAGTACTCGGCCACAACCACACCACTGCGGAAGCTGTTGAAGCATGACGAGCCCTGGCTCTGGACGTCTGCCTGCTCAGACACGGTACGCCTCCTGAAGGCCCAACTCACCTCGCCACCGGTCCTGGCGCATTTCGACCTGGCCAGCCCCACTCTTGTCACGTGCGACGCCTCTGCCACAGCCATTGGTGCTGTGATGTCCCAGCTGCAAGGGGGGGTGGAGAGACCGATCGCCTTCGCCTCCCGTGCTCTCAGCCCCACGGAACAGAAGTACTCGGTGGGGGAGCGGGAGGCCCTAGCATGCCTCTGGGCATGTGAGCGCTGGCACATGTACCTCTATGGACGTCTATTCACACTGAGGACAGACCACCAGGCCCTCATCACCCTCCTGGCCACGTCTGGCACCGGTCACAAGCCACTCCGCCTCCACCGCTGGGCCGACCGCCTGCAGCAGTACAACTATCGGCTACAGTTCACGCCAGGACGAGACAACGTGGTAGCCGACTTGCTATCACGCTCAATCCCCAGCCCACCCACAGCCCCAACCTTGACCCCCGGACTGGACCAGGCTGAGCATGACCTCGTCCAGCTCCTCCACACACCCCTTCAGGAGACGGTGTCGCTGAAAGAGCTCCGAGATGCCTCAGCCGATGACCCCACCCTCTCTACACTCTCAACCTACATCACGCAGGGGTGGCCGGCAAGAGTACCTGACGAGCTACTCACTTACTCCAGGATCAGGGAGGAGTTGTCGGTTTGGAATGACACCTGTGTCGCTCGCGGGTTCTGCACTGTGGTCCCATGTGTCCTTCGGGCGCGTATCCTTGCTATGGCGCACGAGGGTCACCTGGGCATAGTCAGGCTCAAACAGCGCTGTCGTGATGTTGTGTGGTGGCCAGGCATCGACAGGGAACTCGAAACCCTGGTCAAGGAATGCACTGCCTGTCTCCTTAGTGGTAAGACCAGGGCTCCAGCTCCACCCCCGCCCATGCAGCCGTTGGACTGGCCATCTCAACCCTGGGAGCACCTGCAACTTGATATCTGCGGCGAGCTGCATGGGGTACCACATCACCAGCGTTTTCTCGTCGTGACCTACGACCTCCACTCTAAGTGGCCAGAGGTGACACCTGTGGGCTCGGTCACAGCAAAGGTGCTGATCGACATTCTCGACGCTCTGTTTGCACGTTGGGGCCTGCCCAAGAGGATCACGACTGACAACGGTCCTCAAATGATTTCCCATGAACTGTCCTCCTATCTAGTGGGTAAAGGGATCCACCACATCCGCACAGCGTTCTACCACCCTGCTGCGAACGGGGGGGTGGAACGGCTGAACCAAACACTGAAAAATGGCATCAGGGCCCACCTGGCACAAGGGTGCACGCTCACCACCAGCCTCCTCCAGACGCTGTTGCATTATCGGGCCACGCGACACGCCACTACAGGAGTCTCCCCAGCCTCCCTCATGCTGGGGCGGGAGCTCCAGCTGCCTCTCGATAGGCTCCGCCCTACACTAGCTCAGCCCCCGGTCCATCCAGTTCAAGCCAGTCACCAAACACCAGCGCTTGATGAAGGATCGTTTCGACAGGGCCAGACGTGCTAGGCCACCTGTCATTGCTGTGTCAGACTGGGTCAGGATCCGACGACCTCATCGGGACAACAAACTCCAGTCGTTTTGATCTGACCCTGTCCAGGTCAGCAAACAGCTTGGCCCGGCCTAGTTTAGGCTCGCCGACAGCACTCGCTGGCATGCTACCCGCCTGCGTAAGGTGCAGCCTCCCCCTGGCCCAGCGCTGGGTGTGGCCTCTTCCACAGTCTTGCCAGCCGCACGGTTGGATGAAGCAGCAACCCCGGCCTACCAGGCTCAGCCCCAAGGCGTGGAGCCGCCACCAGTGGCTGTGGCTGCACCAGAGCCACGTCTGGTTCGAGCACGCAACAGGCCCGATCACTTGCGTGACTACATGACTGAGTATCACACCTAGGTTGTGTGAGGGGGGGGGGGAAATGTTACGTCTGTAGTTTTACGACAGTTTGGACTTCACGACAGTGCCGTGTTACGTTATGGGTGACACACGATGTGTGTATGCATTTATCATTATAGTCCATCCAGTCTAGTGGGACTTCGGTGTAGTTCCTTCCTATACCATCTGGGCATCAAAGCTGTAATAAAAAAAGAAGACAGTACATTAAAAATGATTGCCCACTGTTACCAACACCACTTTTACGAAATAGCCTACTACTATCTTCATAAAATTGAATTGCTTATACAATGACATTGACAAATACCTGAATTGCTGGTGACTCACATCAAGGTGTCATCTCTCCGAACCTCTCACCTCCTCATTCTGTAACACAAATTTCAGGTCAGAGGTGTGGACACTTCTCTAGTGTAGGTTTTCCATAGACTCTCAGTGTACTGTACTTGTACTGGTAAAGTCTTGTACTGGTGAAGTAGGCTAGTGAAATCATTTCAATCCACAGTATTATACAGCAAATCTACATATCAATGAATTAATCATTATTTTTGATTCCACACAACATTACCGTTCATTACAAAAGTGTGACGATCCACACTGGTACCACCAGTGGGCGCCAAACATCTATTGTCTTGTTGACTCTCTCTCTTGGTTCCTGATGGGCACAGGTGAAGGTGATCATCCTGATTGTCCCAGGAACTTTAAGAGGGGGTCAAATTGATGGACTCGGTCTCTTCCTGGTCAACCAGCAGCCTTTTTGGTTGTTGTTATGATTTACTTTATCATTATTTCAATTTAACATATTATTCTTTAATAAATCTCCTATTATTGTTCTCCATGTGTCGTCTCCCTTTTTGTCACCTTGTCCTGAGCCAGGCAAGCGTAACAAATTGGGGGCTCGTCCGGGATTGAATTTGGTGAGAGCAATATTCTCTCCCTTTTCATAGTTGATATTCGGGATTGGATTGTTGGATTTGTCCAACTCTATATTGGGAGACCCGCATGGTTATTGTTTATAGTTATTGGGTTTTGGTTGGATTGGATGTAATGTATTGTTTAGTATATTTGGTACGTTGGTTTGGGTGCTGGTGACGAGGGGGAGCTGGCCGTCCGACTGTGCTGACAAGGACGTAACTCTTGGTATTGGCTGTGATCTTCGGCTGGAGTTTGGTGAGTGCTGTGTTCTATGCAAAGCAGAGAAGGATAGGTAGGGCGGGTGGTTTAGATACCATCAGAGCTATACGTGAACCCCCGTGCTAGGAGTAGAAGCGCTTAACGCTTGTTTATTGTTTTCGTTTGTTATTTTTGGTGTGTTGAACGCGGGGGCGCCACCAGGCATTTGCTTGGTGGAAGAGTTGCATGTGAACGCACTGAAGACTAGCTGAGTGGTTAGTCAGTCATTACTGAGTTAGATGCGGGGCAGCTCTTACGAAGTATGTTAGTTACTTTTCTGTTTTGTATGTGTGCACAGTTACTCGCTTTAAATGGGCTGAAGATTATGGCTGATATGGGAGTAGTTTATAGGAGGAGTTTGTAATAGGAGGGGAGATTCCCGTTTGTTAGGGTTGGTTAATATTGGTTATTTGATTATATTGAGTTATGGATGTTTTTGAGGAGTTTGTGGCAGCTCCGTCGGTCGATGGATTGTTACAGTTAACGAAGGAACAACTGTGGAAGGTTGTGGAACATTATGAGGTTAAGCTTGAGGTGGTGAAAGGCCGAGCAAAGAAACAGGACGTAGTGGAGGCTTTACAGACTACGTTAATTAATAGGGGCATACTAAAGGGTAAATTGTCTGTCCCTAAAATATCCGTTGGGGTTGCATCTGGGTCCACTGAGTTAACATTTGATCAACAGAAGGAATTGTTAGCATTACAGATGGAATCACAGACGCGAGAGCGTGAATTTCAGATGCAAGAGCGTGAATTTCAGACGCGAGAGCAGACGCGAGAGCGTGAGTTTCAGGCACAAGAGCGTGCGAGGGACAGGGAATTGGAGTTGGATAAATTAGCTCTTGAACGGGAGCGCCTTAGGTTGATTGCTGAGGGAAAGTTATCTGACGGTGGAGGTGGCGATTCGAGTAATTCAAAGAGGGATAATATGTCTGTCATGGTTAGACTGTTGCCAAAGTTTAATGAAAAAGATCCTGATGTATTCTTTTCACTGTTTGAGAGTGTTGCCGACGATAGGGACTGGTCTACTTCAGACCGCACCGCATTACTACAGAGTGTGCTTATTGGCCGAGCTCAGGAAGCTTATATTGCTCTTAATGGTAGAGAGAGGAAAGATTATGATACAGTTAAGGCCGCTATCCTTAGGGCTTATGAACTTGTTCCTGAAGCTTACAGACAGCGGTTTAGACAATGGAAGAAACATGACAAACAAACTCATGTTGAGGTTGTAAGAGAACTAACCAGCCATTTCAATCGTTGGTGCGTGGCGGTAGAGGTGAATACTCTGGAGGATCTGGCAAATTTGATTATTCTGGAACAGTTTAAAACCATTGTCCCTGATCGCATTGCCACTTATGTAAATGAACACAAGGTAAAAACAGCAGATCAAGCCGCGGTGTTGGCAGATGAATTTGTACTGACTAATAAGAGTCAGTTTGGTGAACATCGTTTTCGTAGCGAGGGGAGCCGTGGACATAATCCGAACGTGACTGACCTATTGGTAAATCGTACACAATTCCCTAACGAAGGTCCTGGTTATTCTGTCCCCTTTTCAAGGTCGGAGCATGGCAGTCAGAGTAGAGTAGATCCTAACTCGACATGCAATTATTGCCTTGAGAAGGGTCACTGGAAACAGGAGTGTCCTGTCCTAAAAGGAAAGAAAACCTACAGTGGGAAGGGGGGCTCTGTTAGACCGTTGGCACTTGCAGTGCATGCTTGTGGGGCAGCAGTAAGAGTGTCTGGGGTTGCCGAGAGGTCTCCCTTTAAACCAGGGGTGATGGCATCCTCAGTATCCAGCCCACCCGCGGCTACTGAGTTGGCGGGGGCACTACAGGGCTCTGCTTCCATACAGATTAGCGAGGAGGATCCTGATTTTGGCCCGTTTATTACTACAGGTTTCGTTTCTCTGGTGGGAAGCCCACAGAAAGTGCCTGTCCAGATACTTCGTGATACAGGGGCTTCAGAATCTTTTATATTGGAATCGGTTTTGACATTCTCTCAGGAGTCAAGTGTGGGGACCAGCGTTTTGATTAGAGGGATGGGGATGCAGACTTTGTCTGTCCCCTTGCATGAAATTGAGCTTTGCTCTGATCTGGTCCAGGGGGTAGTGACCATTGGTGTTCGACCCTCTCTGCCTGTGGTGGGTGTGGCAGTCATTTTAGGAAATAACCTGGCTGGAGGAAGAGTGTGGAGTGATGTGCCTCCACCTCTGGTAGTTAGTTCTGGGTTTACACGACCAACAGGACCCGACCTAAGTGTGAAGGAGTTTCCTGAGGTTTTTACTGCCTGCGCCATGACTCGTACTATGAGTTGCATGGACCCTAAAATTGATGATGGTAAAGAGTCTGATAAGTTCACTCCTGACAATTCTGTTTTTCAGTTACCAGATCTGCCGCCGTCTTTGTCTCGGAGTGAGTTGATTTTAGCCCAACAGGAGGATCCTGAGCTGAAGCTGCTGCTCAGTGGGATTCAGCCTAAGGATGAGCTGGAGAGCTCTGAAAGTGGTTGTTTTCTCTTGGAGGATGTGTTGGTTCGTCAATGGCTTCCTCATAATGATTGTTCTGTGAGTGACCCAGTTTTCCAGGCAAAATTTACTGGTCCCTACTCTGTTGTACGACAGGTGTCCGAACAGAATTATTTGATCGATGCCCCTAGCCGTAGAGGGTCTACACAGACCACAGTGCATGGGGTGTCTCCATCTCCGTCCACTCCTGTCGTAGCAGCAGGAGGGGAGGAGGATGTGAGTGGGCCTGGAGACGGTGTTTTGCGTCCTCGGCTTAAGACCATGAGACATTGGCTGATTTATGTGTTATTGTTTGAGTACTGTTTGGTTTCTGTTTGGCACTGGTTTGGGCTCTGCAGCACTTTGATGTTTATGTGGGAGGGGGGGGTCCCATCCAGTGGTCGTTTGTTCAGATCATAACCCCCTGACCTTTTTGCATACTTTGCAGAGTCCGAGCCAGCGCCTTACCAGGTGAATCAATGCTGCCGGTCTAAAACTCTTGTCCTTAATCTCTCTTTCTCGCTCCTCCCTCCTTAAATAGAGCTTTTCCAGGTACCAGGAATTGCTGGAGGGTGGGCAGGTTGTAGGGGAGGTTGGGATTTGACGTTTAGGCTGTGTGGCAGAGATCACCGTTTTTTGTTGCCATAAACTATTGTTATTATTTGTATTATTTGTAATCTGGGAAACAAATTAGCAGAGACCTTTTTAGTAGGCCTCTGTTTTAAGGGGGGGGATGTGACGATCCACACTGGTACCACCAGTGGGCGCCAATTATCTGTTGTCTTGTTGACCCTCTCTCTTGGTTCCTGATGGGCACAGGTGAAGGTGATCATCCTGATTGTCCCAGGAACTTTAAGAGGGGGTCAAATTGATGGACTCGGTCTCTTCCTTGTCGACCAGCAGCCTTTTTGTTTGTTGTTCCTATTTACTTTATCATTATTTCCATTTAACATATTATTCTTTAATAAATCTCCTATTATTGTTCTCCATGTGTCGTCTCCCTTTTTGTCACCTTGTCCTGAGCCAGGCAAGCGTAACAAAAAGCATTTACTTTTTCTATAATATATTATATCTCTGACAAAGCTACATAGCTAGCTAACACTTGTTTGGCTAGCTGGTACAAACAAACACACTAAAATGGTGCATGAAACATATTACAGTATGTTGCATGTTTAGTAGGTCTGCAATAAATGTATTTATTCATTATGTTTTATCTTTGACAACGTATTTCTTCCTCGCACCATCTCCTATTAGTTTTGTAGAGGGGTGGCATGATTGTGGTGAGCACAGTTTCAGTGGTTTGATGACGCTAACAAAGGCGCTATCTACCTTACTCACAAAACAACAAATAACTGTTTGGCTATCCTAAGTAAACAACACAAAATCCTACTAAACAATACATGTAACTCACTAAAACTTACCCAAGAACACAGCAGAAGGGCTGTCTGCAGACGACTGTGCCATGAATAGTGGCAATTCAATGTCTGACATTCCGTTGTCTCCTTCGTCATCGTCAGATTCAGAGTTCCCGTTCGGAGTTTTCATTATGTATAGTCCAATATTAAGGAGTTCATTACAGTTTTTCTCAATTGCTAAAACACATTTCACAAAACTTTCCTCCATTTTCCCAAAACTCTAAACACAACACACTTTTCTAAAGCTACATAAACAAAACCACACCTTCTCTCTTCAAAACTCAAACTTTCACACCAAAACAGCTGCTCAAAGCCTGCAAAAATCTAAACACTATACGCATCCTTACAGACTACAACAAAACAACTGAAAACACAATGTTCAGTGTGTGAGAATGTTCTTTTTTTTCACAACTGCCAAAGCACATTTTTAGAAACCTTACAGTATCTGTTCTCAGAATATATCACTGTAGAGTATTGGGCATTCATAGATTTGTGTGTTTCATATGAACAGTATGTAAATCTACAGAAAATACAATATGTATGTTACGGTACATGTGGGAATACGGTACATGTGGGAAAACTAGGGTTAGGGTTAGGTGCTAGGGTGACTTGGTACATGCTGGCATGTCTAACCCTAACCCTAACCTTAACCCTAACCCTAACCCTACCCCTAATCCTAACCCTAACCCTAGTTTTCCCACATGTACCGTATTCCCACATGTACCGTAACATGTACACTACTGTACTGTATCACAACTCAATGCAAACACTACAGAGGATCCATTACACACAACAATACTCACTGAAAACACTGTTCAGGGTGTGATGTTTTATTTATTTATTTATGGAACTATACCACACACACACACACACCACAATAATTTGCAACAAGTGTCTTAAATTTTGAGTCGTTATGTTTAATGAATGAAGCCAGGTGTGTTCATTGTGTTCAAATGTTGCTGACTGTGGCAAGCATTTTGCATCACATGAGCTTTAATTTGAGAATTTGAGAGTTTTTTGCAACTTGTGTTTTAGCAAGACAAAATGTGTTTGGATTTATGAGAAAAGGAGGATTGTGTTTTGTGAATTGTGTCTTCATGTGAAAGGTGTTTATGGTTTTGGCAAATGGGGGCTAGTTTTATTAAATGTGTTTAGAGAACTGGTCATTTGGTTTAGAGAATTGGCTGTGTTTTAGCAATTGGGAAAAACTGTAATTGCCCACTGTCGATATTTCTGCCTGCTTATGAAATTCTGTTGATAGCATTAGCGAGAGCTTCAGCCTCCATCGTGTAAACTTGTCAACAAACAGGTCCACACGCACATGGCTCCTTACATACAGCTGGGGTGGGCGTGGCTACACACACTGCCACACTAATACCCCCCACCCGACTTTGATAACTAACTGTAGGTATTTAGTGAATATAAAACTGTTGGATATGATATCGAGTGGGTTCTTCATCGCTTCAATTTTTGTCCAATGCCAAAAACCGGAAAACACATTTTTTCACAACAAGACTTGTTTGGCTCGATTGCGAGCTTTCACAATTGCCGAGATGCGGACCTTTTAATGAAACCGTGTCACATATATACAACTCTGAAGCAAGTATTACAATTTCTCCTGGCCCATGGATTGCTTTTAGGGGCCAAATGCCTCTTTCATCTCTCCCAGTATGAGATTGATTTGTCTGTCTTGAACGCTGTGTTCAGTCATTGAATAACACCAGAGATGTTGTTACTTCCAGGGGTGAAAGTGGTTTGAGTTTCTTACAGGAACTATAGGCTACTACCCCAACCTTCATCGTTTCATATTGTTCTCCTCCTGCCCCCAGCTTCATGCATCCCTGAACACACACATCGTGGTGTTGGTGTCGAAATTAGAAACACTTTAGGGCTACCATGTTTCACCAAAAGTTTGGAGTGAGAGTTTTTGGTGGTGGAGCGACCCAAAACTGTGCACGTTTTGGTAGCGGCGGCCCCTCTCTCCCACACAATTATTTGTGCTAGTTTCCTGCAATTTTAAACCAGCACAAGAAATGAAAATAATTGGAACATTTGATAAAACAAGAGAAATTCAGATAATAATGTCTTAATAAACAAATACAGTAGCCTACAGTCTAAAACAAAATTGGGCCTCATCAAGTGAACTCAACCCCTTGGTCAGCAGCAGAAAGACCCTTGGTCATCATCTTATATACAGTGCATAGATGGCTATCATGTTATACAGTACATACCAGGGTTTTTCCTGGGTCAGAATCAAGCCTTGGAGGTTGATGTTGTGCGCGCGCAGTGCGCCCAAATTTTCTTTGAGGGACCCCCAATTGTTGTATTTGTATTGTAAATTGTAATTATTATTAATAATAATAATAATAATACGATGCGATTTGAAAGTACCAGTAGGCTACCAGATACGTATGCACATATTTTGCTACCAGGGTTGCCAGATGGAATTGACAATTTCCAGCCCAACCAGTCTAAAAGCTGCCGAATCCACCCGTCCAGTGTCACCCTCCCCTCTCTGGAAGAGCTGTACAACACACGCTGTCTCAGGAAGGCCTCCAAGATCTCCAGGGACCCGACCCACCCTGGGTACGAACACTTTACCAGGCTGCCCTCGAAAAGGCGGTTCAGGACCCTGGCCGCAAGGACAAACAGACTGAAGAACAGCTTCTACCACAGGGCCGTCCAGGCCCTGAACACAGCAAAGACCTAAGTTCTGGGCCCTGGACAGTCTGGACGGACTGATGGCAGCTGCTGGACTGAAAAAAAATCAGGTGTAGTGCTGAGACACAAACATGTACATTTCAAGCCTGCAAACTGCGACACTTTAAATAAATGTGGAATAATACTATTGTGCAATATGACAACCCTAGTCGTCTGTCTGTACAGTATAGTACAGTGGATAGTGTACATAGCCTTTATTTATGTAAACCAGCTCCTTCCCTTCTTGTGATTTTTTTTTTCTAAAAGTGTTTTTTTTCCCCCTTTCCTAACACCAGGGGAGCCACCCCTCCTAAATTTCGTTGTTTGGTACCTGTAATGTAGCAATGACAATAAAGTCCATTCATTCATTCAAAAGTAGCCCAATCTGGCAACACGGCTTGCTTATGGAAGCATATAGTGGACATTAATTCAAATGTTAATGCAATTTGAGATTGCATTTGCATGTTCCACTTTTGCATGCATTCTTTCAGACAATATTCAAATTCAAATGCAATTCTAATGAGCGGATGTGTTTCCTAGAACATATAAATGCAATTGCTAATCACATTATTGCATTACAATTTGAATATTGACTCAAATAACGCAGGCAAAAGTGGCAAATGAATATGCTATTTTGGGATTGCATAGTCATTTTCACATTAGAATGAAAATGTGAATTTTGTCAGCTACAAAGCGGATGTGTTTACTAGAACATGTAAATGCAATTGCGTATCACATTATTGCATTACAATTTGAATATTGACTCAAATAACGCAGGCAAAAGTGGCAAATGAATATGCTATTTTGGGATTGCATAGTAATTTTCACATTAGAATGAACTTTTGAATTTTGTCAGCTACAAAGCAACGCATGACACAGCGAATGTGCACATCAGGTACATGAAAATGAAAATGCAAATCATTAGAATTGCATTTGAATTTGAATATTGTCTGAAAGAATGCATGCAAAAGTGGAACATACAAATGCAATCTCAAATTGCATTAACATTTGAATAAAGTCCACTATATGCTTCCATACGGCGCGACTGTAATCCCGGTCGGACTGTCTCAGTGCCCAGTGCTGCCCACCCAACCACGTCGCGTCGCGTCGGGTCTACTGTAAAGCAGGTTAACGTGTCCTTTTCAAAGGTATTAAAATAGACGCAACGAAACATAACGTCAGCCATGTGTTTCCTTGTTGGAAATTATGGATCGTGAATCGTGATTGCTTCTGCACTCTGCAGCAATCGGATTTTGATTGACAGGCAGCAGCATCTCTTCCCCCAACGGCGTTCCGGCACAGAAAGTCTTGCCGGAACGCAGCACCGGACCGTTCCGGCCCACTTTCACCTATGCTTCTGGCGCTATTGAGCCTGTGGAAGCACTACTTGTTGCTCTCATGTTGTTTCTAACCCTGTACTGTATATGTTCCTATCCTTACAGGAGAAAGCTCCAACCCAGGCTCAGACAGCGAGCCCAGCTGCACCACATCAGGAAACCATAAACAACACAGACAGAGGAGCTCAAGACAGAAGAATCAGAGTATACACACAGGAGAGAGACTTTACCAGTGCTTGCAGTGTGAGGACAGTTTCAGTCAACTAGGAAACCTAAAGAAACATCAGAGAATGAGAATACACACAGAGAGGCCATACAACTGCTCTCAGTGTGGGAAGCGTTTTAGTCTACCAGGAGAACTAAAGCCACATCTGAGAATACACACAGGAGAGAGGCCATACCACTGCTCCCAGTGAGAGAAGAAATACAATAGCGTCAGTGCCCTCAATAGACATCAGAAAATACACACAGGAGAGAGGTCATACCACTGCTCTCAGTGTGGGCAGACTTTTAGTCAACTAGGAGAACTAAAGACACATCAGAGAATACACACAGTAGAGAGGCCATACCACTGCTCCCAGTGTGGGGATAGTTTCAGTCAACTGGGAAACCTAAAGACACATCAGAGAATACACACAGGAGTGTAGTTATACCACTGCTCCCAATGTGACAAAAGCTGCTTACACAACCTTAAGAGACATCAGAGAATTCACACAGGAGAGATGCCATAACACTGCTCCCAGTGTGGGAAGAGTTATAGTCTTGCGACCTGATAAAACACCAGCGAAAGTATCCAGGTCCAGACTTTGACAGTTCTATGGGGGGGGGGCATTGTCATGCTGAAACAGGAAAGGGCCTTTCACAAACTGTTGCCACAAAGTTGGAAGCATACAATTCTCTAGAATGTCAATGTATGCTGTGGCATTAAGATTTTCTTTCACTGGAACTAAGGGACCCCCTGGACATGACGCTGGTATGTCGCAGGGTCTTACACCCAATCCAACCCTTAATACCATTTTTATAGTCTTTGGTATGACTCCGGGGATTGAACTTACAACCTCCCAATCTCAGGGCGGACACTCTAACTGCAAGGCCACAGAGCTAGTGAAGTGTGATTTATCACTCTAGAGAATGTGTTTCCAATAATTCTGAGTCCAATGGTGGTGTGCTTTACACCACTCCAGCCGACACTTGACATGGTGATGCCTGGCCATGGAAACCCATTTCATGAAGCTCCTTTCGAACAGTTATTGTGCTGACGTTGCTTCCAGAGGTACTTTGAAACTCGGTAGTGAGTTTTGCAACCTTGGACAGACAATTTGTACGCGCTATGCGTAACATTTTCATGAATACATTCTTTGGAACTGAAGTAAACATGTAAGTTCAACCTTTGTTACTGAGCAGGGAATCCTACTCATGGAACGGAACTCTCACTTAAATTAGCGAGACTTAAATAAGTCTGGATCCGTCCAGGCCTGATTGTGTGATACGTGGCAGCTGTGCGTGTGTATAGTATTTCCTCCGATCACCCTGCCCCTCTGGTGGAATGGCCGCTGTCCGATCTGGCCCAGAATATCACAGAATTTCGAACTAAGAAAAATCTTATGGAAAAAGACTTTGCCATTGAGTGTCACAAAACAAATGTTGATAGTTTGTTCAGCTTGAGAGAGATCAGCACGGAAGAATTCGGACCAGTCTGATAACGGCCAGATCAAGTCATATCATGACTAGTTAGTATCTGGCCCAGAATATCACCCTATTTCAACTAACATACATTTTACAGAAAAAGACTTGAAAAAGACGTGTTCTACACGATTTTCTATTGACGCATCTCATCAGAATCAGAATCGCTTTTATTACATCAATGTACAGATACACAGAGTAAAATACACAGTCAATAATAAAATAAACAGTATATAATAAACAATCAGCAATCAACAAGAGTAAAGTAGTAGCAGCAGAGTGCAAATCAGCAATAATAGAATAAGTAATAGCAGCTGAATGCAAATCAGCATATCAACATTATTAACACATTTTCAAACAGCTTGTAAATCAGCGCAAATTGTGTTTCCAATGTTACACAATAAGTGCTGGTCGGAATTCTTTATATTTGAACCTTGATTACAACCATTTAGTTATTTCAGTGGCAGTCTTTTTCTGTAACATTTATTTTAGTTGAAATAGGGTGATATTAATAATAATAATAATAATAATAACTTTAATTTATATAGCGTCTTTCAAAAACCCAAGGACGCTTTACAAGGGGATGAAACGGACAGACAAAATAGAAAACAAACAAAGCAAAAACTGAAACAATGACTAGGGGCCAAAGGCCTTTGAGAACAGATTACTTTTGAGGGCTAGTTTGAAGGAGTCCATATTCTGGGTGATAACCATTTAGTTATTTCAGTAGCAGTCTGACCGTTATCGGGCTGGTCCGAATTCGTCCATGCTGATCTCTTTCAAGCTGAACAAATGATCAAAATGAGTTTTGTTAACACGTTTTCAAACAGCTTGTAAATCAGTGCCAATTATGTTTCCAATGTTACACAATAAGTGCTGGTCGGAAAAATAGTTATTTTAACCTTAATTACAACCACTTAGTTATTTCAGTGGCAACGTTTTTTTTTCTATAAACAATTATTTTAGTTAAAATAGGGTGATATTCTGGGCCAAATACTAACTAGTGGTGATGTGACGTGATCTGGCAGTTATCGGGCTGGTCCGAATTCGTCTGGGTCCGTCGGTGTTTGCTGGGTGTATGGCTTTTGAACAGGACTGTTCAAAAACAAGGACTGTGTGTAATCTAGTTATGTGCAGTTATGTGTCTTTAACATGTTCATGTTCTATCAGCATGTTGTGATGCTGTTTTTTACCATGACGTTTGCAACGTGATGGTAGCAAACGTGTCTGTTTTGATTAAGGTATCTCCAGTATTTGGTTTGAAGTGTACCAACATTCAAATAAGCATATCTTTTCAGATTTCAATGTGAGACATCCCCTGATCATTTTAAAGTTTACAATCTGCACGTTCATAATCTGTAAAGCGACTTGGGGACCAAAACACCAGACCCTGTCACATATTTAATTTGTTACAGTCAGAAATTGAGAAATAGCTGATATCCCCCTTTTCTTTATATAAAATTGTTAACATCCCCGTAGCCATTGAGTCCGGCACCTCCTGCCCATCTTCCATCCCCTTAAAAACCATCAACAATATAGGCGCCAAAATATCTACAAAGATCTTATAACATTTTTTCGTTTGACCGTCTATCCCGGGGCTTTTATTAGATTGCAATTGTTTTATAGCTGTTATTATCTCTTCCAATACAATTCCATGATTTGGATTTTGCTCACATAATTGTAATTCTGTTTCCAATCTTTTTGGCAGCTCCCTCCCCTTTTGTTTCTGCAAAAAAAACTCCTTTGCCGTGCATATCTCACACACACTGTCCGTAGTTTCCTTTTCAGATTCTCCAACCATTTACAAATATTAGTTTCCATCAATTGATTTTCTAATTCCCTCAAAATACATCCCCCCACCCTGTGCTGTAACAACTCCTCCCTTAGCATGCTCGAGTTTAAGCACCACACCCCCCCCCCCCCCCCTCTTTCCTCCCTTCCTACCCCATGTTCACTTTGAGCACTGCATGGTCACTCAACCCAGTAAAATTATAATCCACCCTGTTAATACGCCCCAGAATATCATTCCTAACTAAACACACATCAATCCTACTCCATGTCATTCCCCCATCACCACCTGTCTTCTAGAGCTCTGTTGTCAGTTTGCATTCCCTGCCCTCCAACAATCAACCAATTGCTTTTCCTCTATTAAATCAAACAACATTTTTCTAGACATATCCTGTCTAAAACACGAGGAGTCTAGCCTTGTACAGTGTACATTATAATCCCCAATTACTATACATTTCCCCTGACATAATGGTTTTAATTTGACAAAGAACTCCTTCCTATCACTCTTGTCATTTGGTGCATATTAAACAATTGGAACATTTCATTAACATACTCAAACTCCACCCCAAGAAGTCTCCCACCACCATCATTGTATATGCTCTTAATCTTTGTCACACAATTCCTGGCCAGAATCGCCACTCCACATGCTCTCCCAGTCCCATGATTCACAAAGATCTTCTCAGACCAGTACTTTTTAACATTCACCATACTCTCCGCCGTCCAATGCGTCTCCTGTAAACATACTATGTCCGCCTTCACTGATAACATCATCATCTGCATTTTTAAGTCATCTCTTAATCCATTTTTATTGAAAGATGCTATCAGCATAAATAAACAAAGAAAACAAGCCATGCACCCCATCATGTTTTTCGCTCAGCCATTTTCTTCCTCCGACCTTTCTCACCACCTCCTCCTACCTCCTCAACCAGGGGACGCTTTCCCAATGATGTGGTAGATTGCCTCTCAGCAGCGCCTCCTCTTCCCATCCTCCCTCGGCGTCAATAGGCCCGAGCCTGTCCTCACCGCTGAGGTCACACCTGACCCAAAGACCAGGCCTCCGGAGACAGCGACCCGCACATCCGGCCCACACTCCGCCCGTCTGCGAACCCTCCTGCGTCTGGCCGTCCTTCACCTGCACATCATTGATGTCATCGTAGGTGTCACCCATCTGGCCCGCTCCCGTCAGCCCTGGGTCTTCCTCACCCTCGCCGCCCTCCTCCGCGTCGCTGCTCTCCAGCAAGGGCATGTCCCCCTCTCCGTCCACCTCCAACTCCGCATCCGATGCTGCTACGCTCTCCTGCACCACCATCCTGGTCTGCTCGCCCTCCTCCTCCACTCCACACTTGCACTCCCGCGGTTGTCTCCAGCAGCCCTTACACATGGTGAGAGTACATTCCCATTTATAGTGCCCCTGCTGCCTGTTACGTCTGTAGTTTTACGACAGTTTGGACTTCACTACAGTGCCGTGTTATGTTATGTGTTAGGACGACTTACGTTAGTTGGTTAACACGATGTTGAATAAATGGAGTACGCTCCGACTTGAAGCTCTGAGTATCAGTCTCCGTTATTGAACATATCATTGGCGACGAGGATGGCTGATTGTTCTCTACCACCACCCTCTCCTTTCCTAGCAGTCCCGGCAGAACCACCGATTCCGTGGAACCGCTGGATTTCCTCTTTCGAGACATATATCCTAGCCGCCGGCTTGGAGGAGATCTCCGACAAGAGGAAATGTGCGCTGCTGCGGCACTGCCTAGGAGCGGAGGGTCAGCGCTTGTTCGGAACTCTCGGCACTGCGGCGAGATACACAGACGCTGTGGAACTATTGAAGCAACACTTCGCCCCTCCACAAAGCGCTCTTCTCCGCCGCGTCATATTCAAACGAAGACACCAACGTACAGGTGAGACAGTGACACAGTATGTGGCTGATCTGCGGGGTTTGGCGAGCTTATGCAAGTTCGGGACATTACAGAACGAAATGATAAGAGACCAACTCATCTTACACACGAACTGTGACAAGATTAGGGAAAAACTGTTACTGGAAAATGATGAACTTACATTATCAGCAGCTTTGAACATAGCGGTACAGGTTGAAACGGCCTTGGAATGTGCAGTTAGTTTTTCAGCCTCTCCCAGCTCACCGGCAGCCGGCAGCGACAGCGACAGCCTACAGGTGCCCCTCCTCCACGTGAGTACAGCCAGCGGCGGGGAGAGCATTTTACTGGCCTCTCGGTCACGCGACCAGCCACACCAGCCGTGTGGGAATTGTGGCTCTTCTGCACACAATTCAAGAGCTCAGACATGCCCAGCCCGTGGTAAAACCTGCTCCAACTGCGGGAGACTAAACCACTTTCACAAGGTCTGCAGGTCTGCCCCAGCTAGAGCTTCCCAGTCACCTACCACAGTCATCCATAATGTCAGCTCAGGACGAGCGCCATTCAAAACATGCTCGTTGATGGTTGGTGATGTCACTCTGCCGCTCCTCCTAGACACTGGAGCCACAGTGTCCCTTGTGAACTTGACGACCTATACACAGTTTTTCTCCCATGTGCCCCTGGGGTTGCCCTCCACCACTCTGCGTGGCTATGCCAACTCTGAGATTGACATTGTGGGCTCTTTTCAGCTGCCTGTGAAGTACGGGGAGAGGACACTGCCGGCCTTCAGGTTCAATGTTGCACGCCACGGGACCAACCTGTTAGGCCTCGACCTGTTCAACGCCCTCAGTTTCACCCTGCTAGACACAGCTGGCTCAGAGATTCACACCGTTTCCATCCCCTGGCAGCAACAGTGGCCTGCGCTGTTCAGCGGTGTAGGCTGCCTCGACACTTTTGCCCACCAGCCTCTGTTAGATCCTACAGTGATGCCTGTTATACAGCCCCTCCGCCGCTCCCCCCTGGCTCTCCGCGATGACATCTCCTCTCAACTACAGAGCATGCTCGATAGCGACATCATTGAGCAGGTGAATGCATCGCCTTGGATCTCCAACCTGGTGGTGGCGAAGAAGAAGTCTGGGGGGCTGCGCATCTGCGTGGATCTGAGAGTGGTAAACAAGGCCATCATCCCTGACAAATACCCCCTGCCAACGATAGAGGAGCTCACCGCCCAATTCTACGGGTCCAGCATGTTCTCTAAACTGGACCTCCGTCAGGGTTACCTCCAAGTGCCACTACACCCTGAGAGCCGCAACCTCATAGCGTTCATCACTCACAGAGGGGTTTTCCGCTACAAACGCATGGCTTTCGGTTTAAGCTCCGCCCCCAGCTGCTTCCAAAAGATCATGGCCTCCATCTTCGCTGGGATCCCAGGTGTGGCCATCTATCTTGATGACATCGTGGTTCACGGGGCCACCGTCGAGAGCCACGACGAGCGTCTCCACAGTGTGTTCAGTGCATTGGCCAAGCATCACCTCACACTCAATGGTGAGAAGTGTGTATTCGCCGCCCCAGCCATTGACTTTGTGGGGTTCCGCCTCTCAGCTGATGGCACGTACCCGCTGCACTCGAACACCGAGGCCATCCATCATGTCCCGGAGCCCACCACAGCCGCTCAGGTGGCCTCCTTCCTAGGCATGACGGCGTACTACCTCCGTTTCCTGCCACAGTACTCGGCCACAACCACACCACTGCGGAAGCTGTTGAAGCATGACGAGCCCTGGCTCTGGACGTCTGCCTGCTCAGACGCCGTACGCCTCCTGAAGGCCCAACTCACCTCGCCACCGGTCCTGGCGCATTTCGACCTGGCCAGCCCCACTCTTGTCACGTGCGACGCCTCTGCCACAGCCATTGGTGCTGTGATGTCCCAGCTGCAAGGGGGGGTGGAGAGACCGATCGCCTTCGCCTCCCGTGCTCTCAGCCCCACGGAACAGAAGTACTCGGTGGGGGAGCGGGAGGCCCTAGCATGCCTCTGGGCATGTGAGCGCTGGCACATGTACCTCTATGGACGTCTATTCACACTGAGGACAGACCACCAGGCCCTCATCACCCTCCTGGCCACGTCTGGCACCGGTCACAAGCCACTCCGCCTCCACCGCTGGGCCGACCGCCTGCAGCAGTACAACTATCGGCTACAGTTCACGCCAGGACGAGACAACGTGGTAGCCGACTTGCTATCACGCTCAATCCCCAGCCCACCCACAGCCCCAACCTTGACCCCCGGACTGGACCAGGCTGAGCATGACCTCGTCCAGCTCCTCCACACACCCCTTCAGGAGACGGTGTCGCTGAAAGAGCTCCGGGATGCCTCAGCCGATGACCCCACCCTCTCTACACTCTCAACCTACATCACGCATGGGTGGCCGGCAAGAGTACCTGACGAGCTACTCACTTACTCCAGGATCAGGGAGGAGTTGTCGGTTTGGAATGACACCTGTGTCGCTCGCGGGTTCTGCACTGTGGTCCCAGGTGTCCTTCGGGCGCGTATCCTTGCTATGGCGCACGAGGGTCACCTGGGTATAGTCAGGCTCAAACAGCGCTGTCGTGATGTTGTGTGGTGGCCAGGCATCGACAGGGAACTCGAAACCCTGGTCAAGGATTGCACTGCCTGTCTCCTTAGTGGTAAGACCAGGGCTCCAGCCCCACCCCCGCCCATGCAGCCGTTGGACTGGCCATCTCAACCCTGGGAGCACCTGCAACTGGATATCTGCGGCGAGCTGCATGGGGTACCACATCACCAGCGTTTTCTCGTTGTGACCTACGACCTCCACTCTAAGTGGCCAGAGGTGACACCTGTGGGCTCGGTCACAGCAAAGGTGCTGATCGACATTCTCGACGCTCTGTTTGCACGTTGGGGCCTGCCCAAGAGGATCACGACTGACAACGGTCCTCAAATGATTTCCCATGAACTGTCCTCCTATCTAGTGGGTAAAGGGATCCACCACATCCGCACAGCGTTCTACCACCCTGCTGCGAACGGGGGGGTGGAACGGCTGAACCAAACACTGAAAAATGGCATCAGGGCCCACCTGGCACAAGGGTGCACGCTCACCACCAGCCTCCTCCAGACACTGTTGCATTATCGGGCCACGCGACACGCCACTACAGGAGTCTCCCCAGCCTCCCTCATGCTGGGGCGGGAGCTCCAGCTGCCTCTCGATAGGCTCCGCCCTACACTAGCTCAGCCCCCGGTCCATCCAGTTCAAGCCACAGTCACCAAACACCAGCGCTTGATGAAGGATCGTTTCGACAGGGCCACCTGTCATTGCTGTGTCGGACTGGGTCAGGATCCGACGACCTCATCGGGACAACAAACTCCAGTCGTTTTGGTCTGACCCTGTCCAGGTCAGCAAATAGCTTGGCCCGGCCTCGTTTAGGCTCGCCGACGGCACTCGCTGGCATGCTACCCGCCTGCGTAAGGTGCAGCCTCCCCCTGGCCCAGCGCTGAGTGTGGCCTCTTCCACAGTCTTGCCAGCTGCACGGTTGGATGAAGCAGCAACCCCGGCCTACCAGGCTCAGCCCCAAGGCGTGGAGCCGCCACCAGTGGCTGTGACTGCACCAGAGCCACGTCTGGTTCGAGCACGCAACAGGCCCGATCACTTGCGTGACTACATGACTGAGTATCACACCTAGGTTGTGTGAGGGGGGGGGAAATGTTACGTCTGTAGTTTTACGACAGTTTGGACTTCACTACAGTGCCGTGTTATGTTATGTGTTAGGACGACTTACGTTAGTTGGTTAACACGATGTTGAATAAATGGAGTACGCTCCGACTTGAAGCTCTGAGTAACAGTCTCCGTTATTGAACATATCACTGCCCACAATTGTGGCATATAAATTCAGGGCACTCCCGGATCACATGAACCGCCTTAATGCACAGTCGACACACTCTCTTTTGTCTATCATGTATGACACGGAAATATTCTGTGCCCTCCAACGTGGAAAATGTGTATGGCAGGGACTGGACCTGTTCGGTGAACTCCACCTTACAGAACCTGGTCCCGTCCACAATCTCAGTCCCCTGCCACATCCTCCTCTTGATTGAAGAAAAATTTCGCTGTCGTCTATGTGCACTGGTAAGTTCATAAATGACATTACGAGTTCATTTTTATTCACGTCTCTTGCCATTATTCTACTATTTTTGATTTTGAACCGGTCTATCAATTTCTCCTTTCCCTTCAAATGGCTCATTGTCACTTCATATTTCCCGGGCGACTTGTATCTACAGCCTACTACAGTCCCACATGCCGCCTTTATTCCACGCAATAACTCCATCATTGTTACTTTATCCTCCCCGACAATCCCCACTCCTACCGTCAGATATTTTCTGTACATTGTTGTTTTCCCGTTTATGCCATCATTACTTGTCGTTGTCTTATCCGTTCCGTGTTCATTTTCCATTATCAGTCAAGAAAAAAAGCGATATACGTCCCCCAACCAGCACTAAGCTGTCGGAGGAACGCACTCCAAAACGAAACCGAAATTAAATTGAAAAAAACTAATACGCATAAACAGAAAACAAAGAATTTAAACAAACAAAAAGTTTTCTCAGTTAAACAGCTCAGTCACCAAACAAACACACCTTCTCCAACTCATGCTAATTAAGTCTGGCGCCTTAGACCGCTCGGCCACACTACCCCTTAGTCCCAGCAGAAGAAAGTCAAACCTCTTTCTGGCTTTAAGGATTTGATGAGAAAAGGGACTAGGCCAATAGCCTAGCAAGACGAGGGAGCTGGGTTTTTAAGCTGGAGAAGAATACTAAATTCTATTGATGGAGATCACAGTGCTATTAGTTTTATAAAGCATAGCTTGTATTGGGACAGCTTCTCTAAAGATGGCAGCGGTGGGATTTGAACCCACGCCTCCAGAGAGACTGGAGCCTAAATCCAAATTATATAACTAATCCAAAATGGCAGTGGTGGGATTTGAACCCACGCCTCCGGAGAGACTGGAGCCTTAATCCAGCGCCTTAGACCGCTCGGCCACACTACCCTTTAGTCCCTGCAGGAGATATTCAAACCTCTTTCTGGCTTTAAGGATCTGATGAGAAAAGGGACTAGGCCAATAGCCTAGCAAGACGAGGGAGCTGAGTTTTTAAGCTGGAGAAGAATACTAAATTCTATTGATGGAGATCACAGTGCTATTAGTTATATAATGCATAGCTTGTATTGGGACAGCTTCTCTAAAGATGGCAGCGGTGGGATTCGAACCCACGCCTCCAGAGAGACTGGAGCCTAAATCCAGCGCCTTAGCCCGCTCGGCCACGCTACCTGACTCTAGGCCCTTTTAAGATGAGCTTGCCACTCTCCCTTTTAATGGACTTTAAAGGAGTCGAGAAATGAGTTTGGAGATTTGGAACAAGGTCAGAATGAGATGGTATTCTGTCCTCTTTCACTGTGGAGCCATCCTAGCTTCTCATCTTTGAAAATATGGCAGTGGTGGGATTTGAACCCACGCCTCCGGAGAGACTGGAGCCTTAATCCAGCACCTTAGACCGCTCGGCCACACTACCCCTTAGTCCCAGCAGAAGAAAGTGAAACTTCTTTCTGGCTTTAAGGATCTGATGAGAAAAGGGACTAGGCCAATAGCCTAGCAAGACGAGGGAGCTGAGTTTTTAAGCTGGAGAAGAATACTAAATTCTATTGATGGAGATCACAGTGCTATTAGTTTTATAAAGCATAGCTTGTATTGGGAAAGCTTCTCTAAAGATGGCAGCGGTGGGATTTGAACCCACGCCTCCAGAGAGACTGGAGCCTAAATCCAAATTATATAACTAATCCAAAATGGCAGTGATGGGATTTGAACCCACGCCTCCGGAGAGACTGGAGCCTTAATCCAGCGCCTTTTTTTTTTCTCTTTTTATTATAAAAATATCAAAGTATATTCATTTACATATCATAATGAAACAGACATACATACAAGGATACATAAAGTCCGTCATGCTCACTTCAAGTCAAAGCAACCAGGCTTGGGTTCAAATTTAGAAAAACATAATCATTATCACATAATACATAAAGGGCAGGCCTCAGATTTTCATTTCCATTTCCCCACCCCTATTTAAAGAAATCAAACCACTCCCGCGGACAAAATCTTTCTCAAACACCTCCCTCTTCAAATATTTAAACATCAAAAAAACATCTCTTCTTATTGCAGATTCAAATAAACCCCAAGCATCTACTTTTCTTTCCTCAAAGTGAGCTATATTTCTCCGCCTCCACACTGCATGCCTAGCATGACTCAACACAAAATTCAATAGACTCACATTCCATTGCAAACTTTTCCCACATACCCCAAACAGGAACAATTTTCTCCACTCCAATTTTCCAATATACCCTCTATCCCAGTTACTACATAACAATTCCTTTAACCTAACGAAAAAATGCCTCAAATCCCTACACTCCAAAAACATATGCATTACAGTTTCCACCTCAGTATCGCATACATCACACTCTCTTTTAACGTCCCCATTCATTTTATGTATTACCACATTTGAAAAAATCCTATTATGTCTTAATCGAAAATCAAAATGTTCGCACTCAATACTGTTGTATTTTATTCTTAGATTTTGCCACAAATTCCTCACTTTGATATCTTTGAAAACCTTGCCCCATACCGCTTCCGCTGCCGGCACTTTCAGGATGTTTTTAATCACCTTCTCATAAATCTTTTTAGTTGTCAGGTCCGATACACGGTTGTTTTCCTCCACAGAGTCCACAAACAATTCTGGAAACGTACATCCTCCTCCCCCCCCTGCTTCCTTCTCTATTATACCTACCCAGCTACTGGGCAGGCTAGTCTTTACATTTTCCACCACATGATCCACCAACTCCCCTCTCACATCCTCATCATATTCGGCCACATACTCATATACCCCTTCGTTTGGCATAAACCCCGGTACAACTTCATACGCTATATCCTTCACCTGTCTTACCCCAGCCCCCATAAACACTTCATTATAAAACATCCTATTACCTTTACTTATTTTTGGATTTAAAAAAAGAGGTTGATTTAACACCAGATTGCTCGTGTCACATTTGTATTCCAGAAACGGAACGAACTCCGTCCATGCTGCAAACACTTCTTGATAAAACATTGGCATTCTAGAATACATCCTCTTCTTCACACACATCAACAACCCATTATCCCCACACCCCCCACAAATGGAAATAAAATGCTTAAAAAAACATTTCCACCCATATTCCACCTTGTCATATAAATATTTCTTCACTAATTTTATTCGGAAAGCCTTTCTTTTACTTTCTAAATCCACCAATTTTAACCCTCCCTCCTCATACCCCGCTATCAGTGTATTATGTGTGTTATGAAGGCCCACAATTTAGAGCCAGTTAGTTTCCCCAAATCAGCCCTATTTTGCCCCTGTTATTTCCTTAATTATTTTCCATACTATTCATGTACATTTTTCATGAAGGTGTATGTATTGTTATTGTAATTGTATAAGTTCTGTCTTAGATTTGTTCAGTATTGTGCAAGCGCCAGATTAGTGGGCGTGGTTTTGATTGGCGTACGTGACTTGATGTATGTCCGGTTGGTATATATAGCTACGGAAGTCGATCTAGGACGGCGGAATCAGTGGACACACACCGTGCTGAAGCTGAAGACACGAGTGATTATTGAGTTTGCAACTGTGACAGAGGGCAAACATTAGTAGAATCTAGTTGAATCGATAGATAGTTGAATCTCTGTATTTGGTTTCCTTTGCTGCGGAAGACATCTCAACAGTCAACAAGGAGAACGGGAGACTGAGTGTCGGAGTAGATCACTGGCTGCCCGCATCACCGCGGGAGTTCGGAGTTTAGTGGGTTAGCAGCGCTAGCCCAGTTTAGCTGTGTCCCCGTTAGCCAGCCTTGCTAGCCGCCGGCTGCTAACGTTGGCGCATAGCGAGACCAAAGCCAAACAAAGCCGTCGCCTCCGAGGTGGATTGCGACCGACCGCTAACGCCACCGGAGCTGACCGTGGACCACCGGACCTGAACCATTCACACCTCGTCGTTTGCTACGAAGACCCCCCTTTCCCTTCAAATTGCAACGTCACTCCCCCCCCTTATCTGCTGCCTTCCTCGAATCGCCACGAGCTCCAACCAGGCCTCAACGCGCTCATTTTCAGTCCGGGACTCTAAGCCTTTTCAGGCCAGGTACTGTGAGTGAGTGTGTGTGTGGCCGGCGGGGAGGGAGTATATTGGGATGTATATATAATTTGTATAAATAAATGTGTTTGTTTATATTTGATACATTGCTGTGGGTTTAGTTGTCTGTATTGTTTAGTTTAACAGCAAATCTAGTATTGGGTTTAAGTATTGTATATAACTGGGATATGCTAGTCTAAAGGGTTGCTGGCGCCCCCTGCCTCTATCCTCCTACACTGCCGATTTAGCTCAGAGTTAGTTAGATAACCAGCCCTTCCTAAAATTCTACAGTCCTTTAGCTACTCCCTGGTTACAATTGGTCCTTCGAGCCGGATAGGTTGTGTAGTGATAGCATGGCTGAGCGCAGCCAACCAGACAAGACAGTTACCCCCCCTTCTCCGCCCCCTGAGCCAGAGCCACGACCACAGAGAGTCCCGCGGTTGCCTCAGAGGTTACAAGAGTATGAGCTTGAGCTCGAAAGCTCACTGAGTGGTAGTGAGGAGCGCACTCCACGGAATACAGTGGTCGGAGAGGCCGAGGTGTCCGCCGGCGCGCGGGTGGCTAGCACCGAGACAGCCATCAAAGAGCACCAGCCTGAGGATGAGATGGCAGAACAGCAGGGTTTTGCCGTAGAAACGGAAGAGCAGGAAGGAGAGGCCCGGTCTGACAGCGCCTGCGGGCGGAAGAGGGAGGGCCTCAGCCTTAACGATCTGCCTCCCAGTACGGCGCGCTCGAGACCTAGCTCCTGCCGTTCAGTGGCTTCCTCCCGGTCCAGGGTTTCCGTGGGCAGTTCTGCCTCTGGGGCGGATAGCATGCACTCCAGAGGGAGTAGTGCCGCGCTGTTAGAATGTATGCGCCAACAGGCCGAGATGGCGTTAGAGCGGGAACGCCTCCAGTTCGAGCGTGAACGCCTCCAGATGGAAGGAGCGGAACGTGCGGCGGAGAGACAGCGCCAGGAGGCGTTAGAGAGGGAACGCATCCAGTTCGAGCGCGAGCGCCTCCAGATGGAGAGAGAGCAACTGCACGCGGAGAAGATGGAGGAAGTGATGCAGACCATGCGCGACGTGTGCATCAGCAGAGCTCCGTCGGCCCGTAGCTCCAGAGCATCATCCGCACGGCCCTCTCGAGTGCCATCTCCTGAACCCCCCGCCGATGGCTCCATGACCCCCGCCATGACTGTCCAACTACAGGCCCAGCTGACCACCTTGAAGGAAGAGGACCAGGGACCCGACCGCTACGTGGCCCAGAGGGAGCCAGCGTCGCTGCCCGGGAGGGGAGCCATTCCCCAAGAGCGTAGCACACCCCTAGGTCCTCCAGTGAACCAAAAGGACACCCAGACCGTCACTCCAGCCCCGATCATCCACTACAGGATGTTTCCCCAGGTGGAGGGACCCAAGTTCCCCTTCTTCAAGGACGAGGACAGGAGCCAGTATGTGGAACTACGCATCTGCCTAGACACGCTCTTGGACGACTCCTGCTCAGAGTCCTACAAATATGCGATTCTCCTTCAGCATGTGAGGAACCCCAGAGCCCACAACATGGTTCTGGCCCATGCCTCCGCACCGACACCTTACACCAGAGCGCTCGCCGACTTGGATGCCCGCTACGGTCGTCCCTGGAACCACGCCCTTGCTGAACTGCAAGCCCTCGAACAGCAGGCCCCCATCAAGGATGAACGGGCGCTGGATGACTTCGCGCTCCGCGTGCACACCTTGGTTGGAATGCTGAAGACGCAGGGCCCAGCTGGCGCCAGCGAGATCAACAGCACCTCCAACGTAGAGCGGCTGCTCCGCAAGATCCCACGCTTCCGGCAGGAGAGGTTCCGGCGACAGCAGCGCGTTCGTAACCCCGGGAAGTTGGGTCTGAGCATGGCTGCCTTCGCGGAGTTCCTACTGGAGGAAGTGCATGACACCAACGTAGACGCCATGGGTTACGCTGAGCCGAAGAAGGAGAGGGAGAAGGGAGACCGCTGGGACAGGCCGAGCTCGAACAGAGGACGCCCAGTAGGAGTGCTGCACACGGAGGAGGAGCCTCGGAGAGAGAGGAAAGCCCGACCTGAGGGAAAGGATTCCTCTCAACCCCCTCAAAAGGGACGGAGAGGTCCACCGCCATGTCCGTACTGCACCAGCGAGCACTGGTTCAATGAGTGCAGTGACTTCAACAACCTGAGTACCGAGGCCAAGCAGAGGTGGCTCGAGGAGAACAAGAGGTGCTGGAACTGTGGGCGCGACCATCTGGCTAAGAACTGCACCTTGAGGAGAAAGTGCAACCGCTGTGAGGAGGTCCACCTCAACATCCTACACGAGGTCTCCCTCGCCAGGTCCACGGAGGGCACCAGAAGCCCTAGGTCCGGTAGCGCACCTGAAGAGGAAACACCTGTCTACGATCTAGACCCAACCCAGAGCAGCGGCTCCAAGGTCCTACTGAAGGTGGTGAAGGTCCGACTTCACCACAACAACGCTGTGTACGACACGTACGCCGTTCTAGACGACGGGTCGGAACGGACCATCCTTCTCCAGGAGGCAGTGCGCCAGTTGGGGCTCCAAGGGACTGAGGAGAAGCTGACTCTGCGCACGATACGTCGCGACCTTAAAGAGGTCACCGGGGCGAGAATCAACTTCTCTATCTCCCCGGCGGGGCGGCCGTCGGACAGATATCGGCTTCAGAATGTCTTCACCGCAGACCAGCTAGCGCTCTCCCGCTACGACTACCCCCTGGAGAGATTACGCGCAAGATATTCCCACCTACGGCGAGTAGACCTACATCCGATAGAAGGAGCGGAGCCAACCCTTCTCATCGGCTCGGACAACGCTGCACTGATCGTGTCGCTCCGTCCTCCGCTGAGAGGACCACGAGGCTGCCCGATGGCTGTTAAGACTGCGCTTGGGTGGGCCCTCCAAGGCGCTACCGAGTGGAGAGATAGAGACGGGAGAGCTACGTCATCCCTCCATGTCCGAACCGAAGAAGTGCAGACCATCAACTGCCTTCACACCAGTGTGGACTCCATGAATGCGGCGCTACTAGACAACGTCCAGAAGCTGTGGACGCTAGACGTTGCGCCCTACAAGAATGAGAAGCTCTACGTACGGTCAAAGGAGGACGTCTACGCCATAGACCTCCTTAAAGCAAAGACAGTGCGTATCGAAGTCCAGGGCGTGAAGAGATACGTCACACCACTACTCCGAAGAGAACCCATGCCAGAGTTTCGAGTATCCCCTCGAACCGTCCTACAGTGTCTGACCAGCACTGAGAAGCGTATGAGGAAGGACGAGGTCCTTGCTGCTTCTTACAGAACGGAGATGAAGAAACTGACGGAGTCCGGTCTGGTGAAGAAGCTTGAGCCAGCCGAGGCGAACCAGAGTGCCGAGTCTTGGTACCTCCCGCACCACAATGTTCACCACAACGGGAAGAACCGAGTGGTCTTCAACTGTAGCTACCAGGTGGGGAAGCTCAACCTCAACCACTATCTTCTCCCTGGTCCAACCTTGACCCCAGCCCTCTTGGGAGTTCTGGTGCGATTCCGTCAGCAGCCGATCGCAGTCAGTGGTGACATTAAGCGAATGTTTCACCAGGTCAGGATGTTGGAGGAAGACAAGCCACTCATGAGGTTTCTCTGGAGAGAGGACCCGAGCGACCCCGACCCCTCTATCTACCAGTGGGAGGTGCTACCCTTCGGGACAACCTGCAGCCCCTGTTGCGCCACCTATGCGCTACAGACTCACGCCGCGCAGGAGACGGCACCTCCTGGAGTGTTTGACGCCGTCCATAAGAGCTTTTACGTGGACAACTGCCTCCACAGTTCGAAGACAGCCACGGAAGCCCGTCAGCTAGTCCAGGACCTGCGTGCTCATCTCCAGGAGGGTGGATTTGAGATCTGCCAGTGGGCCAGCAACGACCCGCAAGTCATCAGAGACCTCCCGAAGGAGGCCACCTCGACCAGCAGCGAGGCTTGGGTCTCTCACTCACCAGATGATGCTCAGGAGATGACGCTCGGACTTATCTGGCAGTTCCAGACCGACACTCTACGCTATCGCAATAAGCCTGCCAAGCCCCAACGCGTCACGATGAGAACGATATACAGCACTCTAGCGAGCCAGTACGACCCACTGGGATATATCGCTCCCTTCACGACGATGGCCAAGGTGCTTGTCCGGGAGCTGTGGGCCCAAGAACGAGGATGGGACGATCCTCTGCCTCGTCACCTAGAAGAGAAGTGGAAGGCCTGGGAGCAGGAACTTCCCACTCTCCAGCACATCAAGCTGCAGCGGAGCTACTTCCCTCCCTCCACGGACCTAGAGAGGAGTGTCATCACGCTACATGTATTCTGCGACGCCTCGGAGATGGCGTACGGGTCCGTGGCATACGTCAGAGCGGCAGAGCTTGGAGGTGAAGTCCACGTCTCGTTTGTCCTGGCACGTTCCCGAGTGGCGCCGAAAAAGCAACAGTCCATCCCAAGACTGGAGCTGTGTGCTGCCCTGAACGGCGCGCAACTGGGAAGGTTCCTGCTCGACGAGCTCCAGCTACCTCTGATGAGCGTCACCATGTGGTCAGACTCAACTACCGTCCTCCAGTGGTTGAAGTCCAGCTCATGTCGGTATAAGGTGTTCGTGGGCACCCGAGTCGCAGAGATTCTGGAGTTGACTGAGGTGAACTGCTGGCGTTATGTAGACACCAAGAGGAACCCTGCTGACGTCATCACGAGAGGGGCAACTCTCCAGGATCTGGCTGAGCCCCACCTGTATCACACGGGACCAGACTTCCTACAGGAGCGGGAGTCAGAGTGGCCAGCCACGCCGGCGTTAGCAGAAGACAGAGAGGACAAAGAGCTGCGTAAGACGTTGTTCTGCGGAGCCACCCAGGTCGTAGACCCTGAGACTACTCCGGGAGAGGAGTGTGAGACGCTCGAAGAGCTGCAGAAGAGGATGTTCTGCTCCAAGGCCGGTCTACCCCTAGATACTACGCTCAGCGCCGAAGATTACACCGCGGCGGAGCTCCTGGTGCTGCAGAGTGCCCAACAGGATGCCTTCTCCCGAGAGCTGGAGTGTCTCGAGAAAGGGAAGCCGATCCCCTCGGACAGTAGACTCCGCGGCTTAGCTCCAGAGCTCGACGGTGTTCTCATTCGCGTGGGTGGCAGACTGCGCCGCGCTCAAGATCTAGACCTAGACACGAAGCATCCCATCGTGCTTCCCACTAAGCATCAGGTCACCAGATTGGTCATCAAGCACCATGATGACAAAGTGCAGCACGCGGGTGGAGAGCGTGTCTTCGCGGAGGTACGACGGAGATTCTGGATACTCCATGGACGGGAGGCGGTACGGAGATATCAAAGGTCCTGCTCGGACTGCCAGAGGTGGCGAGCCACGCCGCCGCAGCCCATGATGTCCGATCTGCCCGAGGACCGGCTGCGACTGAGACAGGCTCCGTTCCACTCTACTGGGGTCGACTGTTTCGGGCCACTCCTAGTCCGAAACCGGCGAGCCTCCGAAAAGCGGTGGGGCATCATCTACACGTGCCTGACGACGAGAGCAATGCACCTTGAAGTTCTGCACCAGCTCACAAGCGACAGCTTCCTCATGTCCTTCAAGAGGTTCACCTCCAGGCGAGGGACCCCTAAGACCCTCCGGTCGGACAGAGGCACCAACTTCGTCGGTGGTGAGGCCGAGCTGAGGGCGAGCTACGCTGCGATGACTGAGGAGGCCCGTGACAGACTCGCCTCCCAGCAAGTGAAGTTTGAGTTCAACCCCCCAAATGCTCCACACTTCGGGGGAGCCTGGGAGCGGGAGATTCGCTCAGTAAAGAACGTCCTACGTACCATTCTCGGACAGAAGGTGCCTACCGATGAGGTGCTCGAGACTGTACTAGCAGAGATTGAGGGCATCTTGAACTCCCGGCCCCTAGGCTATACCTCCAGTGATGTAGCAGATCTGGATCCCATTACGCCCAACTTCTTGCTGATGGGGCGGCGAGACTCTGCACTGCCTCAGGTAGTCTACGACCCTGCAGAGCTCACCGGAAGAAGATGGTGGAGGCACAGCCAGGTGCTCGCGGACCAGTTTTGGAGGCAGTTCATACTGCACTACCTGCCGACCCTGCAAGTCAGGCAGAAGTGGACGAGGGAGAGAGACAACTTGTCCGAAGGTGCCGTGGTACTGGTGATCGACCAGTCCCTTCCACGCGCCGCCTGGCAGACAGGCAGAGTGACCAAGGTCCTGCCGGGTCCGGATGGAAGGGTGCGGACGGCCATCGTGGACGTTGGTGGTCGCACTTACACCCGACCTGTGGCACGCCTGATTGAGCTCCCTCAAATTACAAAGGACACTATCACCTCATACCTCACGCTGCTAGAGCAGCCTAGCCAGTGTGCCTTCCATAGTTAAATGAAACCGAGGGTTTCATGGGGCGGCTGTTATGAAGGCCCACAATTTAGAGCCAGTTAGTTTCCCCAAATCAGCCCTATTTTGCCCCTGTTATTTCCTTAATTATTTTCCATACTATTCATGTACGTTTTTCATGAAGGTGTATGTATTGTTATTGTAATTGTATAAGTTCTGTCTTAGATTTGTTCAGTATTGTGCAAGCGCCAGATTAGTGGGCGTGGTTTTGATTGGCGTACGTGACTTGATGTATGTCCGGTTGGTATATATAGCTACGGAAGTCGATCTAGGACGGCGGAATCAGTGGACACACACCGTGCTGAAGCTGAAGACACGAGTGATTATTGAGTTTGCAACTGTGACAGAGGGCAAACATTAGTAGAATCTAGTTGAATCGATAGATAGTTGAATCTCTGTATTTGGTTTCCTTTGCTGCGGAAGACATCTCAACAGTCAACAAGGAGAACGGGAGACTGAGTGTCGGAGTAGATCACTGGCTGCCCGCATCACCGCGGGAGTTCGGAGTTTAGTGGGTTAGCAGCGCTAGCCCAGTTTAGCTGTGTCCCCGTTAGCCAGCCTTGCTAGCCGCCGGCTGCTAACGTTGGCGCATAGCGAGACCAAAGCCAAACAAAGCCGTCGCCTCCGAGGTGGATTGCGACCGACCGCTAACGCCACCGGAGCTGACCGTGGACCACCGGACCTGAACCATTCACACCTCGTCGTTTGCTACGAAGACCCCCCTTTCCCTTCAAATTGCAACGTCACTCCCCCCCCTTATCTGCTGCCTTCCTCGAATCGCCACGAGCTCCAACCAGGCCTCAACGCGCTCATTTTCAGTCCGGGACTCTAAGCCTTTTCAGGCCAGGTACTGTGAGTGAGTGTGTGTGTGGCCGGCGGGGAGGGAGTATATTGGGATGTATATATAATTTGTATAAATAAATGTGTTTGTTTATATTTGATACATTGCTGTGGGTTTAGTTGTCTGTATTGTTTAGTTTAACAGCAAATCTAGTATTGGGTTTAAGTATTGTATATAACTGGGATATGCTAGTCTAAAGGGTTGCTGGCGCCCCCTGCCTCTATCCTCCTACACTGCCGATTTAGCTCAGAGTTAGTTAGATAACCAGCCCTTCCTAAAATTCTACAGTCCTTTAGCTACTCCCTGGTTACAATGTGCAATCAACACACTTTTCCCCCTCCACAAAAACTTCCCCACAGCACTCTTCACCTCCTTTAACACCCATTCTGGCAAATCAATCGCCCCCATGACATATATCAGCTTTGACATTAATAGGGCATTTACCACAATTACCCTCCCTCTTAATTTTAAATCCCTAAATCTCCAAAAATGCAGTGTTTTTTTAAATTTATTTAACACCCCTGTCCATGTCATATCCCTCGCTACACTACTATTTGACCCTACAAATACCCCCAGAACCCTGATATGCTGCTCTGCTATTTTAAAAGGAAAATTCCCTTTATTTACCTCCCCAATGTACATTATCTCAGACTTTCCCATATTCACTTTCGCCCCCGAAGCTTCCCCATATACTTTTACATGCTTCATAATCCTCCCTATGCTATCTGTATCCCTAACGGTAAAGGTGGTGTCGTCTGCATATTGGTGGATAAGGCTTTTTCCTTGGAATGGTATTTCCACTGCTTTTAATTTGACATCTGCCTTCACCAGGCATGCCAACGGCTCTGCCGAGATGGCATACAGCAGAGCTGAAAGAGGACAGCCCTGCCTCACTGACCTCTCCAACGGAAAGCAGTCAGTTAGGCTCCCATTTACCTTGACACAACTCTTCGCTTTACTATACAATAACTTCACCCAGTTCACCATCCTATGCCCAAAATTAAAGCTCTCCATTGTTGAGAATAAAAAATCGTGCTCCACCCTATCAAAAGCCTTATTTAAATCTAAGCTAAGCATAATCCCCCCCTCCTCACTATTCCCCATACTATCCACTACATCCCTTACTGTGCAGATTGTGTCAACTATATCCCTGCCCGGGACACTGTAGGCTTGTGTTGGTGATATTATTGTCCCCATGACCCTCTTCATCCTATTTGCAAGTACCTTGGTTAAGATTTTATAGTCGCTTGTTAACAACGTTATAGGCCTGTAATTGTCTAAACTTACTTTATCCCCCTTGTCTTTATATAAAATGGTTAAAATCCCAGTAGCCATTGAATCCGGCACCTCCTGCCCCTCTTCCATCCCATTAAAAACCCTCAACAATATCGGCGCCAATATCTCTACAAAGGTCTTGTAAAATTCATTGGTCAGACCATCTATCCCCGGGCTTTTATTTGATTGCATTTGTTTGATAGCTGTTACTACCTCTTCCAACAAAATCCCATTGTCACACATCTTTTTTTCCTCCTCTGCTATCTTGGCCTCTACATGCCCCAGCACCTCCCTCACTCTCTCCTGATCACTGCCCTGTTTTTGAAAAAGTTTTTTATAATAATCCTCTACCACCCCTAACAGACCCACATAATCTCCCACCTTCTCCCCCTTCTCATTTTCTAACTCCCTAATATAGTTTCTTTCCTGTCTCTTCTTCTCCAACCCCAGAAAGAAGGAAGTGCTCTTTTCTCCCTCCAGCGCATACTTTGCTCTGCTCCTCACCATGGCTCCCTCACATTTCCTCTTAACACACTGACCCAATTCCCCCTCAATTTTCAAATATTCAGCTACATCATGATTTGGATTTTGCTCGCATAATTTAAATTCTGTTTCCAATCGTTCTTGTAATTCCCTCCCCTCTTGTTTCTGCAAAAAACTCCTTTGCCGTGCATATCTCACACACACTGTCCGTATTTTTCTTTTCACATTCTCCCACCATTTACAAATATCAGTTTCCATCAATGGATCTTCCAATTCCCTCACAATACATCCCCCCACCCTACACTGCAACAACTCCTCCCTTAGCATGCTAGAATTTAAGCACCACACCCCTCCCCCTCTTTCCTCCCTTCCCACTCCCATATTCACTTTAAGCACTGCATGGTCACTCAGACCAGTAAAATTATAATCTACCCTGTTAATACACCCCAAAATATCATTCTTAACTAAACACAAATCAATTCTACTCCATTTCATTTCTCCCATCACCACCTGTCTTCTAGAGCTCTGTTGTGCATTTGCATTCCCCGCCCTCCAACAATCAACCAAAAGATTTTCCTCTATTAAATCAAACAAAACTTTCCTAGACATATCTTGCCTAAAACATGAAGTGTCTAGCCTTGTACAGTGTACATTAAAGTCTCCAATAACTAAACATTTCCCCTGACATAATGGTTTTAATTTAACAAAAAAATCCTTCCTCTCCCTCTTATTATTTGGTGCATATATATTAAATAGTTGGTACGTTTCATTATTATGCTCAAACTCTACCCCAAGGAGTCTCCCACCACGTCATTATAAATACTCTTCATTTTAGTCACATTCCTGGCCAGAATTGCCACTCCACAAGATCTCTCAGTCCCATGATTCACAAAAATCTTCTCCGACCAGTACTTTTTCACATGTATCATGCTGTCCACCGTCCAATGTGTCTCTTGTACACATAATATGTCCGCCTTTACTGATAGCATCATCATCTGCATTTTTAAGTCCTTTCTTAATCCATTTGCATTAAATGATGCTATCAGCATGAATAGATAGAGAAGAAAGGCAATGCACCCCATCATTTTGTTGGCTCACCTTTCTTCTTCCTTCTGTCTTTCTCTCCTTCTTCTCCTCCCTCCTCAGCAAGGGGGCGCTTTCCCAACGAGGTGGTAGGTTGTCTCCCAGCAGCTCCTCCTGTCTCCATCTCCACCGCATCCTCCCTCGGCGTCACTCGGGCCGCGCCTGTCACCACTGGGGTCCCACCTGTCCCAAAGACCAGGCCTCCGGAGGCAGCGACCCGCACACCCGACCCACCGGAGTCTTCGCCCTGGGACGGGGTAGGCGCCTTGCCGACCCCCACTCCGCCCGTCTGCGAATCCTCCTGCGTCTGGCCGTCCTCCACTCCACTAACATCGTCATAGGTGTCCCCCATCTGGTCCGCTCCCGTCATCCTTGGGTCTTCCTCGGGTGTGCGGGTCGCTGTTCCCTCTCCGCCCTCCTCCGCATCACTGCTCTCCAGGTCTGGTATGTCCCCCTCTCCGTCTGCCTCTGGTGCTGCTTCACTTTCCTGCCCGGTCTGATCGCCCTCCTCCTCCTCCGCCTCCGGTGCTGGTTCATTTTCCTGCCCGGTCTGCTCGCCCTCCTCCTCCGCTCCGCATTTGCAGTCCCTCGGTTGTCTCCAGCAGCCCTTGCACATGGTGAGGGGACATTCCCGTTTGTAATGCCCCTGCTCGCAGCAATTGTGGCATATGAATTCTGGGCACTCGCGGATCACATGCCCCTCCTTGATGCACAAACGACATACCCTCTTTTGCCTGTCATGGATGACACGGAAATATTCCGTGCCCTCCAGCGTCGAAAATTTCGTGGTGTATGGCAGGGACCGGACCTCCTCGGTGAACTCCACCTTGCAGAATCTGGTCCCGTCCACTATCTCCGTCCCCGGCCACTTCCTCCTCTTAATTGGGGAAACCGCGTTTACCCGCCATAGGTGTAATTTCTCTATAATGTCACTGTCCTCTATATAAACGGGTAAGCTCATGAATGACACTACTAGTTCGTTTTTGTTCATGTCTTTTGCCAGTATTCTACTATTTTTGATTTTGAACCCGTCTATCAACTTTTCCTTTCCCTTCAAATGGCTCATTGTCACTTCATATTTGCCGGGTGCCTTGTATCGACAGCCGATTACAGTCCCACATACTGCCTTTATCCCACGCAATAACTCCATCATTGTTATTTTATCCTCCCCGACAATCTCCACTCCTACCGTCAGCTCTTTCCCGTACATTGTTGTTTTCCCGTTTATGCCATCATCATCAGTCGTTGTCTTATCCGTTCCGTGTTCATTATCCATTATCAGTCAGAAAAAGGCGATTTACGTCCCCCAACCAGCACTAAGCTGTCGGGGGAACGCACTCCAAAACGAAATTAAATCGAAAGAAACTACTACGCATAAACAGAAAATAGAGATTTAAACAAGCAAAAAGTTTTCAGTCTCAACCAGCAGTCCTCTGAGCTCTGGCAATCACACCTGCTCCCACTCTCACTGATTGAATCCAGCGCCTTAGACCACTCGGCCACGCTACCTGACTGTAGGCCTTTTAAAGGTGAGCCTGCCACTCTCCCTTTTAATGGACTTTAATGGAGTCGAGAGAAGAGTTTGGAGATTTGGAACAAGGTCAGAATGAGATAGTATTCTGTCCTCTTTCGCTGTGGAGCCATTCTAGCTTCTCATCTTTGAAAATATGGCAGTGGTGGGATTTGAACCCACGCCTCCGGAGAGACTGGAGCCTTAATCCAGCGCCTTAGACCGCTCGGCCACACTACCCCTTAGTCCCAGCAGAAGAAAGTCAAACTTCTTTCTGTCTTTAAGGATCTGATGAGAAAAGGGACTAGGCCAATAGCCTAGCAAGACGAGGGAGCTGAGTTTTTAAGCTGGAGAAGAATACTAAATTCTATTGATTGAGATCACAGTGCTATTAGTTATATAATGCATAGCTTGTACTGGGACAGCTTCTCTAAAGATGGCAGCGGTGGGATTCGAACCCACGCCTCCAGAGAGACTGGAGCCTAAATCCAGCGCCTTAGACCGCTCGGCCACGCTACCTGACTGTAGGCCTTTTAAAGCTGAGCCTGCCACTCTCCCTTTTAATGGACTTTAATGGAGTCGAGAAAAGAGTTTGGAGATTTGGAACAAGGTCAGAATGAGATAGTATTCTGTCCTCTTTCGCTGTGGAGCCATTCTAGCTTCTCATCTTTGAAAATATGGCAGTGGTGGGATTTGAACGCACGCCTCCGGAGAGACTGGAGCCTTAATCCAGCGCCTTAGACCGCTCGGCCACACTACCCCTTAGTCCCAGCAGAAGAAAGTCAAACTTCTTTCTGGCTTTAAGGATCTGATGAGAAAGGGGACTAGGCCAATAGTCTAGCAAGACGAGGGAGCTGAGTTTTTAAGCTGGAGAAGAATACTAAATTCTATTGATGGAGATCACAGTGCTATTAGTTATATAATGCATAGCTTGTATTGGGACAGCTTCTCTAAAGATGGCAGCGGTGGGATTTGAACCCACGCCTCCAGAGAGACTGGAGCCTTAATCCAGCGCCTTAGACCGCTCGGCCACACTACCCCTTAGTCCCAGCAGAAGATAGTCAAACTTCTTTCTGGCTTTAAGGGTCTGATGAGAAAAGGGACTAGGCCAATAGCTTTGCAAGACGAGGGAGCTGAGTTTTTAAGCTGGAGAAGAATACTAAATTCTATTGATGGAGATCACAGTGCTATTAGTTATATAAAGCATAGCTTGTATTGGGACAGCTTCTCTAAAGATGGCAGCGATTGGATTTGAACCCACGCCTCCAGAGAGACTGGAGCCTAAATCCAAATTATATAACTAATCCAAAATGGCAGTGGTGGGATTTGAACCCACGCCTCCGGAGAGACTGGAGCCTTAATCCAGCGCCTTAGACCGCTCGGCCACACTACCCCTTAGTCCCAGCAGAAGAAAGTCAAACTTCTTTCTGGCTTTAAGGATCTGATGAGAAAGGGGACTAGGCCAATAGTCTAGCAAGACGAGGGAGCTGAGTTTTTAAGCTGGAGAAGAATACTAAATTCTATTGATGGAGATCACAGTGTGCAGATTGTGTCAACTATATCCCTGCCCGGGACACTGTAGGCTTGTGTTGGTGATATTATTGTCCCCATGACCCTCTTCATCCTATTTGCAAGTACCTTGGTTAAGATTTTATAGTCGCTTGTTAACAACGTTATAGGCCTGTAATTGTCTAAACTTACTTTATCCCCCTTGTCTTTATATAAAATGGTTAAAATCCCAGTAGCCATTGAATCCGGCACCTCCTGCCCCTCTTCCATCCCATTAAAAACCCTCAACAATATCGGCGCCAATATCTCTACAAAGGTCTTGTAAAATTCATTGGTCAGACCATCTATCCCCGGGCTTTTATTTGATTGCATTTGTTTGATAGCTGTTACTACCTCTTCCAACAAAATCCCATTGTCACACATCTTTTTTTCCTCCTCTGCTATCTTGGCCTCTACATGCCCCAGCACCTCCCTCACTCTCTCCTGATCACTGCCCTGTTTTTGAAAAAGTTTTTTATAATAATCCTCTACCACCCCTAACAGACCCACATAATCTCCCACCTTCTCCCCCTTCTCATTTTCTAACTCCCTAATATAGTTTCTTTCCTGTCTCTTCTTCTCCAACCCCAGAAAGAAGGAAGTGCTCTTTTCTCCCTCCAGCGCATACTTTGCTCTGCTCCTCACCATGGCTCCCTCACATTTCCTCTTAACACACTGACCCAATTCCCCCTCAATTTTCAAATATTCAGCTACATCATGATTTGGATTTTGCTCGCATAATTTAAATTCTGTTTCCAATCGTTCTTGTAATTCCCTCCCCTCTTGTTTCTGCAAAAAACTCCTTTGCCGTGCATATCTCACACACACTGTCCGTATTTTTCTTTTCACATTCTCCCACCATTTACAAATATCAGTTTCCATCAATGGATCTTCCAATTCCCTCACAATACATCCCCCCACCCTACACTGCAACAACTCCTCCCTTAGCATGCTAGAATTTAAGCACCACACCCCTCCCCCTCTTTCCTCCCTTCCCACTCCCATATTCACTTTAAGCACTGCATGGTCACTCAGACCAGTAAAATTATAATCTACCCTGTTAATACACCCCAAAATATCATTCTTAACTAAACACAAATCAATTCTACTCCATTTCATTTCTCCCATCACCACCTGTCTTCTAGAGCTCTGTTGTGCATTTGCATTCCCCGCCCTCCAACAATCAACCAAAAGATTTTCCTCTATTAAATCAAACAAAACTTTCCTAGACATATCTTGCCTAAAACATGAAGTGTCTAGCCTTGTACAGTGTACATTAAAGTCTCCAATAACTAAACATTTCCCCTGACATAATGGTTTTAATTTAACAAAAAAATCCTTCCTCTCCCTCTTATTATTTGGTGCATATATATTAAATAGTTGGTACGTTTCATTATTATGCTCAAACTCTACCCCAAGGAGTCTCCCACCACCGTCATTATAAATACTCTTCATTTTAGTCACATTCCTGGCCAGAATTGCCACTCCACAAGATCTCTCAGTCCCATGATTCACAAAAATCTTCTCCGACCAGTACTTTTTCACATGTATCATGCTGTCCACCGTCCAATGTGTCTCTTGTACACATAATATGTCCGCCTTTACTGATAGCATCATCATCTGCATTTTTAAGTCCTTTCTTAATCCATTTGCATTAAATGATGCTATCAGCATGAATAGATAGAGAAGAAAGGCAATGCACCCCATCATTTTGTTGGCTCACCTTTCTTCTTCCTTCTGTCTTTCTCTCCTTCTTCTCCTCCCTCCTCAGCAAGGGGGCGCTTTCCCAACGAGGTGGTAGGTTGTCTCCCAGCAGCTCCTCCTGTCTCCATCTCCACCGCATCCTCCCTCGGCGTCACTCGGGCCGCGCCTGTCACCACTGGGGTCCCACCTGTCCCAAAGACCAGGCCTCCGGAGGCAGCGACCCGCACACCCGACCCACCGGAGTCTTCGCCCTGGGACGGGGTAGGCGCCTTGCCGACCCCCACTCCGCCCGTCTGCGAATCCTCCTGCGTCTGGCCGTCCTCCACTCCACTAACATCGTCATAGGTGTCCCCCATCTGGTCCGCTCCCGTCATCCTTGGGTCTTCCTCGGGTGTGCGGGTCGCTGTTCCCTCTCCGCCCTCCTCCGCATCACTGCTCTCCAGGTCTGGTATGTCCCCCTCTCCGTCTGCCTCTGGTGCTGCTTCACTTTCCTGCCCGGTCTGATCGCCCTCCTCCTCCTCCGCCTCCGGTGCTGGTTCATTTTCCTGCCCGGTCTGCTCGCCCTCCTCCTCCGCTCCGCATTTGCAGTCCCTCGGTTGTCTCCAGCAGCCCTTGCACATGGTGAGGGGACATTCCCGTTTGTAATGCCCCTGCTCGCAGCAATTGTGGCATATGAATTCTGGGCACTCGCGGATCACATGCCCCTCCTTGATGCACAAACGACATACCCTCTTTTGCCTGTCATGGATGACACGGAAATATTCCGTGCCCTCCAGCGTCGAAAATTTCGTGGTGTATGGCAGGGACCGGACCTCCTCGGTGAACTCCACCTTGCAGAATCTGGTCCCGTCCACTATCTCCGTCCCCGGCCACTTCCTCCTCTTAATTGGGGAAACCGCGTTTACCCGCCATAGGTGTAATTTCTCTATAATGTCACTGTCCTCTATATAAACGGGTAAGCTCATGAATGACACTACTAGTTCGTTTTTGTTCATGTCTTTTGCCAGTATTCTACTATTTTTGATTTTGAACCCGTCTATCAACTTTTCCTTTCCCTTCAAATGGCTCATTGTCACTTCATATTTGCCGGGTGCCTTGTATCGACAGCCGATTACAGTCCCACATACTGCCTTTATCCCACGCAATAACTCCATCATTGTTATTTTATCCTCCCCGACAATCTCCACTCCTACCGTCAGCTCTTTCCCGTACATTGTTGTTTTCCCGTTTATGCCATCATCATCAGTCGTTGTCTTATCCGTTCCGTGTTCATTATCCATTATCAGTCAGAAAAAGGCGATTTACGTCCCCCAACCAGCACTAAGCTGTCGGGGGAACGCACTCCAAAACGAAATTAAATCGAAAGAAACTACTACGCATAAACAGAAAATAGAGATTTAAACAAGCAAAAAGTTTTCAGTCTCAACCAGCAGTCCTCTGAGCTCTGGCAATCACACCTGCTCCCACTCTCACTGATTGAATCCAGCGCCTTAGACCACTCGGCCACGCTACCTGACTGTAGGCCTTTTAAAGGTGAGCCTGCCACTCTCCCTTTTAATGGACTTTAATGGAGTCGAGAGAAGAGTTTGGAGATTTGGAACAAGGTCAGAATGAGATAGTATTCTGTCCTCTTTCGCTGTGGAGCCATTCTAGCTTCTCATCTTTGAAAATATGGCAGTGGTGGGATTTGAACCCACGCCTCCGGAGAGACTGGAGCCTTAATCCAGCGCCTTAGACCGCTCGGCCACACTACCCCTTAGTCCCAGCAGAAGAAAGTCAAACTTCTTTCTGTCTTTAAGGATCTGATGAGAAAAGGGACTAGGCCAATAGCCTAGCAAGACGAGGGAGCTGAGTTTTTAAGCTGGAGAAGAATACTAAATTCTATTGATTGAGATCACAGTGCTATTAGTTATATAATGCATAGCTTGTACTGGGACAGCTTCTCTAAAGATGGCAGCGGTGGGATTCGAACCCACGCCTCCAGAGAGACTGGAGCCTAAATCCAGCGCCTTAGACCGCTCGGCCACGCTACCTGACTGTAGGCCTTTTAAAGCTGAGCCTGCCACTCTCCCTTTTAATGGACTTTAATGGAGTCGAGAAAAGAGTTTGGAGATTTGGAACAAGGTCAGAATGAGATAGTATTCTGTCCTCTTTCGCTGTGGAGCCATTCTAGCTTCTCATCTTTGAAAATATGGCAGTGGTGGGATTTGAACGCACGCCTCCGGAGAGACTGGAGCCTTAATCCAGCGCCTTAGACCGCTCGGCCACACTACCCCTTAGTCCCAGCAGAAGAAAGTCAAACTTCTTTCTGGCTTTAAGGATCTGATGAGAAAGGGGACTAGGCCAATAGTCTAGCAAGACGAGGGAGCTGAGTTTTTAAGCTGGAGAAGAATACTAAATTCTATTGATGGAGATCACAGTGCTATTAGTTATATAATGCATAGCTTGTATTGGGACAGCTTCTCTAAAGATGGCAGCGGTGGGATTTGAACCCACGCCTCCAGAGAGACTGGAGCCTTAATCCAGCGCCTTAGACCGCTCGGCCACACTACCCCTTAGTCCCAGCAGAAGATAGTCAAACTTCTTTCTGGCTTTAAGGGTCTGATGAGAAAAGGGACTAGGCCAATAGCTTTGCAAGACGAGGGAGCTGAGTTTTTAAGCTGGAGAAGAATACTAAATTCTATTGATGGAGATCACAGTGCTATTAGTTATATAAAGCATAGCTTGTATTGGGACAGCTTCTCTAAAGATGGCAGCGATTGGATTTGAACCCACGCCTCCAGAGAGACTGGAGCCTAAATCCAAATTATATAACTAATCCAAAATGGCAGTGGTGGGATTTGAACCCACGCCTCCGGAGAGACTGGAGCCTTAATCCAGCGCCTTAGACCGCTCGGCCACACTACCCCTTAGTCCCAGCAGAAGAAAGTCAAACTTCTTTCTGGCTTTAAGGATCTGATGAGAAAGGGGACTAGGCCAATAGTCTAGCAAGACGAGGGAGCTGAGTTTTTAAGCTGGAGAAGAATACTAAATTCTATTGATGGAGATCACAGTGCTATTAGTTATATAAAGCATAGCTTGTATTGGGACAGCTTCTCTAAAGATGGCAGCGGTTGGATTTGAACCCACGCCTCCAGAGAGACTGGAGCCTAAATCCAAATTATATAACTAATCCAAAATGGCAGTGGTGGGATTTGAACCCACGCCTCCGGAGAGACTGGAGCCTTAATCCAGCGCCTTAGACCGCTCGGCCACACTACCCCTTAGTCCCAGCAGAAGAAAGTCAAACTTCTTTCTGGCTTTAAGGATCTGATGAGAAAAGGGACTAGGCCAATAGCCTAGCAAGACGAGGGAGCTGAGTTTTTAAGCTGGAGAAGAATACTAAATTCTATTGATTGAGATCACAGTGCTATTAGTTATATAATGCATAGCTTGTACTGGGACAGCTTCTCTAAAGATGGCAGCGGTGGGATTCGAACCCACGCCTCCAGAGAGACTGGATCCTAAATCCAGCGCCTTAGACCGCTCGGCCACGCTACCTCACTGTAGACCTTTTAAAGCTGAGCCTGCCACTCTCCCTTTTAATGGACTTTAATGGTGTCGAGAAAAGAGTTTGGAGATTTGGAACAAGGTCAGAATGAGATAGTATTCTGTCCTCTTTCGCTGTGGAGCCATTCTAGCTTCTCACCTTTGAAAATATGGCAGTGGTGGGATTTGAACCCACGCCTCCGGAGAGACTGGAGCCTTAATCCAGCGCCTTAGACCGCTCGGCCACACTACCCCTTAGTCCCAGCAGAAGATAGTCAAACTTCTTTCTGGCTTTAAGGGTCTGATGAGAAAAGGGACTAGGCCAATAGCTTTGCAAGACGAGGGAGCTGAGTTTTTAAGCTGGAGAAGAATACTAAATTCTATTGATGGAGATCACAGTGCTATTAGTTATATAAAGCATAGCTTGTATTGGGACAGCTTCTCTAAAGATGGCAGCGGTTGGATTTGAACCCACGCCTCCAGAGAGACTGGAGCCTAAATCCAAATTATATAACTAATCCAAAATGGCAGTGGTGGGATTTGAACCCACGCCTCCGGAGAGACTGGAGCCTTAATCCAGCGCCTTAGACCGCTCGGCCACACTACCCCTTAGTCCCAGCAGAAGAAAGTCAAACTTCTTTCTGGCTTTAAGGATCTGATGAGAAAAGGGACTAGGCCAATAGCCTAGCAAGACGAGGGAGCTGAGTTTTTAAGCTGGAGAAGAATACTAAATTCTATTGATGGAGATCACAGTGCTATTAGTTATATAATGCATAGCTTGTACAGGGACAGCTTCTCTAAAGATGGCAGCGGTGGGATTCGAACCCACGCCTCCAGAGAGACTGGAGCCTAAATCCAGCGACTTAGACCGCTCGGCCACGCTACCTGACTGTAGGCCTTTTAAAGCTGAGCCTGCCACTCTCCCTTTTAATGGACTTTAATGGAGTCGAGAAAAGAGTTTGGAGATTTGGAACAAGGTCAGAATGAGATAGTATTCTGTCCTCTTTCGCTGTGGAGCCATTCTAGCTTCTCATCTTTGAAAATATGGCAGTGGTGGGATTTGAACCCACGCCTCCGGAGAGACTGGAGCCTTAATCCAGCGCCTTAGACCGCTCGGCCACACTACCCCTTAGTCCCAGCAGAAGAAAGTCAAACTTCTTTCTGGCTTTAAGGATCTGATGAGAAAAGGGACTAGGCCAATAGCCTAGCAAGACGAGGGAGCTGAGTTTTTAAGCTGGAGAAGAATACTAAATTCTATTGATTGAGATCACAGTGCTATTAGTTATATAATGCATAGCTTGTACTGGGACAGCTTCTCTAAAGATGGCAGCGGTGGGATTCGAACCCACGCCTCCAGAGAGACTGGAGCCTAAATCCAGCGCCTTAGACCGCTCGGCCACGCTACCTGACTGTAGGCCTTTTAAAGCTGAGCCTGCCACTCTCCCTTTTAATGGACTTTAATGGAGTCGAGAAAAGAGTTTGGAGATTTGGAACAAGGTCAGAATGAGATAGTATTCATAGCTTTCACGTGACGTCACAGCATAGTGGAAACGCCCACCTGACGGGCAAAAGGCGTTCATACCGCACCAGGAAACACAGTAGCATTGGTTAGAAAACAATCATGCCAGATAGTTGCTGTGCAATCGGGTGTACAAACCGGCGAGGAGATAGGCAGAGACTCACCAGAGATTCATGCTTGGCCATGATAAGTGTGAGATGTGTGTTGTGTTGTGGTATGTGCTCTTGTGGACGTAACTAATGAGTGACTATACATACGCATCCAATGTCCTTCCAAACGAGCAGTCTTGCTTCGTCTCAAACACAACATGAAAGGTATGTCCAACTTGGCGAACGTTTCCCAGTGTTTCCAATTTGCGCGAGTTCCTCAACTTGCGAGAGTTTTTCAACTTAATGTGATGGCTATCATGTCTGTCAAATTATCAAATTAGCCATCGTCCTGGCATGAGTGGGTGTTGGTTTCAACGCACCTGTTTGTTTGTAGTTCCTCCGTTTGCAACAAAGACTCTGGATCTTTCCATGAATTGAAGTGGTCTTGTAATCCAAAGTCCAAATAAAAGTAACAAACGAAAGTAATATAATATATTATGTTAGTGTGGTGTGGTATGTATGTATGTATGTATGTGGTATGTGTTTTTTTAAATGTATTTTTGTTCTCAGGATATGGGCTATTGTTTAGAAGGAGTCAGCCACCTGTTTGGTGGTGGCGTTGTGTTGTGTGTAATTAACAAGCTCTAAACGGAGATAGAACCTTATCATTCTAAACGGAGATAGAACCTTATAATTCTAAGATCACGATACATAGCGACCCAGACGCACGCTGCTTTTTGGCCATGCTTCCAGGCGACTAGCCTACACGTGCTGTCGGAACCAAAAGTGACAAGTGCACTGTAGTGTTCAGGTAGTGTTCAGGTAGTCAGACGCGTCAGATGTGGCCAGGGACACGGCCCAGCTGACCGGGCCAGGAGACACTCACACACTCACACACTTTATAAAACTGACTCAACCTAAGGAGTTCGTTTTGTTTGGGTCTGTGTTCTTATTTAGAATATGGGACACATATTGGCTTGAGGCTCTGTTGAACCAAGCATGAAGCATCAAGAGCAAAACAACAACCTGTAGCGAATACCCTGGCAATCTAACAATTATATTAGAGTGTATAATGCATAAACTGGGCATAGTCATGGTCTTTGCTTGGCTGGCTGGCTGCATTAACCTGTTGTTGTTACTTGTATGTTCATTACGTTACTTCAAATGAATGCCCCCTAAGTCAAATCCATCAACTGAAGATAACTCGTGAGTTTAGAATGATAAGGTTCTATCTCCGTTTAGAATGATAAGGTTCTATCTCCGTTTAGAATGATAAGGTTCTATCTCCGTTTAGAATGATAAGGTTCTATCTCCGTTTAGAATGATAAGGTTCTATCTCCGTTTAGAATGAGAAGGTTCTATCTCCGTTTAGAATGAGAAGGTTCTATCTCCGTTTAGAATGATAAGATTCTATCTCCGTTTAGAATGATAAGGTTCTATCTCCGTTTAGAATGAGAAGGTTCTATCTCCGTTTAGAATGAGAAGGTTCTATCTCCGTTTAGGGTAATTCAGAGATATTGAGCATCAAAGTTTTGACATTCCATTATGTTTTGTGAGATGGAACCTTTGTATTTTATTAACCGTTTGCGTCCACTCGCCATGTTGCGCGATGTTGCTATGATCCTTTTTGCCCGTCAGGTTGGTGGTTGCTAGGGAAGAAACCACGTGACTGAAAGCTATGAATTCTGTCCTCTTTCACTGTGGAGCCATTCTAGCTTCTCATCTTTGAAAATATGGCAGTGGTGGGATTTGAACCCACGCCTCCGGAGAGACTGGAGCCTTAATCCAGCGCCTTAGACCGCTCGGCCACACTACCCCTTAGTCCCAGCAGAAGAAAGTCAAACTTCTTTCTGTCTTTAAGGATCTGATGAGAAAAGGGACTAGGCCAATAGCCTAGCAAGACGAGGGAGCTGAGTTTTTAAGCTGGAGAAGAATACTAAATTCTATTGATTGAGATCACAGTGCTATTAGTTATATAATGCATAGCTTGTACTGGGACAGCTTCTCTAAAGATGGCAGCGGTGGGATTCGAACCCACGCCTCCAGAGAGACTGGAGCCTAAATCCAGCGCCTTAGACCGCTCGGCCACGCTACCTGACTGTAGGCCTTTTAAAGCTGAGCCTGCCACTCTCCCTTTTAATGGACTTTAATGGAGTCGAGAAAAGAGTTTGGAGATTTGGAACAAGGTCAGAATGAGATAGTATTCTGTCCTCTTTCGCTGTGGAGCCATTCTAGCTTCTCATCTTTGAAAATATGGCAGTGGTGGGATTTGAACCCACGCCTCCGGAGAGACTGGAGCCTTAATCCAGCGCCTTAGACCGCTCGGCCACACTACCCCTTAGTCCCAGCAGAAGAAAGTCAAACTTCTTTCTGGCTTTAAGGATCTGATGAGAAAGGGGACTAGGCCAATAGTCTAGCAAGACGAGGGAGCTGAGTTTTTAAGCTGGAGAAGAATACTAAATTCTATTGATGGAGATCACAGTGCTATTAGTTATATAAAGCATAGCTTGTATTGGGACAGCTTCTCTAAAGATGGCAGCGGTTGGATTTGAACCCACGCCTCCAGAGAGACTGGAGCCTAAATCCAAATTATATAACTAATCCAAAATGGCAGTGGTGGGATTTGAACCCACGCCTCCGGAGAGACTGGAGCCTTAATCCAGCGCCTTAGACCGCTCGGCCACACTACCCCTTAGTCCCAGCAGAAGAAAGTCAAACTTCTTTCTGGCTTTAAGGATCTGATGAGAAAAGGGACTAGGCCAATAGCCTAGCAAGACGAGGGAGCTGAGTTTTTAAGCTGGAGAAGAATACTAAATTCTATTGATTGAGATCACAGTGCTATTAGTTATATAATGCATAGCTTGTACTGGGACAGCTTCTCTAAAGATGGCAGCGGTGGGATTCGAACCCACGCCTCCAGAGAGACTGGATCCTAAATCCAGCGCCTTAGACCGCTCGGCCACGCTACCTCACTGTAGGCCTTTTAAAGCTGAGCCTGCCACTCTCCCTTTTAATGGACTTTAATGGAGTCGAGAAAAGAGTTTGGAGATTTGGAACAAGGTCAGAATGAGATAGTATTCTGTCCTCTTTCGCTGTGGAGCCATTCTAGCTTCTCACCTTTGAAAATATGGCAGTGGTGGGATTTGAACCCACGCCTCCGGAGAGACTGGAGCCTTAATCCAGCGCCTTAGACCGCTCGGCCACACTACCCCTTAGTCCCAGCAGAAGATAGTCAAACTTCTTTTTGGCTTTAAGGGTCTGATGAGAAAAGGGACTAGGCCAATAGCTTTGCAAGACGAGGGAGCTGAGTTTTTAAGCTGGAGAAGAATACTAAATTCTATTGATGGAGATCACAGTGCTATTAGTTATATAAAGCATAGCTTGTATTGGGACAGCTTCTCTAAAGATGGCAGCGGTTGGATTTGAACCCACGCCTCCAGAGAGACTGGAGCCTAAATCCAAATTATATAACTAATCCAAAATGGCAGTGGTGGGATTTGAACCCACGCCTCCGGAGAGACTGGAGCCTTAATCATTACTATCATCAAAGAGGCAAAGGGAAACACCAAACGGATCTGGGAACAAATCCAAAATGTCATGGGAACCAACCACAGGCCTAGGAAACAGATACAGCTGAAACTGAATGACAACTTAACACAAGATCCAGCCCAAATAGCTGTAGCTTTTAACACATATTTCATTGACTCTGTAAAAGAGATCGCACAGAATTTTCCTCAAATAACCAACAATAATGTTGAACTTGATGAAACCAAGCCCTCTTTCAGCATTCAGCCCATCTCGGCACACAAAACCCAAGTCATCATTTCATCTCTCAAACTCTCAACAGCGAAGGATATCTATGGAATGGACACGACAATGCTGAAATCTCTGAAAGAACACCTAGTCCACCCCATTACACAAATTATCAACCAATCAATACTTGAGGAAACAGTCCCTAGTACCTGGAAAACAGCTATTGTTTCTCCCATCTTCAAGTCAGGTGACCCCCAGGATGTTGGTAACTATAGGCCAATCAGTATTTTACCCATTATCTCCAAGGTCACTGAGAAGTGGGTTACAGAGCAGCTCGTTCACTTTTTAAGCAATAGCCCATTTCCCCTTCATCCAATGCAGTTTGGCTTTAGGACCCTACACTCTACAGAAACGGCCAACTGCTACTTCCTAGAAAAGGTCAAAGGTATGGTTGATAGAGGAGGTGTTGTAGGTGCTGTGTTTTTAGATCTCCGCAAAGCCTTCGACACAGTCAATCACCAGGTCCTTATCACCAAGCTGTCTGCCTTTAACTTCTTGCCATCAGCCCTTAAATGGTTGGACTCATATCTCAGTGACAGAAATCAGCTAGTCCAGATAAACAATCAGCGCTCACCTACCATCATGTCTTGCACCGGGGTACCACAAGGCTCCATACTTGGCCCACTCTTGTTTAGCCTATATATCAACGACCTACCATCTGTCTGCCCAGAAGTGCATGTACAAATGTATGCTGATGACACTGTTTTGTATGTGCATGACAAGAACAAACACCTGGCAGCTGCCAAACTTAGCTCTGCTATGGAAAAGGTCACCAAATGGCTCAACAGCTCTTGCCTCCAGCTCAATGTTAATAAAACTGTAGGAATGTTCTTCTCCAAACAACACAATATGACCACGGCAAACATAACCATTTCAGGGCAAAACATTAGTATAGTTCCGTCGTTCAAATATTTAGGGATCATCATTGATTCAAACCTGACTTTCAAAGAGCACATCAAGAAAGTGTCTGGTAGGGTGAAGTTTGGCCTGGCAAACTTCAGGTACATCAGAAGCTCACTGACCATGAGTGCTGCCAGACTATACATGGACGCATCAATTATGTCGCACCTCACATATTGTTTGACAAGCTGGGGCCATGCATACAGCACTTCCCTAAAGCCATTAGCCACCCTATACAAGCGGACCCTTAAGGTCATGGACCAGAAGCCAAACAGCACACACTACTGTACCATCCTAGACAAATGTAAATACCTTAGCTGGGAAGACACCATCAAATACAAAAACATCTGTCTCATCCATAAAATTCTGCATAACAAAGCTCCTCCCCCGCTTAACTCTTTCATAAACCAGCGTGACCACAGCTTACGGCCCACCAGAAGCACCTCTCGTGGCGACCTTATAGTTCCATTCAGGAAAAGCACCTTCAGTAAGCAATCCTTCTCAGTGATAGCAATAGAAAACTGGAACTCACTACCCAACCAACTCAAAGACATACATACTTACTCCACCTTCACAACACACATGAAAGCCTGGCTGACACAGAACTATACTTGTCCTCATTAATCCCTCTCTGTGCTGCCTCCCCATAATGCCTTTTTTTGTATGTTTTGTTTTGTTTAATGTTTAACTGTTTAACTGTTTGTAAGTGCTTAATGTTGTGTGGCCTGTAATTGTCCTGTGGCTTCTATGTGCTTGAAATGTCGCTGCCCCCATAAGTGTGTATGTGGTGTTTGTTGTAGCCCCTTCAATCACCTCAGCTTGCTTACGTGTGTTTTTTGTCAAGTGTGATGTTGGGGTACCTTGTCTCAGCCACGTGTTCTTAGAATTTTTAAATGTTTTATTTTAACTAATGACGTTACTTTTCAGGATGCCATGTTGCAACTGGCCGGGGACTTCAGCTGAAAATTAGCCGACTAGGCTAACGCTGCCTTTTTTACTATATTTTATATGGTTCATGTATTAGGATTGTCCTCGATATAATAAACTAATAAACTAAACTAAACTAAACTAATCCAGCGCCTTAGACCGCTCGGCCACACTACCCCTTAGTCCCAGCAGAAGAAAGTCAAACTTCTTTCTGGCTTTAAGGATCTGATGAGAAAAGGGACTAGGCCAATAGCCTAGCAAGACGAGGGAGCTGAGTTTTTAAGCTGGAGAAGAATACTAAATTCTATTGATGGAGATCACAGTGCTATTAGTTATATAATGCATAGCTTGTACAGGGACAGCTTCTCTAAAGATGGCAGCGGTGGGATTCGAACCCACGCCTCCAGAGAGACTGGAGCCTAAATCCAGCTACTTAGACCGCTCGGCCACGCTAACTGACTGTAGGCCTTTTAAAGCTGAGCCTGCCACTCTCCCTTTTAATGGACTTTAATGGAGTCGAGAAAAGAGTTTGGAGATTTGGAACAAGGTCAGAATGAGATAGTATTCTGTCCTCTTTCGCTGTGGAGCCATTCTAGCTTCTCATCTTTGAAAATATGGCAGTGGTGGGATTTGAACCCACGCCTCCGGAGAGACTGGAGCCTTAATCCAGCGCCTTAGACCGCTCGGCCACACTACCCCTTAGTCCCAGCAGAAGAAAGTCAAACTTCTTTCTGGCTTTAAGGATCTGATGAGAAAAGGGACTAGGCCAATAGCCTAGCAAGACGAGGGAGCTGAGTTTTTAAGCTGGAGAAGAATACTAAATTCTATTGATTGAGATCACAGTGCTATTAGTTATATAATGCATAGCTTGTACTGGGACAGCTTCTCTAAAGATGGCAGCGGTGGGATTCGAACCCACGCCTCCAGAGAGACTGGAGCCTAAATCCAGCGCCTTAGACCGCTCGGCCACGCTACCTGACTGTAGGCCTTTTAAAGCTGAGCCTGCCACTCTCCCTTTTAATGGACTTTAATGGAGTCGAGAAAAGAGTTTGGAGATTTGGAACAAGGTCAGAATGAGATAGTATTCTGTCCTCTTTCACTGTGGAGCCATTCTAGCTTCTCATCTTTGAAAATATGGCAGTGGTGGGATTTGAACCCACGCCTCCGGAGAGACTGGAGCCTTAATCCAGCGCCTTAGACCGCTCGGCCACACTACCCCTTAGTCCCAGCAGAAGAAAGTCAAACTTCTTTCTGTCTTTAAGGATCTGATGAGAAAAGGGACTAGGCCAATAGCCTAGCAAGACGAGGGAGCTGAGTTTTTAAGCTGGAGAAGAATACTAAATTCTATTGATTGAGATCACAGTGCTATTAGTTATATAATGCATAGCTTGTACTGGGACAGCTTCTCTAAAGATGGCAGCGGTGGGATTCGAACCCACGCCTCCAGAGAGACTGGAGCCTAAATCCAGCGCCTTAGACCGCTCGGCCACGCTACCTGACTGTAGGCCTTTTAAAGCTGAGCCTGCCACTCTCCCTTTTAATGGACTTTAATGGAGTCGAGAAAAGAGTTTGGAGATTTGGAACAAGGTCAGAATGAGATAGTATTCTGTCCTCTTTCGCTGTGGAGCCATTCTAGCTTCTCATCTTTGAAAATATGGCAGTGGTGGGATTTGAACCCACGCCTCCGGAGAGACTGGAGCCTTAATCATTACTATCATCAAAGAGGCAAAGGGAAACACCAAACGGATCTGGGAACAAATCCAAAATGTCATGGGAACCAACCACAGGCCTAGGAAACAGATACAGCTGAAACTGAATGACAACTTAACACAAGATCCAGCCCAAATAGCTGTAGCTTTTAACACATATTTCATTGACTCTGTAAAAGAGATCGCACAGAATTTTCCTCAAATAACCAACAATAATGTTGAACTTGATGAAACCAAGCCCTCTTTCAGCATTCAGCCCATCTCGGCACACAAAACCCAAGTCATCATTTCATCTCTCAAACTCTCAACAGCGAAGGATATCTATGGAATGGACACGACAATGCTGAAATCTCTGAAAGAACACCTAGTCCACCCCATTACACAAATTATCAACCAATCAATACTTGAGGAAACAGTCCCTAGTACCTGGAAAACAGCTATTGTTTCTCCCATCTTCAAGTCAGGTGACCCCCAGGATGTTGGTAACTATAGGCCAATCAGTATTTTACCCATTATCTCCAAGGTCACTGAGAAGTGGGTTACAGAGCAGCTCGTTCACTTTTTAAGCAATAGCCCATTTCCCCTTCATCCAATGCAGTTTGGCTTTAGGACCCTACACTCTACAGAAACGGCCAACTGCTACTTCCTAGAAAAGGTCAAAGGTATGGTTGATAGAGGAGGTGTTGTAGGTGCTGTGTTTTTAGATCTCCGCAAAGCCTTCGACACAGTCAATCACCAGGTCCTTATCACCAAGCTGTCTGCCTTTAACTTCTTGCCATCAGCCCTTAAATGGTTGGACTCATATCTCAGTGACAGAAATCAGCTAGTCCAGATAAACAATCAGCGCTCACCTACCATCATGTCTTGCACCGGGGTACCACAAGGCTCCATACTTGGCCCACTCTTGTTTAGCCTATATATCAACGACCTACCATCTGTCTGCCCAGAAGTGCATGTACAAATGTATGCTGATGACACTGTTTTGTATGTGCATGACAAGAACAAACACCTGGCAGCTGCCAAACTTAGCTCTGCTATGGAAAAGGTCACCAAATGGCTCAACAGCTCTTGCCTCCAGCTCAATGTTAATAAAACTGTAGGAATGTTCTTCTCCAAACAACACAATATGACCACGGCAAACATAACCATTTCAGGGCAAAACATTAGTATAGTTCCGTCGTTCAAATATTTAGGGATCATCATTGATTCAAACCTGACTTTCAAAGAGCACATCAAGAAAGTGTCTGGTAGGGTGAAGTTTGGCCTGGCAAACTTCAGGTACATCAGAAGCTCACTGACCATGAGTGCTGCCAGACTATACATGGACGCATCAATTATGTCGCACCTCACATATTGTTTGACAAGCTGGGGCCATGCATACAGCACTTCCCTAAAGCCATTAGCCACCCTATACAAGCGGACCCTTAAGGTCATGGACCAGAAGCCAAACAGCACACACTACTGTACCATCCTAGACAAATGTAAATACCTTAGCTGGGAAGACACCATCAAATACAAAAACATCTGTCTCATCCATAAAATTCTGCATAACAAAGCTCCTCCCCCGCTTAACTCTTTCATAAACCAGCGTGACCACAGCTTACGGCCCACCAGAAGCACCTCTCGTGGCGACCTTATAGTTCCATTCAGGAAAAGCACCTTCAGTAAGCAATCCTTCTCAGTGATAGCAATAGAAAACTGGAACTCACTACCCAACCAACTCAAAGACATACATACTTACTCCACCTTCACAACACACATGAAAGCCTGGCTGACACAGAACTATACTTGTCCTCATTAATCCCTCTCTGTGCTGCCTCCCCATAATGCCTTTTTTTGTATGTTTTGTTTTGTTTAATGTTTAACTGTTTAACTGTTTGTAAGTGCTTAATGTTGTGTGGCCTGTAATTGTCCTGTGGCTTCTATGTGCTTGAAATGTCGCTGCCCCCATAAGTGTGTATGTGGTGTTTGTTGTAGCCCCTTCAATCACCTCAGCTTGCTTACGTGTGTTTTTTGTCAAGTGTGATGTTGGGGTACCTTGTCTCAGCCACGTGTTCTTAGAATTTTTAAATGTTTTATTTTAACTAATGACGTTACTTTTCAGGATGCCATGTTGCAACTGGCCGGGGACTTCAGCTGAAAATTAGCCGACTAGGCTAACGCTGCCTTTTTTACTATATTTTATATGGTTCATGTATTAGGATTGTCCTCGATATAATAAACTAATAAACTAAACTAAACTAAACTAATCCAGCGCCTTAGACCGCTCGGCCACACTACCCCTTAGTCCCAGCAGAAGAAAGTCAAACTTCTTTCTGGCTTTAAGGATCTGATGAGAAAAGGGACTAGGCCAATAGCCTAGCAAGACGAGGGAGCTGAGTTTTTAAGCTGGAGAAGAATACTAAATTCTATTGATGGAGATCACAGTGCTATTAGTTATATAATGCATAGCTTGTACAGGGACAGCTTCTCTAAAGATGGCAGCGGTGGGATTCGAACCCACGCCTCCAGAGAGACTGGAGCCTAAATCCAGCGACTTAGACCGCTCGGCCACGCTAACTGACTGTAGGCCTTTTAAAGCTGAGCCTGCCACTCTCCCTTTTAATGGACTTTAATGGAGTCGAGAAAAGAGTTTGGAGATTTGGAACAAGGTCAGAATGAGATAGTATTCTGTCCTCTTTCGCTGTGGAGCCATTCTAGCTTCTCATCTTTGAAAATATGGCAGTGGTGGGATTTGAACCCACGCCTCCGGAGAGACTGGAGCCTTAATCCAGCGCCTTAGACCGCTCGGCCACACTACCCCTTAGTCCCAGCAGAAGAAAGTCAAACTTCTTTCTGGCTTTAAGGATCTGATGAGAAAAGGGACTAGGCCAATAGCCTAGCAAGACGAGGGAGCTGAGTTTTTAAGCTGGAGAAGAATACTAAATTCTATTGATTGAGATCACAGTGCTATTAGTTATATAATGCATAGCTTGTACTGGGACAGCTTCTCTAAAGATGGCAGCGGTGGGATTCGAACCCACGCCTCCAGAGAGACTGGAGCCTAAATCCAGCGCCTTAGACCGCTCGGCCACGCTACCTGACTGTAGGCCTTTTAAAGCTGAGCCTGCCACTCTCCCTTTTAATGGACTTTAATGGAGTCGAGAAAAGAGTTTGGAGATTTGGAACAAGGTCAGAATGAGATAGTATTCTGTCCTCTTTCACTGTGGAGCCATTCTAGCTTCTCATCTTTGAAAATATGGCAGTGGTGGGATTTGAACCCACGCCTCCGGAGAGACTGGAGCCTTAATCCAGCGCCTTAGACCGCTCGGCCACACTACCCCTTAGTCCCAGCAGAAGAAAGTCAAACTTCTTTCTGTCTTTAAGGATCTGATGAGAAAAGGGACTAGGCCAATAGCCTAGCAAGACGAGGGAGCTGAGTTTTTAAGCTGGAGAAGAATACTAAATTCTATTGATTGAGATCACAGTGCTATTAGTTATATAATGCATAGCTTGTACTGGGACAGCTTCTCTAAAGATGGCAGCGGTGGGATTCGAACCCACGCCTCCAGAGAGACTGGAGCCTAAATCCAGCGCCTTAGACCGCTCGGCCACGCTACCTGACTGTAGGCCTTTTAAAGCTGAGCCTGCCACTCTCCCTTTTAATGGACTTTAATGGAGTCGAGAAAAGAGTTTGGAGATTTGGAACAAGGTCAGAATGAGATAGTATTCTGTCCTCTTTCGCTGTGGAGCCATTCTAGCTTCTCATCTTTGAAAATATGGCAGTGGTGGGATTTGAACCCACGCCTCCGGAGAGACTGGAGCCTTAATCATTACTATCATCAAAGAGGCAAAGGGAAACACCAAACGGATCTGGGAACAAATCCAAAATGTCATGGGAACCAACCACAGGCCTAGGAAACAGATACAGCTGAAACTGAATGACAACTTAACACAAGATCCAGCCCAAATAGCTGTAGCTTTTAACACATATTTCATTGACTCTGTAAAAGAGATCGCACAGAATTTTCCTCAAATAACCAACAATAATGTTGAACTTGATGAAACCAAGCCCTCTTTCAGCATTCAGCCCATCTCGGCACACAAAACCCAAGTCATCATTTCATCTCTCAAACTCTCAACAGCGAAGGATATCTATGGAATGGACACGACAATGCTGAAATCTCTGAAAGAACACCTAGTCCACCCCATTACACAAATTATCAACCAATCAATACTTGAGGAAACAGTCCCTAGTACCTGGAAAACAGCTATTGTTTCTCCCATCTTCAAGTCAGGTGACCCCCAGGATGTTGGTAACTATAGGCCAATCAGTATTTTACCCATTATCTCCAAGGTCACTGAGAAGTGGGTTACAGAGCAGCTCGTTCACTTTTTAAGCAATAGCCCATTTCCCCTTCATCCAATGCAGTTTGGCTTTAGGACCCTACACTCTACAGAAACGGCCAACTGCTACTTCCTAGAAAAGGTCAAAGGTATGGTTGATAGAGGAGGTGTTGTAGGTGCTGTGTTTTTAGATCTCCGCAAAGCCTTCGACACAGTCAATCACCAGGTCCTTATCACCAAGCTGTCTGCCTTTAACTTCTTGCCATCAGCCCTTAAATGGTTGGACTCATATCTCAGTGACAGAAATCAGCTAGTCCAGATAAACAATCAGCGCTCACCTACCATCATGTCTTGCACCGGGGTACCACAAGGCTCCATACTTGGCCCACTCTTGTTTAGCCTATATATCAACGACCTACCATCTGTCTGCCCAGAAGTGCATGTACAAATGTATGCTGATGACACTGTTTTGTATGTGCATGACAAGAACAAACACCTGGCAGCTGCCAAACTTAGCTCTGCTATGGAAAAGGTCACCAAATGGCTCAACAGCTCTTGCCTCCAGCTCAATGTTAATAAAACTGTAGGAATGTTCTTCTCCAAACAACACAATATGACCACGGCAAACATAACCATTTCAGGGCAAAACATTAGTATAGTTCCGTCGTTCAAATATTTAGGGATCATCATTGATTCAAACCTGACTTTCAAAGAGCACATCAAGAAAGTGTCTGGTAGGGTGAAGTTTGGCCTGGCAAACTTCAGGTACATCAGAAGCTCACTGACCATGAGTGCTGCCAGACTATACATGGACGCATCAATTATGTCGCACCTCACATATTGTTTGACAAGCTGGGGCCATGCATACAGCACTTCCCTAAAGCCATTAGCCACCCTATACAAGCGGACCCTTAAGGTCATGGACCAGAAGCCAAACAGCACACACTACTGTACCATCCTAGACAAATGTAAATACCTTAGCTGGGAAGACACCATCAAATACAAAAACATCTGTCTCATCCATAAAATTCTGCATAACAAAGCTCCTCCCCCGCTTAACTCTTTCATAAACCAGCGTGACCACAGCTTACGGCCCACCAGAAGCACCTCTCGTGGCGACCTTATAGTTCCATTCAGGAAAAGCACCTTCAGTAAGCAATCCTTCTCAGTGATAGCAATAGAAAACTGGAACTCACTACCCAACCAACTCAAAGACATACATACTTACTCCACCTTCACAACACACATGAAAGCCTGGCTGACACAGAACTATACTTGTCCTCATTAATCCCTCTCTGTGCTGCCTCCCCATAATGCCTTTTTTTGTATGTTTTGTTTTGTTTAATGTTTAACTGTTTAACTGTTTGTAAGTGCTTAATGTTGTGTGGCCTGTAATTGTCCTGTGGCTTCTATGTGCTTGAAATGTCGCTGCCCCCATAAGTGTGTATGTGGTGTTTGTTGTAGCCCCTTCAATCACCTCAGCTTGCTTACGTGTGTTTTTTGTCAAGTGTGATGTTGGGGTACCTTGTCTCAGCCACGTGTTCTTAGAATTTTTAAATGTTTTATTTTAACTAATGACGTTACTTTTCAGGATGCCATGTTGCAACTGGCCGGGGACTTCAGCTGAAAATTAGCCGACTAGGCTAACGCTGCCTTTTTTACTATATTTTATATGGTTCATGTATTAGGATTGTCCTCGATATAATAAACTAATAAACTAAACTAAACTAAACTAATCCAGCGCCTTAGACCGCTCGGCCACACTACCCCTTAGTCCCAGCAGAAGAAAGTCAAACTTCTTTCTGGCTTTAAGGATCTGATGAGAAAAGGGACTAGGCCAATAGCCTAGCAAGACGAGGGAGCTGAGTTTTTAAGCTGGAGAAGAATACTAAATTCTATTGATGGAGATCACAGTGCTATTAGTTATATAATGCATAGCTTGTACAGGGACAGCTTCTCTAAAGATGGCAGCGGTGGGATTCGAACCCACGCCTCCAGAGAGACTGGAGCCTAAATCCAGCGACTTAGACCGCTCGGCCACGCTAACTGACTGTAGGCCTTTTAAAGCTGAGCCTGCCACTCTCCCTTTTAATGGACTTTAATGGAGTCGAGAAAAGAGTTTGGAGATTTGGAACAAGGTCAGAATGAGATAGTATTCTGTCCTCTTTCGCTGTGGAGCCATTCTAGCTTCTCATCTTTGAAAATATGGCAGTGGTGGGATTTGAACCCACGCCTCCGGAGAGACTGGAGCCTTAATCCAGCGCCTTAGACCGCTCGGCCACACTACCCCTTAGTCCCAGCAGAAGAAAGTCAAACTTCTTTCTGGCTTTAAGGATCTGATGAGAAAAGGGACTAGGCCAATAGCCTAGCAAGACGAGGGAGCTGAGTTTTTAAGCTGGAGAAGAATACTAAATTCTATTGATTGAGATCACAGTGCTATTAGTTATATAATGCATAGCTTGTACTGGGACAGCTTCTCTAAAGATGGCAGCGGTGGGATTCGAACCCACGCCTCCAGAGAGACTGGAGCCTAAATCCAGCGCCTTAGACCGCTCGGCCACGCTACCTGACTGTAGGCCTTTTAAAGCTGAGCCTGCCACTCTCCCTTTTAATGGACTTTAATGGAGTCGAGAAAAGAGTTTGGAGATTTGGAACAAGGTCAGAATGAGATAGTATTCTGTCCTCTTTCACTGTGGAGCCATTCTAGCTTCTCATCTTTGAAAATATGGCAGTGGTGGGATTTGAACCCACGCCTCCGGAGAGACTGGAGCCTTAATCCAGCGCCTTAGACCGCTCGGCCACACTACCCCTTAGTCCCAGCAGAAGAAAGTCAAACTTCTTTCTGTCTTTAAGGATCTGATGAGAAAAGGGACTAGGCCAATAGCCTAGCAAGACGAGGGAGCTGAGTTTTTAAGCTGGAGAAGAATACTAAATTCTATTGATTGAGATCACAGTGCTATTAGTTATATAATGCATAGCTTGTACTGGGACAGCTTCTCTAAAGATGGCAGCGGTGGGATTCGAACCCACGCCTCCAGAGAGACTGGAGCCTAAATCCAGCGCCTTAGACCGCTCGGCCACGCTACCTGACTGTAGGCCTTTTAAAGCTGAGCCTGCCACTCTCCCTTTTAATGGACTTTAATGGAGTCGAGAAAAGAGTTTGGAGATTTGGAACAAGGTCAGAATGAGATAGTATTCTGTCCTCTTTCGCTGTGGAGCCATTCTAGCTTCTCATCTTTGAAAATATGGCAGTGGTGGGATTTGAACCCACGCCTCCGGAGAGACTGGAGCCTTAATCCAGCGCCTTAGACCGCTCGGCCACACTACCCCTTAGTCCCAGCAAAAGATAGTCAAACTTCTTTCTGGCTTTAAGGGTCTGATGAGAAAAGGGACTAGGCCAATAGCTTTGCAAGACGAGGGAGCTGAGTTTTTAAGCTGGAGAAGAATACTAAATTCTATTGATGGAGATCACAGTGCTATTAGTTATATAAAGCATAGCTTGTATTGGGACAGCTTCTCTAAAGATGGCAGCGATTGGATTTGAACCCACGCCTCCAGAGAGACTGGAGCCTAAATCCAAATTATATAACTAATCCAAAATGGCAGTGGTGGGATTTGAACCCACGCCTCCGGAGAGACTGGAGCCTTAATCCAGCGCCTTAGACCGCTCGGCCACACTACCCCTTAGTCCCAGCAGAAGAAAGTCAAACTTCTTTCTGGCTTTAAGGATCTGATGAGAAAGGGGACTAGGCCAATAGTCTAGCAAGACGAGGGAGCTGAGTTTTTAAGCTGGAGAAGAATACTAAATTCTATTGATGGAGATCACAGTGCTATTAGTTATATAAAGCATAGCTTGTATTGGGACAGCTTCTCTAAAGATGGCAGCGGTTGGATTTGAACCCACGCCTCCAGAGAGACTGGAGCCTAAATCCAAATTATATAACTAATCCAAAATGGCAGTGGTGGGATTTGAACCCACGCCTCCGGAGAGACTGGAGCCTTAATCCAGCGCCTTAGACCGCTCGGCCACACTACCCCTTAGTCCCAGCAGAAGAAAGTCAAACTTCTTTCTGGCTTTAAGGATCTGATGAGAAAAGGGACTAGGCCAATAGCCTAGCAAGACGAGGGAGCTGAGTTTTTAAGCTGGAGAAGAATACTAAATTCTATTGATTGAGATCACAGTGCTATTAGTTATATAATGCATAGCTTGTACTGGGACAGCTTCTCTAAAGATGGCAGCGGTGGGATTCGAACCCACGCCTCCAGAGAGACTGGATCCTAAATCCAGCGCCTTAGACCGCTCGGCCACGCTACCTCACTGTAGGCCTTTTAAAGCTGAGCCTGCCACTCTCCCTTTTAATGGACTTTAATGGAGTCGAGAAAAGAGTTTGGAGATTTGGAACAAGGTCAGAATGAGATAGTATTCTGTCCTCTTTCGCTGTGGAGCCATTCTAGCTTCTCACCTTTGAAAATATGGCAGTGGTGGGATTTGAACCCACGCCTCCGGAGAGACTGGAGCCTTAATCCAGCGCCTTAGACCGCTCGGCCACACTACCCCTTAGTCCCAGCAGAAGATAGTCAAACTTCTTTCTGGCTTTAAGGGTCTGATGAGAAAAGGGACTAGGCCAATAGCTTTGCAAGACGAGGGAGCTGAGTTTTTAAGCTGGAGAAGAATACTAAATTCTATTGATGGAGATCACAGTGCTATTAGTTATATAAAGCATAGCTTGTATTGGGACAGCTTCTCTAAAGATGGCAGCGGTTGGATTTGAACCCACGCCTCCAGAGAGACTGGAGCCTAAATCCAAATTATATAACTAATCCAAAATGGCAGTGGTGGGATTTGAACCCACGCCTCCGGAGAGACTGGAGCCTTAATCCAGCGCCTTAGACCGCTCGGACACACTACCCCTTAGTCCCAGCAGAAGAAAGTCAAACTTCTTTCTGGCTTTAAGGATCTGATGAGAAAAGGGACTAGGCCAATAGCCTAGCAAGACGAGGGAGCTGAGTTTTTAAGCTGGAGAAGAATACTAAATTCTATTGATGGAGATCACAGTGCTATTAGTTATATAATGCATAGCTTGTACAGGGACAGCTTCTCTAAAGATGGCAGCGGTGGGATTCGAACCCACGCCTCCAGAGAGACTGGAGCCTAAATCCAGCGCCTTAGACCGCTCGGCCACGCTACCTGACTGTAGGCCTTTTAAAGCTGAGCCTGCCACTCTCCCTTTTAATGGACTTTAATGGAGTCGAGAAAAGAGTTTGGAGATTTGGAACAAGGTCAGAATGAGATAGTATTCTGTCCTCTTTCGCTGTGGAGCCATTCTAGCTTCTCATCTTTGAAAATATGGCAGTGGTGGGATTTGAACCCACGCCTCCGGAGAGACTGGAGCCTTAATCCAGCGCCTTAGACCGCTCGGCCACACTACCCCTTAGTCCCAGCAGAAGAAAGTCAAACTTCTTTCTGGCTTTAAGGATCTGATGAGAAAAGGGACTAGGCCAATAGCCTAGCAAGACGAGGGAGCTGAGTTTTTAAGCTGGAGAAGAATACTAAATTCTATTGATTGAGATCACAGTGCTATTAGTTATATAATGCATAGCTTGTACTGGGACAGCTTCTCTAAAGATGGCAGCGGTGGGATTCGAACCCACGCCTCCAGAGAGACTGGATCCTAAATCCAGCGCCTTAGACCGCTCGGCCACGCTACCTCACTGTAGGCCTTTTAAAGCTGAGCCTGCCACTCTCCCTTTTAATGGACTTTAATGGAGTCGAGAAAAGAGTTTGGAGATTTGGAACAAGGTCAGAATGAGATAGTATTCTGTCCTCTTTCGCTGTGGAGCCATTCTAGCTTCTCATCTTTGAAAATATGGCAGTGGTGGGATTTGAACCCACGCCTCCGGAGAGACTGGAGCCTTAATCCAGCGCCTTAGACCGCTCGGCCACACTACCCCTTAGTCCCAGCAGAAGAAAGTCAAACTTCTTTCTGGCTTTAAGGATCTGATGAGAAAGGGGACTAGGCCAATAGTCTAGCAAGACGAGGGAGCTGAGTTTTTAAGCTGGAGAAGAATACTAAATTCTATCGATGGAGATCACAGTGCTATTAGTTATATAATGCATAGCTTGTATTGGGACAGCTTCTCTAAAGATGGCAGCAGTGGGATTTGAACCCACGCCTCCAGAGAGACTGGAGCCTTAATCCAGCGCCTTAGACCGCTCGGCCACACTACCCCTTAGTCCCAGCAAAAGATAGTCAAACTTCTTTCTGGCTTTAAGGGTCTGATGAGAAAAGGGACTAGGCCAATAGCCTAGCAAGACGAGGGAGCTGAGTTTTTAAGCGGGAGAAGAATACTAAATTCTATTGATTGAGATCACAGTGCTATTAGTTATATAATGCATAGCTTGTACTGGGACAGCTTCTCTAAAGATGGCAGCTGTGGGATTCGAACCCACGCCTCCAGAGAGACTGGAGGCTAAATCCAGCGCCTTAGACCGCTCGGCCACGCTACCTGACTGTAGGCCTTATAAAGCTGAGCCTGCCACTCTCCCTTTTAATGGACTTTAATGGAGTCGAGAAAAGAGTTTGGAACAAGGTCAGAATGAGATAGTATTCTGTCCTCTTTCGCTGTAGAGCCATTCTAGCTTATCATCTTTGAAAATATGGCAGTGGTGGGATTTGAACCCACGCCTCCGGAGAGACTGGAGCCTTAATCCAGCGCCTTAGACCGCTCGGCCACACTACCCCTTAGTCCCAGCAGAAGATAGTCAATTCTCTTTCTGGCTTTTAGGATCTGATGAGAAAAGGGACTAGGTCAATAGCCTAGCAAGACGGGGGAGCTGAGTTTTTAAGCTGGAGAAGAATACTAAATTATATTGATGGAGATCACAGTGCTATTAGTTATATAATGCATAGCTTGTATTGGGACAGCTTCTCTAAAGATGGCAGCGGTGGGATTTGAACCCACACCTCCAGATAGACCAGAGCCTAAATCCAGCGCCTTAGACCGCTTGGCCACGCTACCTGACTGTAGGCCTTTTAAAGCTGAGCCTGCCACTCTCCCTTTTAATGGACTTTAATGGAGTCGAGAAAAGAGTTTGGAGATTTGGAACAAGGTCAGAATGAGATGGTATTCTGTCCTCTTTCGCTGTGGCGCCATCCTAGCTTCTCATCTTTGAAAATATGGCAGTGGCGGGATTTGAACCCACGCCTCCGGAGAGACTGGAGCCTTAATCCAGCGCCTTAGACCGCTCGGCCACACTACCCCTTAGTCCCACTAGAAGATAGTCAACCTTCTTTCTGGCTTTAAGGATCTGATGAGAAAGGGGACTAGGCCAATAGCCTAGCAAGACGAGGGAGCTGAGTTTTTAAGCTGGAGAAGAATATTAAATTCTATTGATGGAGATCACGGTGCTAATTGTTATATAATGCATAGCTTGTATTGGGACAGCTTCTCTCTGTCAGTGTCCCATGTAGCTGTCTGTCAGTGTCCCATGTAGCTGTCTGTCTTTCCCATGTAGCTGTCTGTCAGTGTCCCATGTAGCTGTCTGTCTGTCCCATGTAGCTGTCTGTCACAGCCCCATGTAGCTCTCTGTCTGTCATGTAGCTGTCTGTCAATGTCCCATGTAGCTGTCTGTCTGTCCCATGTAGCTGTCTGTCAGAGCCCCATGTAGCTGTCTGTCTGTCCCATGTAGCTGTCTGTCAGTGTCCCATGTAGCTGTCTGTCTGTCAATGTCCCATGTAGCTGTCTGTCTGTCCCATGTAGCTGTCTGTCCGTGTCCCATGTAGCTGTCTGTCAGTGTCCCATGTAGCTCTCTGTCTGTCCCATGTAGCTCTCTGTCAGTGTCCCATGTAGCTCTCTGTCTGTCCCATGTAGCTGTCTGTCAGTGTCCCATGTAGCTGTCTGTCTGTCAATGTCCCTTGTAGCTGTCTGTCTGTCCCATGTAGCTGTCTGTCCGTGTCCCATGTAGCTGTCTGTCAGTGTCCCATGTAGCTGTCTGTCTGTCCCATGTAGCTGTCTGTCAGTGTCCCATGTAGCTCTCTGTCTGTCCCATGTAGCTGTCTTTCAGTGTCCCATGTAGCTGTCTGTCAGTGTCCCATGTAGCTGTCTGTCAGTGTCCCATGTAGCTGTCTGTCTGTCAGTGTCCCATGTAGCTCTCTGTCTGTCCCATGTATCTGTCTGTCAATTAATACAGTTGCAGTAACTAGAGAGAAAATGTCCAAACTGCATCTTCACAGGTGCGGTGTGATGTCACAGTGATGTGATGTCACAATGATGCCATACATAGGGATAGAGTCTTGGGATGTGACCATTCTGGTAGTCAGGCAGTTGGAGAAAGACTACGCATTGGTAAGTCCTCTGTACCAAATGTTCCAAATGTTCCTTTGAAAAAGCAATGATTGTTTTCAAAAAAGCAATGTAATGTCCTGCTAATTTGTACAGTATTGTGCACAGCAGATATTCTTCTAAGTTTTGTCTTGGTGTGAATTAACATTAACAAAAACATTATTGCTAAGCAGCATGTATTTCTCTGGTCAGATTTGTTGCATTTAAAAAAAAAATCAAAATGAAAAAAATTCAAATGTGTGTATTTGCTAAGAGATCTGTCTGTCCCATGTAGCTGTCTATCAGTGTCCCATGTAGCTGTCTGTCTGTCAGTGTCTCATGTAGCTGTCTGTCAATGTCCCATGTCGCTGTCTGTCTGTCAGTGTCCCATGTCGCTGTCTGTCTGTCAGGTTCCCATGTAGCTGTCTGTCAATGTCCCATGTAGCTGTCTGTCAATGTCCCATGTAGCTGTCTGTCAATGCCCCATGTAGCTGTCTGTGAGTGTCTCTTGTAGCTGTCTGTCTGTCAATGTCCCATGTAGCTGTCTGTCAGTGTCCCATGTAGCTGTCTGTCTGTCAATGTCCCATGTAGCTGTATATGTCCGTATACACCACCCCTTGGCCCATACACACACCATTCCCCACTCCACTGACATTCTCTCATCTCTGTCTATCTCTCACCTCTATACCCTCTAATCGAGACAGCAGTAGCTGCCTGTCAGTGTCCCATGTAGCTGTCTGTCTGTCCCATGTATCTGTCTGTCTGTCCCATGTAGCTGTCTGTCTGTCCCATGTATCTGTCTGTCTGTCCCATGTAGCTGTCTGTCTGTCCCATGTAGCTGTCTGTCTGTCCCATGTAGCTGTCTGTCAATTAATACAGTTGCAGTAACTAGAGAGAAAATGTCCAAACTGCATCTTCACAGGCTCAAGTTCAGTGTGATGTGATGTCACAGTGATGTGATGTCACAATGATGTCATATAGGGATAGAGTCTTGGGATGTGAACATTCTGGGAGTCAGTCAGTTGGAGAAAGACTACGCATTGGTAAGTCCTCTGCAATGTAATGTCCTGCTAATTTGTACCGTATTGTGCACAGCAGATATTCAAGTTTTGTCTTGGTGTGAATTAACATTAACAAAAACATTATTGCTAAGCAGCATGTATTTCTCTGGTCAGATTTGTTGCATTTTTAAAAAAATTCTAAATGTAAAAAACTAAAATGTGTGTATTTGCTAAGAGATCTGTCTGTCCCGTGTAGCTGTCTGTCAGTGTCCCATGTATTTGTCTGTCTGTCCCATGTAGCTCTCTGTCTGTCCCATGTAGCTGTCTGTCAGTGTCCCATGTATCTGTCTGTCTGTCCCATGTAGCTGTCTGTCTGTCCCATGTAGCTGTCTGTCAGAGCCCCATGTAGCTGCCTGTCAATGTCCCATGTAGCTGTCTGTCAATGTCCCATGTAGCTGTCTGTCAGTGTCCCATGTAGCTGTCTGTCAGTGTCCCATGTAGCTGTCTGTCTGTCCCATGTAGCTGTCTGTCACAGCCCCATGTAGCTCTCTGTCTGTCCCATGTAGCTGTCTGTCAATGTCCCATGTAGCTGTCTGTCTGTCCCATGTAGATGTCTGTCAGAGCACCATGTAGCTGTCTGTCCCATGTAGCTGTCTGTCAGTGTCCCATGTAGCTGTCTGTCTGTCAATGTCCCATGTAGCTGTCTGTCTGTCCCATGTAGCTGTCTGTCCGTGTCCCATGTAGCTGTCTGTCAGTGTCCCATGTAGCTGTCTGTCTGTCCCATGTAGCTGTCTGTCAGTGTCCCATGTAGCTCTCTGTCTGTCCCATGTAGCTGTCTTTCAGTGTCCCATGTAGCTGTCTGTCAGTGTCCCATGTAGCTGTCTGTCTGTCCCATGTAGCTGTCTGTCCGTGTCCCATGTAGCTGTCTGTCAGTGTCCCATGTAGCTGTCTGTCTGTCCCATGTAGCTGTCTGTCAGTGTCCCATGTAGCTCTCTGTCTGTCCCATGTAGCTGTCTTTCAGTGTCCCATGTAGCTGTCTGTCAGTGTTCCATGTAGCTCTCTGTCTGTCCCATGTATCTGTCTGTCATTTAATACAGTTGCAGTAACTAGAGAGAAAATGTCCAAACTGCATCTTCACAGGTGCGGTGTGATGTCACAGTGATGTGATGTCACAATGATGCCATACATAGGGATAGAGTCTTGGGATGTGAACATTCTGGTAGTCAGGCAGTTGGAGAAAGACTACGCATTGGTAAGTCCTCTGTACCAAATGTTCCTTTGAAAAAGCAATGATTGTTATCAAAAAAGCAATGTAATGTCCTGCTAATGTGTACAGTATTGTGCACAGCAGATATTCTTCTAAGTTTTGTCTTGGTGTGAATTAACATTAACAAAAACATTATTGCTAAGCAGCATGTATTTCTCTGGTCAGATTTGTTGCATTTAAAAAAGAAATCAAAATGAAAAAAACTAAAATGTGTGTATTTGCTAAGAGATCTGTCTGTCCCATGTAGCTGTCTATCAGTGTCCCATGTAGCTGTCTGTCTGTCAGTGTCTCATGTAGCTGTCTGTCAATGTCCCATGTCGCTGTCTGTCTGTCAGTGTCCCATGTCGCTGTCTGTCAATGTCCCATGTAGCTGTCTGTCAATGTCCCATGTAGCTGTCTGTCAATGTCCCATGTAGCTGTCTGTCAGTGTCCCATGTAGCTGTCTGTCTGTCAATGTCCCATGTAGCTGTCTGTCAATGTCCCATGTAGCTGTATATGTCCGTATACACCACCCCTTGGCCCATACACACACCATTCCCCACTCCACTGACATTCTCTCATCTCTGTCTATCTCTCACCTCTATACCCTCTAATCGAGACAGCGGTAAAGGCTGTTCTCCAACAGGGGTCACGTGCTGGTAACCTCTGTCCCTGAAGAAGCAACAACCAAGAAGACGTCGCTCATTAAGTGCCTTTTAGTTTGCTATGTGATTGTGCTTATAAGTTTAAGTCTAATTGAGACAGCGGTAAAGGCTGTTCTCCAACAGGGGTCACGTGCTGGTAACCTCTGTCCCTGAAGAAGCAACAACCAAGAAGACGTCGCTCATTAAGTGCCTTTTAGTTTGCTATGTGATTGTGCTAATAAGTTTAAGTCTAATTGAGACAGCGGTAAAGGCTGTTCTCCAACAGGGGTCACGTGCTGGTAACCTCTGTCCCTGAAGAAGCAACAACCAAGAAGACGTCGCTCATTAAGTGCCTTTTAGTTTGCTATGTGATTGTGCTTATAAGTTTAAGTCTAATTGAGACAGCGGTAAAGGCTGTTCTCCAACAGGGGTCACGTGCTGGTAACCTCTGTCCCTGAAGAAGCAACAACCAAGAAGACGTCGCTCATTAAGTGCCTTTTAGTTTGCTATGTGATTGTGCTAATAAGTTTAAGTCTAATTGAGACAGCGGTAAAGGCTGTTCTCCAACAGGGGTCACGTGCTGGTAACCTCTGTCCCTGAAGAAGCAACAACCAAGAAGACGTCGCTCATTAAGTGCCTTTTAGTTTGCTATGTGATTGTGCTAATAAGTTTAAGTCTAATTGAGACAGCGGTAAAGGCTGTTCTCCAACAGGGGTCACGTGCTGGTAACCTCTGTCCCTGAAGAAGCAACAACCAAGAAGACGTCGCTCATTAAGTGCCTTTTAGTTTGCTATGTGATTGTGCTTATAAGTTTAAGTCTAATTGAGACAGCGGTAAAGGCTGTTCTCCAACAGGGGTCACGTGCTGGTAACCTCTGTCCCTGAAGAAGCAACAACCAAGAAGACGTCGCTCATTATTAAGTGCCTTTTAGTTTGCTATGTGATTGTGCTAATAAGTTTAAGTCTAATTGAGACAGCGGTAAAGGCTGTTGTCCAACAGGGGTCACGTGCTGGTAACCTCTGTCCCTGAAGAAGCAACAACCAAGAAGACGTCGCTCATTAAGTGCCTTTTAGTTTGCTATGTGATTGTGCTAATAAGTTTAAGTCTAATTGAGACAGCGGTAAAGGCTGTTCTCCAACAGGGGTCACGTGCTGGTAACCTCTGTCCCTGAAGAAGCAACAACCAAGAAGACGTCGCTCATTAAGTGCCTTTTAGCTTGCTATGTGATTGTGCTAATAAGTTTAAGTCTAATTGAGACAGCGGTAAAGGCTGTTCTCCAACAGGGGTCACGTGCTGGTAACATCTGTCCCTGAAGAAGCAACAACCAAGAAGACGTCGCTCATTAAGTGCCTTTTAGTTTGCTATGTGATTGTGCTTATAAGTTTAAGTCTAATTGAGACAGCGGTAAAGGCTGTTCTCCAACAGGGGTCACGTGCTGGTAACCTCTGTCCCTGAAGAAGCAACAACCAAGAAGACGTCGCTCATTATTAAGTGCCTTTTAGTTTGCTATGTGATTGTGCTAATAAGTTTAAGTCTAATTGAGACAGCGGTAAAGGCTGTTGTCCAACAGGGGTCACATGCTGGTAACCTCTGTCCCTGAAGAGGCAACAACCAAGAAGACGTCGCTCATTAAGTGCCTTTTAGTTTGCTATGTGATTGTGCTAATAAGTTTAAGTCTAATTGAGACAGCGGTAAAGGCTGTTCTCCAACAGGGGTCAAGTGCTGGTAACTTCTGTCCCTGAAGAAGCAACAACCAAGAAGACGTCGCTCATTAAGTGCCTTTTAGTTTGCTATGTGATTGTGCTAATAAGTTTAAGTCTAATTGAGACAGCGGTAAAGGCTGTTCTCCAACAGGGGTCACGTGCTGGTAACCTCTGTCCCTGAAGAAGCAACAACCAAGAAGACGTCGCTCATTAAGTGCCTTTTAGTTTGCTATGTGATTGTGCTAATAAGTTTAAGTCTAATTGAGACAGCGGTAAAGGCTGTTCTCCAACAGGGGTCACGTGCTGGTAACCTCTGTCCCTGAAGAAGCAACAACCAAGAAGACGTCGCTCATTAAGTGCCTTTTAGTTTTCTATGTGATTGTGCTAATAAGTTTAAGTCTAATTGAGACAGCGGTAAAGGCTGTTCTCCAACAGGGGTCACGTGCTGGTAACCTCTGTCCCTGAAGAAGCAACAACCAAGAAGACGTCGCTCATTAAGTGCCTTTTAGTTTGCTATGTGATTGTGCTAATAAGTTTAAGTCTAATTGAGACAGCGGTAAAGGCTGTTCTCCAACAGGGGTCACGTGCTGGTAACCTCTGTCCCTGAAGAAGCAACAACCAAGAAGACGTCGCTCATTAAGTGCCTTTTAGTTTGCTATGTGATTGTGCTAATAAGTTTAAGTCTAATTGAGACAGCGGTAAAGGCTGTTCTCCAACAGGGGTCACGTGCTGGTAACCTCTGTCCCTGAAGAAGCAACAACCAAGAAGACGTCGCTCATTAAGTGCCTTTTAGTTTGCTATGTGATTGTGCTTATAAGTTTAAGTCTAATTGAGACAGCGGTAAAGGCTGTTCTCCAACAGGGGTCACGTGCTGGTAACCTCTGTCCCTGAAGAAGCAACAACCAAGAAGACGTCGCTCATTATTAAGTGCCTTTTAGTTTGCTATGTGATTGTGCTAATAAGTTTAAGTCTAATTGAGACAGCGGTAAAGGCTGTTGTCCAACAGGGGTCACGTGCTGGTAACCTCTGTCCCTGAAGAAGCAACAACCAAGAAGACGTCGCTCATTAAGTGCATTTTAGTTTGCTATGTGATTGTGCTAATAAGTTTAAGTCTAATTGAGACAGCGGTAAAGGCTGTTCTCCAACAGGGGTCACGTGCTGGTAACCTCTGTCCCTGAAGAAGCAACAACCAAGAAGACGTCGCTCATTAAGTGCCTTTTAGCTTGCTATGTGATTGTGCTAATAAGTTTAAGTCTAATTGAGACAGCGGTAAAGGCTGTTCTCCAACAGGGGTCACGTGCTGGTAACATCTGTCCCTGAAGAAGCAACAACCAAGAAGACGTCGCTCATTAAGTGCCTTTTAGTTTGCTATGTGATTGTGCTTATAAGTTTAAGTCTAATTGAGACAGCGGTAAAGGCTGTTCTCCAACAGGGGTCACGTGCTGGTAACCTCTGTCCCTGAAGAAGCAACAACCAAGAAGACGTCGCTCATTATTAAGTGCCTTTTAGTTTGCTATGTGATTGTGCTAATAAGTTTAAGTCTAATTGAGACAGCGGTAAAGGCTGTTGTCCAACAGGGGTCACATGCTGGTAACCTCTGTCCCTGAAGAGGCAACAACCAAGAAGACGTCGCTCATTAAGTGCCTTTTAGTTTGCTATGTGATTGTGCTAATAAGTTTAAGTCTAATTGAGACAGCGGTAAAGGCTGTTCTCCAACAGGGGTCACGTGCTGGTAACTTCTGTCCCTGAAGAAGCAACAACCAAGAAGACGTCGCTCATTAAGTGCCTTTTAGTTTGCTATGTGATTGTGCTAATAAGTTTAAGTCTAATTGAGACAGCGGTAAAGGCTGTTCTCCAACAGGGGTCACGTGCTGGTAACCTCTGTCCCTGAAGAAGCAACAACCAAGAAGACGTCGCTCATTAAGTGCCTTTTAGTTTGCTATGTGATTGTGCTAATAAGTTTAAGTCTAATTGAGACAGCGGTAAAGGCTGTTCTCCAACAGGGGTCACGTGCTGGTAACCTCTGTCCCTGAAGAAGCAACAACCAAGAAGACGTCGCTCATTAAGTGCCTTTTAGTTTGCTATGTGATTGTGCTAATAAGTTTAAGTCTAATTGAGACAGCGGTAAAGGCTGTTCTCCAACAGGGGTCACGTGCTGGTAACCTCTGTCCCTGAAGAAGCAACAACCAAGAAGACGTCGCTCATTAAGTGCCTTTTAGTTTGCTATGTGATTGTGCTAATAAGTTTAAGTCTAATTGAGACAGTCCCATGTAGCTGTCTTTCAGTGTCCCATGTAGCTGTCTGTCAGTGTCCCATGTAGCTGTCTGTCAGTGTCCCATGTAGCTGTCTGTCTGTCAGTGTCCCATGTAGCTCTCTGTCTGTCCCATGTATCTGTCTGTCAATTAATACAGTTGCAGTAACTAGAGAGAAAATGTCCAAACTGCATCTTCACAGGTGCGGTGTGATGTCACAGTGATGTGATGTCACAATGATGCCATACATAGGGATAGAGTCTTGGGATGTGACCATTCTGGTAGTCAGGCAGTTGGAGAAAGACTACGCATTGGTAAGTCCTCTGTACCAAATGTTCCAAATGTTCCTTTGAAAAAGCAATGATTGTTATCAAAAAACCAATGTAATGTCCTGCTAATTTGTACAGTATTGTGCACAGCAGATATTCTTCTAAGTTTTGTCTTGGTGTGAATTAACATTAACAAAAACATTATTGCTAAGCAGCATGTATTTCTCTGGTCAGATTTGTTGCATTTAAAAAAAAAATCAAAATGAAAAAAACTAAAATGTGTGTATTTGCTAAGAGATCTGTCTGTCCCATGTAGCTGTCTATCAGTGTCCCATGTAGCTGTCTGTCTTTCAGTGTCTCATGTAGCTGTCTGTCAATGTCCCATGTCGCTGTCTGTCTGTCAGTGTCCCATGTAGCTGTCTGTCAATGTCCCATGTAGCTGTCTGTCAATGCCCCATGTAGCTGTCTGTGAGTGTCTCTTGTAGCTGTCTGTCTGTCAATGGCCCATGTAGCTGTCTGTCAGTGTCCCATGTAGCTGTCTGTCTGTCAATGTCCCATGTAGCTGTCTGTCAATGTCCCATGTAGCTGTATATGTCCGTATACACCACCCCTTGGACAATACACACACCATTCCCCACTCCACTGACATTCTCTCATCTCTGTCTATCTCTCACCTCTATACCCTCTAATCGAGACAGCGGTAAAGGCTGTTCTCCAACAGGGGTCACGTAATGGTAACCTCTGTCCCTGAAGAAGCAACAACCAAGAAGACGTCGCTCATTAAGGTCCTTTTAGTTCGCTATGTGATTGTGCTAATAAGTTTAAGTCTAATTGAGACAGCGGTAAAGGCTGTTCTCCAACAGGGGTCACGTGCTGGTAACCTCTGTCCCTGAAGAAGCAACAACCAAGAAGACGTCGCTCATTAAGTGCCTTTTAGTTTGCTATGTGATTGTGCTTATAAGTTTAAGTCTAATTGAGACAGCGGTAAAGGCTGTTCTCCAACAGGGGTCACGTGCTGGTAACCTCTGTCCCTGAAGAAGCAACAACCAAGAAGACGTCGCTCATTAAGTGCCTTTTAGTTTGCTATGTGATTGTGCTAATAAGTTTAAGTCTAATTGAGACAGCGGTAAAGGCTGTTCTCCAACAGGGGTCACGTGCTGGTAACCTCTGTCCCTGAAGAAGCAACAACCAAGAAGACGTCGCTCATTAAGTGCCTTTTAGTTTGCTATGTGATTGTGCTAATAAGTTTAAGTCTAATTGAGACAGCAGTAAAGGCTGTTCTCCAACAGGGGTCACGTGCTGGTAACCTCTGTCCCTGAAGAAGCAACAACCAAGAAGACGTCGCTCATTAAGTGCCTTTTAGTTTGCTATGTGATTGTGCTAATAAGTTTAAGTCTAATTGAGACAGCGGTAAAGGCTGTTCTCCAACAGGGGTCACGTGCTGGTAACCTCTGTCCCTGAAGAAGCAACAACCAAGAAGACGTCGCTCATTAAGTGCCTTTTAGTTTGCTATGTGATTGTGCTAATAAGTTTAAGTCTAATTGAGACAGCGGTAAAGGCTGTTCTCCAACAGGGGTCACGTGCTGGTAACCTCTGTCCCTGAAGAAGCAACAACCAAGAAGACGTCGCTCATTAAGTGCCTTTTAGTTTGCTATGTGATTGTGCTAATAAGTTTAAGTCTAATTGAGACAGCGGTAAAGGCTGTTCTCCAACAGGGGTCACGTGCTGGTAACCTCTGTCCCTGAAGAAGCAACAACCAAGAAGACGTCGCTCATTAAGTGCCTTTTAGTTTGCTATATGATTGTGCTAATAAGTTTAAGTCTAATTGAGACAACGGTAAAGGCTGTTCTCCAACAGGGGTCACGTGCTGGTAACCTCTGTCCCTGAAGAAGCAACAACCAAGAAGACGTCGCTCATTAAGTGCCTTTTAGTTTGCTATGTGATTGTGCTAATAAGTTTAAGTCTAATTGAGACAGCGGTAAAGGCTGTTCTCCAACAGGGGTCACGTGCTGGTAACCTCTGTCCCTGAAGAAGCAACAACCAAGAAGACGTCGCTCATTAAGTGCCTTTTAGTTTGCTATGTGATTGTGCTAATAAGTTTAAGTCTAATTGAGACAGCGGTAAAGGCTGTTCTCCAACAGGGGTCACGTGCTGGTAACCTCTGTCCCTGAAGAAGCAACAACCAAGAAGACGTCGCTCATTAAGTGCCTTTTAGTTTGCTATGTGATTGTGCTAATAAGTTCAAGTCTAATTGAGACAGCGGTAAAGGCTGTTCTCCAACAGGGGTCACGTGCTGGTAACCTCTGTCCCTGAAGAAGCAACAACCAAGAAGACGTCGCTTATTAAGTGCCTTTTAGTTTGCTATGTGATTGTGCTAATAAGTTTAAGTCTAATTGAGACAGCGGTAAAGGCTGTTCTCCAACAGGGGTCACGTGCTGGTAACCTCTGTCCCTGAAGAAGCAACAACCAAGAAGACGTCGCTCATTAAGTGCCTTTTAGTTTGCTATGTGATTGTGCTAATAAGTTTAAGTCTAATTGAGACAGTCCCATGTATGTAGCTGTCTTTCAGTGTCCCATGTAGCTGTCTGTCAGTGTCCCATGTAGCTGTCTGTCAGTGTCCCATGTAGCTGTCTGTCTGTCAGTGTCCCATGTAGCTCTCTGTCTGTCCCATGTATCTGTCTGTCAATTAATACAGTTGCAGTAACTAGAGAGAAAATGTCCAAACTGCATCTTCACAGGTGCGGTGTGATGTCACAGTGATGTGATGTCACAATGATGCCATACATAGGGATAGAGTCTTGGGATGTGAACATTCTGGTAGTCAGGCAGTTGGAGAAAGACTACGCATTGGTAAGTCCTCTGTACCAATTGTTCCAAATGTTCCTTTGAAAAAGCAATGATTGTTATCAAAAAAGCAATGTAATGTCCTGCTAATCAAATTTTGTACAGTATTGTGCACAGCAGATATTCTTCTAAGTTTTGTCTTGGTGTGAATTAACATTAACAAAAACATTATTGCTAAGCAGCATGTATTTCTCTGGTCAGATTTGTTGCATTTAAAAAACAAAATCAAAATGAAAAAAACTAAAATGTGTGTATTTGCTAAGAGATCTGTCTGTCCCATGTAGCTGTCTATCAGTGTCCCATGTAGCTGTCTGTCTGTCAGTGTCTCATGTAGCTGTCTGTCAATGTCCCATGTCGCTGTCTGTCTGTCAGTGTCCCATGTAGCTGTCTGTCAATGTCCCATGTAGCTGTCTGTCAATGTCCTATGTAGCTGTCTGTCAATGCCCCATGTAGCTGTCTGTGAGTGTCTCTTGTAGCTGTTTGTCTGTCAATGTCCCATGTAGCTGTCTGTCAGTGTCCCATGTAGCTGTCTGTCTGTCTGTCTGTCAATGTCCCATGTAGCAGTCTGTCAATGTCCCATGTAGCTGTATATGTCCGTATACACCACCCCTTGGACAATACACACACCATTCCCCACTCCACTGACATTCTCTCATCTCTGTCTATCTCTCACCTCTATACCCTCTAATCGAGACAGCGGTAAAGGCTGTTCTCCAACAGGGGTCACGTGCTGGTAACCTCTGTCCCTGAAGAAGCAACAACCAAGAAGACGTCGCTCATTAAGTGCCTTTTAGTTTGCTATGTGATTGTGCTTATAAGTTTAAGTCTAATTGAGACAGCGTTAAAGGCTGTTCTCCAACAGGGGTCACGTGCTGGTAACCTCTGTCCCTGAAGAAGCAACAACCAAGAAGACGTCGCTCATTAAGTGCCTTTTAGTTTGCTATGTGATTGTGCTAATACGTTTAAGTCTAATTGAGACAGCGGTAAAGGCTGTTCTCCAACAGGGGTCACGTGCTGGTAACCTCTGTCCCTGAAGAAGCAACAACCAAGAAGACGTCGCTCATTAAGTGCCTTTTAGTTTGCTATGTGATTGTGCTAATAAGTTCAAGTCTAATTGAGACAGCGGTAAAGGCTGTTCTCCAACAGGGGTCACGTGCTGGTAACCTCTGTCCCTGAAGAAGCAACAACCAAGAAGACGTCGCTTATTAAGTGCCTTTTAGTTTGCTATGTGATTGTGCTAATAAGTTTAAGTCTAATTGAGACAGCGGTAAAGGCTGTTCTCCAACAGGGGTCACGTGCTGGTAACCTCTGTCCCTGAAGAAGCAACAACCAAGAAGACGTCGCTCATTAAGTGCCTTTTAGTTTGCTATGTGATTGTGCTAATAAGTTTAAGTCTAATTGAGACAGTCCCATGTAGCTGTCTTTCAGTGTCCCATGTAGCTGTCTGTCAGTGTCCCATGTAGCTGTCTGTCAGTGTCCCATGTAGCTGTCTGTCTGTCAGTGTCCCATGTAGCTCTCTGTCTGTCCCATGTATCTGTCTGTCAATTAATACAGTTGCAGTAACTAGAGAGAAAATGTCCAAACTGCATCTTCACAGGTGCGGTGTGATGTCACAGTGATGTGATGTCACAATGATGCCATACATAGGGATAGAGTCTTGGGATGTGACCATTCTGGTAGTCAGGCAGTTGGAGAAAGACTACGCATTGGTAAGTCCTCTGTACCAATTGTTCCAAATGTTCCTTTGAAAAAGCAATGATTGTTATCAAAAAAGCAATGTAATGTCCTGCTAATCAAATTTTGTACAGTATTGTGCACAGCAGATATTCTTCTAAGTTTTGTCTTGGTGTGAATTAACATTAACAAAAACATTATTGCTAAGCAGCATGTATTTCTCTGGTCAGATTTGTTGCATTTAAAAAACAAAATCTAAATGAAAAAAACTAAAATGTGTGTATTTGCTAAGAGATCTGTCTGTCCCATGTAGCTGTCTATCAGTGTCCCATGTAGCTGTCTGTCTGTCAGTGTCTCATGTAGCTGTCTGTCAATGTCCCATGTCGCTGTCTGTCTGTCAGTGTCCCATGTAGCTGTCTGTCAATGTCCCATGTAGCTGTCTGTCAATGTCCCATGTAGCTGTCTGTCAATGCCCCATGTAGCTGTCTGTGAGTGTCTCTTGTAGCTGTCTGTCTGTCAATGTCCCATGTAGCTGTTTGTCAGTGTCCCATGTAGCAGTCTGTCTGTCAATGTCCCATGTAGCTGTCTGTCAATGTCCCATGTAGCTGTATATGTCCGTATACACCACCCCTTGGCCCATACACACACCATTCCCCACTCCACTGACATTCTCTCATCTCTGTCTATCTCTCACCTCTATACCCTCTAATCGAGACAGCAGTAGCTGCCTGTCAGTGTCCCATGTAGCTGTCTGTCTGTCCCATGTATCTGTCTGTCTGTCCCATGTAGCTGTCTGTCTGTCCCATGTAGCTGTCTGTCTGTCCCATGTGGCTGTCTGTCAATTAATACAGTTGCAGTAACTAGAGAGAACATGTCCAAACTGCATCTTCACAGGCTCAAGTTCAGTGTGATGTGATGTCACAGTGATGTGATGTCACAATGATGTCATACATAGGGTTAGAGTCTTGGGATGTGAACATTCTGGGAGTCAGTCAGTTGGAGAAAGACTACGCATTGGTAAGTCCTCTGCAATGTAATGTCCTGCTAATTTGTACCGTATTGTGCACAGCAGATATTCAAGTTTTGTCTTGGTGTGAATTAACATTAACAAAAACATTATTGCTAAGCAGCATGTATTTCTCTGGTCAGATTTGTTGCATTTAAAAAAAAAATCTAAATGTAAAAAACTAAAATGTGTGTATTTGCTAAGAGATCTGTCTGTCCCATGTAGCTGTCTGTCAGTGTCCCATGTATTTGTCTGTCTGTCCCATGTAGCTCTCTGTCTGTCCCATGTAGCTGTCTGTCAGTGTCCCATGTATCTGTCTGTCTGTCCCATGTAGCTGTCTGTCTGTCCCATGTAGCTGTCTGTCAGAGCCCCATGTAGCTGCCAGTCAATGTCCCATGTAGCTGTCTGTCAGTGTCCCATGTAGCTGTCTGTCTGTCAGTGTCCCATGTAGCTGTCTGTCAGTGTCCCATGTAGCTGTCCGTCTGTCCCATGTAGCTGTCTGTCACAGCCCCATGTAGCTCTCTGTCTGTCCCATGTAGCTGTCTGTCCGTGTCCCATGTAGCTGTCTGTCAGTGTCCCATGTAGCTCTCTGTCTGTCCCATGTAGCTGTCTGTCAGTGTCCCATGTAGCTGTCTGTCTGTCAATGTCCCATGTAGCTGTCTGTCTGTCCCATGTAGCTGTCTGTCCGTGTCCCATGTAGCTGTCTGTCAGTGTCCCATGTAGCTGTCTGTCTGTCCCATGTAGCTGTCTGTCAGTGTCCCATGTAGCTCTCTGTCTGTCCCATGTAGCTGTCTTTCAGTGTTCCATGTAGCTGTCTGTCAGTGTCCCATGTAGCTGTCTGTCAGTGTCCCATGTAGCTGTCTGTCTGTCAGTGTCCCATGTAGCTCTCTGTCTGTCCCATGTATCTGTCTGTCAATTAATACAGTTGCAGTAACTAGAGAGAAAATGTCCAAACTGCATCTTCACAGGCTCAAGTTCAGTGTGATGTGATGTCACAATGATGTCATACATAGGGTTAGAGTCTTGGGATGTGAACATTCTGGGAGTCAGTCAGTTGGAGAAAGACAACGCATTGGTAAGTCCTCTGCAATGTAATGTCCTGCTAATTTGTACAGTATTGTGCACAGCAGATATTCAAGTTTTGTCTTGGTGTGAATTAACATTAACAAAAACATTATTGCTAAGCAGCATGTATTTCTCTGGTCAGATTTGTTGCATTTTTAAAAAAATTCTAAATGTAAAAAACTAAAATGTGTGTATTTGCTAAGAGATCTGTCTGTCCCATGAAGCTGTCTGTCAGTGTCCCATGTATTTGTCTGTCTGTCCCATGTAGCTCTCTGTCTGTCCCATGTAGCTGTCTGTCAATGTCCCATGTAGCTGTCTGTCTGTCCCATGTAGCTGTCTGTCAGAGCCCCATGTAGCTGTCTGTCTGTCCCATGTAGCTTTCTGTCAGTGTCCCATGTAGCTCTCTGTCTGTCCATGTAGCTGTCTGTCAGTGTCCCATGTAGCTGTCTGTCTGTCAATGTCCCATGTAGCTGTCTGTCTGTCCCATGTAGCTGTCTGTCCGTGTCCCATGTAGCTGTCTGTCAGTGTCCCATGTAGCTGTCTGTCTGTCCCATGTAGCTGTCTGTCAGTGTCCCATGTAGCTCTCTGTCTGTCCCATGTAGCTGTCTTTCAGTGTCCCATGTAGCTGTCTGTCAGTGTCCCATGTAGCTGTCTGTCAGTGTCCCATGTAGCTGTCTGTCTGTCAGTGTCCCATGTAGCTGTCTGTCTGTCAGTGTCCCATGTAGCTCTCTGTCTGTCCCATATATCTGTCTGTCAATTAATACAGTTGCAGTAACTAGAGAGAAAATGTCCAAACTGCATCTTCACAGGTGCGGTGTGATGTCACAGTGATGTGATGTCACAATGATGCCATACATAGGGATAGAGTCTTGGGATGTGAACATTCTGGTAGTCAGGCAGTTGGAGAAAGACTACGCATTGGTAAGTCCTCTGTACCAAATGTTCCAAATGTTCCTTTGAAAAAGCAATGATTGTTATCAAAAAAGCAATGTAATGTCCTGCTAATGTGTACAGTATTGTGCACAGCAGATATTCTTCTAAATTTTGTCTTGGTGTGAATTAACATTAACAAAAACATTATTGCTAAGCAGCATGTATTTCTCTGGTCAGATTTGTTGCATTTAAAAAAAAAAAAAAAAATGAAAAAAACTAAAATGTGTGTATTTGCTAAGAGATCTGTCTGTCCCATGTAGCTGTCTATCAGTGTCCCATGTAGCTGTCTGTCTGTCAGTGTCTCATGTAGCTGTCTGTCAATGTCCCATGTCGCTGTCTGTCTGTCAGTGTCCCATGTAGCTGTCTGTCAATGTCCCATGTAGCTGTCTGTCAATGTCCCATGTAGCTGTCTGTCAATGCCCCATGTAGCTGTCTGTGAGTGTCTCTTGTAGCTGTCTGTCTGTCAATGTCCCATGTAGCTGTTTGTCAGTGTCCCATGTAGCAGTCTGTCTGTCAATGTCCCATGTAGCTGTCTGTCAATGTCCCATGTAGCTGTATATGTCCGTATACACCACCCCTTGGCCCATACACACACCATTCCCCCCTCCACTGACATTCTCTCATCTCTGTCTATATCTCACCTCTATACCCTCTAATCGAGACAGCAGTAGCTGCCTGTCAGTGTCCCATGTAGCTGTCTGTCTGTCCCATGTATCTGTCTGTCTGTCCCATGTAGCTGTCTGTCTGTCCCATGTAGCTGTCTGTCTGTCCCATGTGGCTGTCTGTCAATTAATACAGTTGCAGTAACTAGAGAGAACATGTCCAAACTGCATCTTCACAGGCTCAAGTTCAGTGTGATGTGATGTCACAGTGATGTGATGTCACAATGATGTCATACATAGGGTTAGAGTCTTGGGATGTGAACATTCTGGGAGTCAGTCAGTTGGAGAAAGACTACGCATTGGTAAGTCCTCTGCAATGTAATGTCCTGCTAATTTGTACAGTATTGTGCACAGCAGATATTCAAGTTTTGTCTTGGTGTGAATTAACATTAACAAAAACATTATTGCTAAGCAGCATGTATTTCTCTGGTCAGATTTGTTGCATTTAAAAAAAAAATCTAAATGTAAAAAACTAAAATGTGTGTATTTGCTAAGAGATCTGTCTGTCCCATGTAGCTGTCTGTCAGTGTCCCATGTATTTGTCTGTCTGTCCCATGTAGCTCTCTGTCTGTCCCATGTAGCTGTCTGTCAGTGTCCCATGTATCTGTCTGTCTGTCCCATGTAGCTGTCTGTCTGTCCCATGTAGCTGTCTGTCAGAGCCCCATGTAGCTGCCAGTCAATGTCCCATGTAGCTGTCTGTCAGTGTCCCATGTAGCTGTCTGTCTGTCAGTGTCCCATGTAGCTGTCTGTCAGTGTCCCATGTAGCTGTCTGTCTGTCCCATGTAGCTGTCTGTCACAGCCCCATGTAGCTCTCTGTCTGTCCCATGTAGCTGTCTGTCCGTGTCCCATGTAGCTGTCTGTCAGTGTCCCATGTAGCTCTCTGTCTGTCCCATGTAGCTGTCTGTCAGTGTCCCATGTAGCTGTCTGTCTGTCAATGTCCCATGTAGCTGTCTGTCTGTCCCATGTAGCTGTCTGTCCGTGTCCCATGTAGCTGTCTGTCAGTGTCCCATGTAGCTGTCTGTCTGTCCCATGTAGCTGTCTGTCAGTGTCCCATGTAGCTCTCTGTCTGTCCCATGTAGCTGTCTTTCAGTGTTCCATGTAGCTGTCTGTCAGTGTCCCATGTAGCTGTCTGTCAGTGTCCCATGTAGCTGTCTGTCTGTCAGTGTCCCATGTAGCTCTCTGTCTGTCCCATGTATCTGTCTGTCAATTAATACAGTTGCAGTAACTAGAGAGAAAATGTCCAAACTGCATCTTCACAGGCTCAAGTTCAGTGTGATGTGATGTCACAATGATGTCATACATAGGGTTAGAGTCTTGGGATGTGAACATTCTGGGAGTCAGTCAGTTGGAGAAAGACAACGCATTGGTAAGTCCTCTGCAATGTAATGTCCTGCTAATTTGTACAGTATTGTGCACAGCAGATATTCAAGTTTTGTCTTGGTGTGAATTAACATTAACAAAAACATTATTGCTAAGCAGCATGTATTTCTCTGGTCAGATTTGTTGCATTTTTAAAAAAATTCTAAATGTAAAAAACTAAAATGTGTGTATTTGCTAAGATATCTGTCTGTCCCATGTAGCTGTCTGTCAGTGTCCCATGTATTTGTCTGTCTGTCCCATGTAGCTCTCTGTCTGTCCCATGTAGCTGTCTGTCAATGTCCCATGTAGCTGTCTGTCTGTCCCATGTAGCTGTCTGTCAGAGCCCCATGTAGCTGTCTGTCTGTCCCATGTAGCTTTCTGTCAGTGTCCCATGTAGCTCTCTGTCTGTCCATGTAGCTGTCTGTCAGTGTCCCATGTAGCTGTCTGTCTGTCAATGTCCCATGTAGCTGTCTGTCTGTCCCATGTAGCTGTCTGTCCGTGTCCCATGTAGCTGTCTGTCAGTGTCCCATGTAGCTGTCTGTCTGTCCCATGTAGCTGTCTGTCAGTGTCCCATGTAGCTCTCTGTCTGTCCCATGTAGCTGTCTTTCAGTGTCCCATGTAGCTGTCTGTCAGTGTCCCATGTAGCTGTCTGTCAGTGTCCCATGTAGCTGTCTGTCTGTCAGTGTCCCATGTAGCTCTCTGTCTGTCCCATATATCTGTCTGTCAATTAATACAGTTGCAGTAACTAGAGAGAAAATGTCCAAACTGCATCTTCACAGGTGCGGTGTGATGTCACAGTGATGTGATGTCACAATGATGCCATACATAGGGATAGAGTCTTGGGATGTGAACATTCTGGTAGTCAGGCAGTTGGAGAAAGACTACGCATTGGTAAGTCCTCTGTACCAAATGTTCCAAATGTTCCTTTGAAAAAGCAATGATTGTTATCAAAAAAGCAATGTAATGTCCTGCTAATGTGTACAGTATTGTGCACAGCAGATATTCTTCTAAATTTTGTCTTGGTGTGAATTAACATTAACAAAAACATTATTGCTAAGCAGCATGTATTTCTCTGGTCAGATTTGTTGCATTTAAAAAAAAAAATCTAAATTAAAAAAACTAAAATGTGTGTATTTGCTAAGAGATCTGTCTGTCCCATGTAGCTGTCTATCAGTGTCCCATGTAGCTGTCTGTCTGTCAGTGTCTCATGTAGCTGTCTGTCAATGTCCCATGTCGCTGTCTGTCTGTCAGTGTCCCATGTAGCTGTCTGTCAATGTCCCATGTAGCTGTCTGTCAATGTCCCATGTAGCTGTCTGTCAATGCCCCATGTAGCTGTCTGTGAGTGTCTCTTGTAGCTGTCTGTCTGTCAATGTCCCATGTAGCTGTCTGTCAGTGTCCCATGTAGCTGTCTGTCTGTCAATGTCCCATGTAGCTGTCTGTCAATGTCCCATGTAGCTGTATATGTCCGTATACACCACCCCTTGGCCCATACACACACCATTCCCCACTCCACTGACATTCTCTCATCTCTGTCTATCTCTCACCTCTATACCCTCTAATCGAGACAGCAGTAGCTGCCTGTCAGTGTCCCATGTAGCTGTCTGTCTGTCCCATGTATCTGTCTGTCTGTCCCATGTAGCTGTCTGTCTGTCCCATGTAGCTGTCTGTCAATTAATACAGTTGCAGTAACTAGAGAGAAAATGTCCAAACTGCATCTTCACAGGCTCAAGTTCAGTGTGATGTGATGTCACAGTGATGTGATGTCACAATGATGTCATACATAGGGATAGAGTCTTGGGATGTGAACATTCTGGGAGTCAGTCAGTTGGAGAAAGACTACGCATTGGTAAGTCCTCTGCAATGTAATGTCCTGCTAATTTGTACCGTATTGTGCACAGCAGATATTCAAGTTTTGTCTTGGTGTGAATTAACATTAACAAAAACATTATTGCTAAGCAGCATGTATTTCTCTGGTCAGATTTGTTGCATTTTTAAAAAAATTCAAAATGTAAAAAACTAAAATGTGTGTATTTGCTAAGAGATCTGTCTGTCCCATGTAGCTGTCTGTCAGTGTCCCATGTAGCTGTCTGTCAGTGTCCCATGTATTTGTCTGTCTGTCCCATGTAGCTCTCTGTCTGTCCCATGTAGCTGTCTGTCAGTGTCCCATGTATCTGTCTGTCTGTCCCATGTAGCTGTCTGTCTGTCCCATGTAGCTGTCTGTCAGAGCCCCATGTAGCTGCCTGTCAATGTCCCATGTAGCTGTCTGTCAGTGTCCCATGTAGCTGTCTGTCACAGCCCCATGTAGCTCTCTGTCTGTCCCATGTAGCTGTCTGTCTGTCCCATGTAGCTGTCTGTCAGAGCCCCATGTAGCTGTCTGTCTGTCCCATGTAGCTGTCTGTCAGTGTTCCATGTAGCTGTCTGTCTGTCAATGTCCCATGTAGCTGTCTGTCTGTCCCATGTAGCTGTCTGTCCGTGTCCCATGTAGCTGTCTGTCAGTGTCCCATGTAGCTCTCTGTCTGTCCCATGTAGCTCTCTGTCAGTGTCCCATATAGGTCTCTGTCTGTCCCATGTAGCTGTCTGTCAGTGTCCCATGTATCTGTCTGTCTGTCAATGTCCCATGTAGCTGTCTGTCTGTCCCATGTAGCTGTCTGTCCGTGTCCCATGTAGCTGTCTGTCAGTGTCCCATGTAGCTGTCTGTCTGTCCCATGTAGCTGTCTGTCAGTGTCCCATGTAGCTCTCTGTCTGTCCCATGTAGCTGTCTTTCAGTGTCCCATGTAGCTGTCTGTCAGTGTCTCATGTAGCTGTCTGTCAGTGTCCCATGTAGCTGTCTGTCTGTCAGTGTCCCATGTAGCTCTCTGTCTGTCCCATGTATCTGTCTGTCAATTAATACAGTTGCAGTAACTAGAGAGAAAATGTCCAAACTGCATCTTCACAGGTGCGGTGTGATGTCACAGTGATGTGATGTCACAATGATGCCATACATAGGGATAGAGTCTTGGGATGTGAACATTCTGGTAGTCAGGCAGTTGGAGAAAGACTACGCATTGGTAAGTCCTCTGTACCAAATGTTCCAAATGTTCCTTTGAAAAAGCAATGATTGTTATCAAAAAAGCAATGTAATGTCCTGCTAATTTGTACAGTATTGTGGACAGCAGATATTCTTCTAAGTTTTGTCTTGGTGTGAATTAACATTAACAAAAACATTATTGCTAAGCAGCATGTATTTCTCTGGTCAGATTTGTTGCATTTTTAAAAAAAAACAAAATGTAAAAAACTAAAATGTGTGTATTTGCTAAGAGATCTGTCTGTCCCATGTAGCTGTCTGTCAGTGTCCCATGTAGCTGTCTGTCAGTGTCCCATGTATTTGTCTGTCTGTCCCATGTAGCTCTCTGTCTGTCCCATGTAGCTGTCTGTCAGTGTCCCATGTATCTGTCTGTCTGTCCCATGTAGCTGTCTGTCTGTCAATGTCCCATGTAGCTGTCTGTCTGTCCCATGTAGCTGTCTGTCCGTGTCCCATGTAGCTGTCTGTCAGTGTCCCATGTAGCTGTCTGTCTGTCCCATGTAGCTGTCTGTCAGTGTCCCATGTAGCTCTCTGTCTGTCCCATGTAGCTGTCTTTCAGTGTCCCATGTAGCTGTCTGTCAGTGTCTCATGTAGCTGTCTGTCAGTGTCCCATGTAGCTGTCTGTCTGTCAGTGTCCCATGTAGCTCTCTGTCTGTCCCATGTATCTGTCTGTTAATTAATACAGTTGCAGTAACTAGAGAGAAAATGTCCAAACTGCATCTTCACAGGTGCGGTGTGATGTCACAGTGATGTGATGTCACAATGATGCCATACATAGGGATAGAGTCTTGGGATGTGAACATTCTGGTAGTCAGGCAGTTGGAGAAAGACTACGCATTGGTAAGTCCTCTGTACCAAATGTTCCAAATGTTCCTTTGAAAAAGCAATGATTGTTATCAAAAAAGCAATGTAATGTCCTGCTAATTTGTACAGTATTGTGCACAGCAGATATTCTTCTAAGTTTTGTTTTGGTGTGAATTAACATTAACAAAAACATTATTGCTAAGCAGCATGTATTTCTAAAAAAAAAAATGTAAATGAAAAAAACTAAAATGTGTGTATTTGCTAAGAGATCTGTCTGTCCCATGTAGCTGTCTATCAGTGTCCCATGTAGCTGTCTGTCTGTCAGTGTCTCATGTAGCTGTCTGTCAATGTCCCATGTCGCTGTCTGTCTGTCAGTGTCCCATGTAGCTGTCTGTCAATGTCCCATGTAGCTGTCTGTCAATGCCCCATGTAGCTGTCTGTGAGTGTCTCTTGTAGCTGTCTGTCTGTCAATGTCCCATGTAGCTGTCTGTCAGTGTCCCATGTAGCTGTCTGTCTGTCAATGTCCCATGTAGCTGTCTGTCAATGTCCCATGTAGCTGTATATGTCCGTATACACCACCCCTTGGCCCATACACACACCATTCCCCACTCCACTGACATTCTCTCACCTCTGTCTATCTCTCACCTCTATACCCTCTAATCGAGACAGCGGTAAAGGCTGTTCTCCAACAGGGTCACCCTGCTGGTAACCTCTGTCCCTGAAGAAACAACAACCAAGAAGACGTCGCTCATTAAGCTCCTTTTAGTTTGCTATGTGATTGTGCTAATAAGTTTAAGTCTAATTGAGACAGCGGTAAAGGCTGTTCTCCAACAGGGGTCACGTGCTGGTAACCTCTGTCCCTGAAGAAGCAACAACCAAGAAGACGTCGCTCATTAAGTGCCTTTTAGTTTGCTATGTGATTGTGCTAATACGTTTAAGTCTAATTGAGACAGCGGTAAAGGCTGTTCTCCAACAGGGGTCACGTGCTGGTAACCTCTGTCCCTGAAGAAGCAACAACCAAGAAGACGTCGCTCATTAAGTGCCTTTTAGTTTGCTATGTGATTGTGCTTATAAGTTTAAGTCTAATTGAGACAGCGGTAAAGGCTGTTCTCCAACAGGGGTCACGTGCTGGTAACCTCTGTCCCTGAAGAAGCAACAACCAAGAAGACGTCGCTCATTAAGTGCCTTTTAGTTTGCTATGTGATTGTGCTAATAAGTTTAAGTCTAATTGAGACAGCGGTAAAGGCTGTTCTCCAACAGGGGTCACATGCTGGTAACCTCTGTCCCTGAAGAAGCAACAACCAAGAAGACGTCGGTCTTTAAGTGCCTTTTAGTTTGCTATGTGATTGTGCTAATAGGTTTAAGTCTTATTGAGACAGCGGTAAAGGCTGTTCTCCAACAGGGGTCACGTGCTGGTAACTTCTGTCCCTGAAGAAGCAACAACCAAGAAGACGTCGCTCATTAAGTGCCTTTTAGTTTGCTATGTGATTGTGCTAATAAGTTTAAGTCTAATTGAGACAGCGGTAAAGGCTGTTCTCCGACAGGGGTCACGTGCTGGTAACCTCTGTCCCTGAAGAAGCAACAACCAAGAAGACGTCGCTCATTAAGTGCCTTTTAGTTTGCTATGTGATTGTGCTAATAAGTTTAAGTCTAATTGAGACAGCGGTAAAGGCTGTTCTCCAACAGGGGTCACGTGCTGGTAACCTCTGTCCCTGAAGAAGCAACAACCAAGAAGACGTCGCTCATTAAGTGCCTTTTAGTTTGCTATGTGATTGTGCTAATAAGTTTAAGTCTAATTGAGACAGCGGTAAAGGCTGTCCTCCAACAGGGGTCACGTGCTGGTAACCTCTGTCCCTGAGGAAGCAACAACCAAGAAGACATCGCTCATTAAGTGCCTTTTAGTTTGCTATGTGATTGTGCTAATAAGTTTAAGTCTAATTGAGACAGCGGTAAAGGCTGTTCTCCAACAGGGGTCACGTGCTGGTAACCTCTGTCCCTGAAGAAGCAACAACCAAGAAGACGTCGCTCATTAAGTGCCTTTTAGTTTGCTATGTGATTGTGCTAATAAGTTTAAGTCTAATTGAGACAGCGGTAAAGGCTGTTCTCCAACAGGGGTCACATGCTGGTAACCACTGTCCCTGAAGAAGCAACAACCAAGAAGACGTCGCTCATTAAGTGCCTTTTAGTTTGCTATGTGATTGTGCTAATAAGTTTAAGTCTAATTGAGACAGCGGTAAAGGCTGTTCTCCAACAGGGGTCACGTGCTGGTAACCTCTGTCCCTGAAGAAGCAACAACCAAGAAGACGTCGCTCATTAAGTGCCTTTTAGTTTGCTATGTGATTGTGCTAATAAGTTTAAGTCTAATTGAGACAGCGGTAAAGGCTGTTCTCCAACAGGGGTCACGTGCTGGTAACCTCTGTCCCTGAAGAAGCAACAACCAAGAAGACGTCGCTCATTAAGTGCCTTTTAGTTTGCTATGTGATTGTGCTAATAAGTTTAAGTCTAATTGAGACAGCGGTAAAGGCTGTTCTCCAACAGGGGTCACGTGCTGGTAACCTCTGTCCCTGAAGAAGCAACAACCAAGAAGACGTCGCTCATTAAGTGCCTTTTAGTTTGCTATGTGATAGTGCTAATACATTTAAGTCTAATTCATAGCTTTCAGTCACGTGGTTTCTTCCCTAGCAACCACCAACCTGACGGGCAAAAAGTATCATAGCAACATGGCGAGTGGACGCAAACGGTTAATAAAATACAAAGGTTCCATCTCACAAAACATAATGGAATGTCAACACTTTGACGCTCAATATCTCTGAACTACCCTAAACGGAGATAGAACCTTATCATTCTAAACGGAGATAGAACCTTATCATTCTAAACGGAGATAGAACCTTCTCATTCTAAACGGAGATAGAACCTTATAATTCTAAACAGAGATAGAACCTTATCATTCTAAACGGAGATAGAACCTTATCATTCTAAACAGAGATAGAACCTTATCATTCTAAACGGAGATAGAACCTTATCATTCTAAACGGAGATAGAACCTTCTCATTCTAAACGGAGATAGAACCTTATAATTCTAAACAGAGATAGAACCTTATCATTCTAAACGGAGATAGAACCTTATCATTCTAAACGGAGATAGAACCTTCTCATTCTAAACTCACGAGTTATCTTCAGTTGATGGATTTGACTTAGGGGGCATTCATTTGAAGTAACGTAATGAACATACAAGTAACAACAACAGGTTAATGCAGCCAACCAGCCAGCCAAGCAAAGACCATGACTATGCCCAGTTTATGCATTATACACTCTAATATAATTGTTAGATTGCCAGGGTATTCGCTACAGGTTGTTGTATACATATACGTTTAATACGAAACTCGATCAACCGGGCGTTCGGGAGTTCTACCGCTGCTGGACGGAACTCCCGCTGACAGCGGGTCGAGGGGATATTTCTACCCGGGAATTCGCTCATTGCTGTGTCCACGGTGATAGGAGTGGAGGATCGACTCCATCCAAAAACTTTTCGATTCCCTGGTTTCTCCTCTTTCCGAACACGTTGGAATTTTTACCGTAACCCCCGGAGAATCAAAGTTATTAAGCCGCAAAGGGTGCCTCCTTGACCGGCTTTGACCGTGAATAACACCGGCTATGGAGGTGCTACAAACACAGTTTTAATTTCTCTAACTTCACCATCAGTATACGGTCATTTTGAGCCCTTACACACCGCGCTGACACCCCGAGAACATATACTTTTAATACGAAACTCGATCAACCGGGCGTTCGGGAGTTCTACCGCTAATTCGCTCCTTGCTGTGTCCACTGTGATAGGAGTGGAGGATCGACTCCATTCAAAAACTTTTGGATTCCCTGGCTCCTCCTCTTTCCGGACACGTTGGAATTATTTTCCTAACCCACGGGAAATCAAAGTTATTAACCCGCAAAAAGTGGGTTTTGCCCGTGGGTTTTGCCCGCAAAAAGTGCCTTTTGCCCGTCAGGTGGGCGTTTCCACTATGCTGTGACGTCACATGAAAGCTATGAATTGAGACAGCGGTAAAGGCTGTTCTCCAACAGGGGTCACGTGCTGGTAACCTCTGTCCCTGAAGAAGCAACAACCAAGAAGACGTCGCTCATTAAGTGCCTTTTAGTTTGCTATGTGATTGTACTTATAAGTTTAAGTCTAATTGAGACAGTGGTAAAGGCTGTTCTCCAACAGGGGTCACGTGCTGGTAACCTCTGTCCCTGAAGAAGCAACAACCAAGAAGACGTCGCTCATTAAGTGCCTTTTAGTTTGCTATGTGATTGTGCTAATAAGTTTAAGTCTAATTGAGACAGCGGTAAAGGCTGTTCTCCAACAGGGGTCACGTGCTGGTAACCTCTGTCCCTGAAGAAGCAACAACCAAGAAGACGTCGCTCATTAAGTGCCTTTTAGTTTGCTATGTGATTGTGCTAATAAGTTTAAGTCTAATTGAGACAGCGGTAAAGGCTGTTCTCCAACAGGGGTCACGTGCTGGTAACCTCTGTCCCTGAAGAAGCAACAACCAAGAAGACGTCGCTCATTAAGTGCCTTTTAGTTTGCTATGTGATAGTGCTAATACATTTAAGTCTAATTGAGACAGCGGTAAAGGCTGTTCTCCAACAGGGGTCACGTGCTGGTAACCTCTGTCCCTGAAGAAGCAACAACCAAGAAGACGTCGCTCATTAAGTGCCTTTTAGTTTGCTATGTGATTGTACTTATAAGTTTAAGTCTAATTGAGACAGCGGTAAAGGCTGTTCTCCAACAGGGGTCACGTGCTGGTAACCTCTGTCCCTGAAGAAGCAACAACCAAGAAGACGTCGCTCATTAAGTGCCTTTTAGTTTGCTATGTGATTGTGCTAATAAGTTTAAGTCTAATTGAGACAGCGGTAAAGGCTGTTCTCCAACAGGGGTCACGTGCTGGTAACCTCTGTCCCTGAAGAAGCAACAACCAAGAAGACGTCGCTCATTAAGTGCCTTTTAGTTTGCTATGTGATTGTGCTAATAAGTTTAAGTCTAATTGAGACAGCGGTAAAGGCTGTTCTCCAACAGGGGTCATGTGCTGGTAACCTCTGTCCCTGAAGAAGCAACAACCAAGAAGACGTCGCTCATTAAGTGCCTTTTAGTTTGCTATGTGATAGTGCTAATACATTTAAGTCTAATTGAGACAGCGGTAAAGGCTGTTCTCCAACAGGGGTCACGTGCTGGTAACCTCTGTCCCTGAAGAAGCAACAACCAAGAAGACGTCGCTCATTAAGTGCCTTTTAGTTTGCTATGTGATAGTGCTAATACATTTAAGTCTAATTGAGACAGCGGTAAAGGCTGTTCTCCAACAGGGGTCACGTGCTGGTAACCTCTGTCCCTGAAGAAGCAACAACCAAGAAGACGTCGCTCATTAAGTGCCTTTTAGTTTGCTATGTGATTGTGCTAATAAGTTTAAGTCTAATTGAGACAGCGGTAAAGGCTGTTCTCCAACAGGGGTCACGTGCTGGTAACCTCTGTCCCTGAAGAAGCAACAACCAAGAAGACGTCGCTCATTAAGTGCCTTTTAGTTTGCTATGTGATAGTGCTAATACATTTAAGTCTAATTGAGACAGCGGTAAAGGCTGTTCTCCAACAGGGGTCACGTGCTGGTAACCTCTGTCCCTGAAGAAGCAACAACCAAGAAGACGTCGCTCATTAAGTGCCTTTTAGTTTGCTATGTGATTGTACTTATAAGTTTAAGTCTAATTGAGACAGCGGTAAAGGCTGTTCTCCAACAGGGGTCACGTGCTGGTAACCTCTGTCCCTGAAGAAGCAACAACCAAGAAGACGTCGCTCATTAAGTGCCTTTTAGTTTGCTATGTGATTGTGCTAATAAGTTTAAGTCTAATTGAGACAGCGGTAAAGGCTGTTCTCCAACAGGGGTCACGTGCTGGTAACCTCTGTCCCTGAAGAAGCAACAACCAAGAAGACGTCGCTCATTAAGTGCCTTTTAGTTTGCTATGTGATTGTGCTAATAAGTTTAAGTCTAATTGAGACAGCGGTAAAGGCTGTTCTCCAACAGGGGTCATGTGCTGGTAACCTCTGTCCCTGAAGAAGCAACAACCAAGAAGACGTCGCTCATTAAGTGCCTTTTAGTTTGCTATGTGATAGTGCTAATACATTTAAGTCTAATTGAGACAGCGGTAAAGGCTGTTCTCCAACAGGGGTCACGTGCTGGTAACCTCTGTCCCTGAAGAAGCAACAACCAAGAAGACGTCGCTCATTAAGTGCCTTTTAGTTTGCTATGTGATTGTACTTATAAGTTTAGGTCTAATTGAGACAGCGGTAAAGGCTGTTCTCCAACAGGGGTCACGTGCTGGTAACCTCTGTCCCTGAAGAAGCAACAACCAAGAAGACGTCGCTCATTAAGTGCCTTTTAGTTTGCTATGTGATTGTGCTAATAAGTTTAAGTCTAATTGAGACAGCGGTAAAGGCTTTTCTCCAACAGGGGTCACGTGCTGGTAACCTCTGTCCCTGAAGAAGCAACAACCAAGAAGACGTCGCTCATTAAGTGCCTTTTAGTTTGCTATGTGATTGTGCTAATAAGTTTAAGTCTAATTGAGACAGCGGTAAAGGCTGTTCTCCAACAGGGGTCACGTGCTGGTAACCTCTGTCCCTGAAGAAGCAACAACCAAGAAGACGTCGCTCATTAAGTGCCTTTTAGTTTGCTATGTGATAGTGCTAATACATTTAAGTCTAATTGAGACAGCGGTAAAGGCTGTTCTCCAACAGGGGTCACATGCTGGTAACCTCTGTCCCTGAAGAAGCAACAACCAAGAAGACGTCGCTCATTAAGTGCCTTTTAGTTTGCTATGTGATTGTACTTATAAGTTTAAGTCTAATTGAGACAGCGGTAAAGGCTGTTCTCCAACAGGGGTCACGTGCTGGTAACCTCTGCCCCTGAAGAAGCAACAACCAAGAAGACGTCGCTCATTAAGTGCCTTTTAGTTTGCTATGTGATTGTGCTAATAAGTTTAAGTCTAATTGAGACAGCGGTAAAGGCTGTTCTCCAACAGGGGTCACGTGCTGGTAACCTCTGTCCCTGAAGAAGCAACAACCAAGAAGACGTCGCTCATTAAGTGCCTTTTAGTTTGCTATGTGATTGTGCTAATAAGTTTAAGTCTAATTGAGACAGCGGTAAAGGCTGTTCTCCAACAGGGGTCACGTGCTGGTAACCTCTGTCCCTGAAGAAGCAACAACCAAGAAGACGTCGCTCATTAAGTGCCTTTTAGTTTGCTATGTGATAGTGCTAATACATTTAAGTCTAATTGAGACAGCGGTAAAGGCTGTTCTCCAACAGGGGTCACGTGCTGGTAACCTCTGTCCCTGAAGAAGCAACAACCAAGAAGACGTCGCTCATTAAGTGCCTTTTAGTTTGCTATGTGATTGTGCTAATAAGTTTAAGTCTAATTGAGACAGCGGTAAAGGCTGTTCTCCAACAGGGGTCACGTGCTGGTAACCTCTGTCCCTGAAGAAGCAACAACCAAGAAGACGTCGCTCATTAAGTGCCTTTTAGTTTGCTATGTGATTGTGCTAATAAGTTTAAGTCTAATTGAGACAGCGGTAAAGGCTGTTCTCCAACAGGGGTCATGTGCTGGTAACCTCTGTCCCTGAAGAAGCAACAACCAAGAAGACGTCGCTCATTAAGTGCCTTTTAGTTTGCTATGTGATAGTGCTAATACATTTAAGTCTAATTGAGACAGCGGTAAAGGCTGTTCTCCAACAGGGGTCACGTGCTGGTAACCTCTGTCCCTGAAGAAGCAACAACCAAGAAGACGTCGCTCATTAAGTGCCTTTTAGTTTGCTATGTGATTGTACTTATAAGTTTAGGTCTAATTGAGACAGCGGTAAAGGCTGTTCTCCAACAGGGGTCACGTGCTGGTAACCTCTGTCCCTGAAGAAGCAACAACCAAGAAGACGTCGCTCATTAAGTGCCTTTTAGTTTGCTATGTGATTGTGCTAATAAGTTTAAGTCTAATTGAGACAGCGGTAAAGGCTTTTCTCCAACAGGGGTCACGTGCTGGTAACCTCTGTCCCTGAAGAAGCAACAACCAAGAAGACGTCGCTCATTAAGTGCCTTTTAGTTTGCTATGTGATTGTGCTAATAAGTTTAAGTCTAATTGAGACAGCGGTAAAGGCTGTTCTCCAACAGGGGTCACGTGCTGGTAACCTCTGTCCCTGAAGAAGCAACAACCAAGAAGACGTCGCTCATTAAGTGCCTTTTAGTTTGCTATGTGATAGTGCTAATACATTTAAGTCTAATTGAGACAGCGGTAAAGGCTGTTCTCCAACAGGGGTCACGTGCTGGTAACCTCTGTCCCTGAAGAAGCAACAACCAAGAAGACGTCGCTCATTAAGTGCCTTTTAGTTTGCTATGTGATTGTACTTATAAGTTTAAGTCTAATTGAGACAGCGGTAAAGGCTGTTCTCCAACAGGGGTCACGTGCTGGTAACCTCTGTCCCTGAAGAAGCAACAACCAAGAAGACGTCGCTCATTAAGTGCCTTTTAGTTTGCTATGTGATTGTGCTAATAAGTTTAAGTCTAATTGAGACAGCGGTAAAGGCTGTTCTCCAACAGGGGTCACGTGCTGGTAACCTCTGTCCCTGAAGAAGCAACAACCAAGAAGACGTCGCTCATTAAGTGCCTTTTAGTTTGCTATGTGATTGTGCTAATAAGTTTAAGTCTAATTGAGACAGCGGTAAAGGCTGTTCTCCAACAGGGGTCATGTGCTGGTAACCTCTGTCCCTGAAGAAGCAACAACCAAGAAGACGTCGCTCATTAAGTGCCTTTTAGTTTGCTATGTGATAGTGCTAATACATTTAAGTCTAATTGAGACAGCGGTAAAGGCTGTTCTCCAACAGGGGTCACGTGCTGGTAACCTCTGTCCCTGAAGAAGCAACAACCAAGAAGACGTCGCTCATTAAGTGCCTTTTAGTTTGCTATGTGATTGTACTTATAAGTTTAGGTCTAATTGAGACAGCGGTAAAGGCTGTTCTCCAACAGGGGTCACGTGCTGGTAACCTCTGTCCCTGAAGAAGCAACAACCAAGAAGACGTCGCTCATTAAGTGCCTTTTAGTTTGCTATGTGATTGTGCTAATAAGTTTAAGTCTAATTGAGACAGCGGTAAAGGCTTTTCTCCAACAGGGGTCACGTGCTGGTAACCTCTGTCCCTGAAGAAGCAACAACCAAGAAGACGTCGCTCATTAAGTGCCTTTTAGTTTGCTATGTGATTGTGCTAATAAGTTTAAGTCTAATTGAGACAGCGGTAAAGGCTGTTCTCCAACAGGGGTCACGTGCTGGTAACCTCTGTCCCTGAAGAAGCAACAACCAAGAAGACGTCGCTCATTAAGTGACTTTTAGTTTGCTATGTGATAGTGCTAATACATTTAAGTCTAATTGAGACAGCGGTAAAGGCTGTTCTCCAACAGGGGTCACGTGCTGGTAACCTCTGTCCCTGAAGAAGCAACAACCAAGAAGACGTCGCTCATAAAGTGCCTTTTAGTTTGCTATGTGATTGTACTTATAAGTTTAAGTCTAATTGAGACAGCGGTAAAGGCTGTTCTCCAACAGGGGTCACGTGCTGGTAACCTCTGTCCCTGAAGAAGCAACAACCAAGAAGACGTCGCACATTAAGTGCCTTTTAGTTTGCTATGTGATTGTGCTAATAAGTTTAAGTCTAATTGAGACAGCGGTAAAGGCTGTTCTCCAACAGGGGTCACGTGCTGGTAACCTCTGTCCCTGAAAAAGCAACAACCAAGAAGACGTCGCTCATTAAGTGCCTTTTAGTTTGCTATGTGATTGTGCTAATAAGTTTAAGTCTAATTGAGACAGCGGTAAAGGCTGTTCTCCAACAGGGGTCACGTGCTGGTAACCTCTGTCCCTGAAGAAGCAACAACCAAGAAGACGTCGCTCATTAAGTGCCTTTTAGTTTGCTATGTGATAGTGCTAATACATTTAAGTCTAATTGAGACAGCGGTAAAGGCTGTTCTCCAACAGGGGTCACGTGCTGGTAACCTCTGTCCCTGAAGAAGCAACAACCAAGAAGACGTCGCTCATTAAGTGCCTTTTAGTTTGCTATGTGATTGTACTTATAAGTTTAGGTCTAATTGAGACAGCGGTAAAGGCTGTTCTCCAACAGGGGTCACGTGCTGGTAACCTCTGTCCCTGAAGAAGCAACAACCAAGAAGACGTCGCTCATTAAGTGCCTTTTAGTTTGCTATGTGATTGTGCTAATAAGTTTAAGTCTAATTGAGACAGCGGTAAAGGCTGTTCTCCAACAGGGGTCACGTGCTGGTAACCTCTGTCCCTGAAGAAGCAACAACCAAGAAGACGTCGCTCATTAAGTGCCTTTTAGTTTGCTATGTGATTGTGCTAATAAGTTTAAGTCTAATTGAGACAGCGGTAAAGGCTGTTCTCCAACAGGGGTCACGTGCTGGTAACCTCTGTCCCTGAAGAAGCAACAACCAAGAAGACGTCGCTCATTAAGTGCCTTTTAGTTTGCTATGTGATAGTGCTAATACATTTAAGTCTAATTGAGACAGCGGTAAAGGCTGTTCTCCAACAGGGGTCACATGCTGGTAACCTCTGTCCCTGAAGAAGCAACAACCAAGAAGACGTCGCTCATTAAGTGCCTTTTAGTTTGCTATGTGATTGTACTTATAAGTTTAAGTCTAATTGAGACAGCGGTAAAGGCTGTTCTCCAACAGGGGTCACGTGCTGGTAACCTCTGCCCCTGAAGAAGCAACAACCAAGAAGACGTCGCTCATTAAGTGCCTTTTAGTTTGCTATGTGATTGTGCTAATAAGTTTAAGTCTAATTGAGACAGCGGTAAAGGCTGTTCTCCAACAGGGGTCACGTGCTGGTAACCTCTGTCCCTGAAGAAGCAACAACCAAGAAGACGTCGCTCATTAAGTGCCTTTTAGTTTGCTATGTGATTGTGCTAATAAGTTTAAGTCTAATTGAGACAGCGGTAAAGGCTGTTCTCCAACAGGGGTCACGTGCTGGTAACCTCTGTCCCTGAAGAAGCAACAACCAAGAAGACGTCGCTCATTAAGTGCCTTTTAGTTTGCTATGTGATAGTGCTAATACATTTAAGTCTAATTGAGACAGCGGTAAAGGCTGTTCTCCAACAGGGGTCACGTGCTGGTAACCTCTGTCCCTGAAGAAGCAACAACCAAGAAGACGTCGCTCATTAAGTGCCTTTTAGTTTGCTATGTGATTGTACTTATAAGTTTAAGTCTAATTGAGACAGCGGTAAAGGCTGTTCTCCAACAGGGGTCACGTGCTGGTAACCTCTGTCCCTGAAGAAGCAACAACCAAGAAGACGTCGCTCATTAAGTGCCTTTTAGTTTGCTATGTGATTGTGCTAATAAGTTTAAGTCTAATTGAGACAGCGGTAAAGGCTGTTCTCCAACAGGGGTCACGTGCTGGTAACCTCTGTCCCTGAAGAAGCAACAACCAAGAAGACGTCGCTCATTAAGTGCCTTTTAGTTTGCTATGTGATTGTGCTAATAAGTTTAAGTCTAATTGAGACAGCGGTAAAGGCTGTTCTCCAACAGGGGTCATGTGCTGGTAACCTCTGTCCCTGAAGAAGCAACAACCAAGAAGACGTCGCTCATTAAGTGCCTTTTAGTTTGCTATGTGATAGTGCTAATACATTTAAGTCTAATTGAGACAGCGGTAAAGGCTGTTCTCCAACAGGGGTCACGTGCTGGTAACCTCTGTCCCTGAAGAAGCAACAACCAAGAAGACGTCGCTCATTAAGTGCCTTTTAGTTTGCTATGTGATTGTACTTATAAGTTTAGGTCTAATTGAGACAGCGGTAAAGGCTGTTCTCCAACAGGGGTCACGTGCTGGTAACCTCTGTCCCTGAAGAAGCAACAACCAAGAAGACGTCGCTCATTAAGTGCCTTTTAGTTTGCTATGTGATTGTGCTAATAAGTTTAAGTCTAATTGAGACAGCGGTAAAGGCTTTTCTCCAACAGGGGTCACGTGCTGGTAACCTCTGTCCCTGAAGAAGCAACAACCAAGAAGACGTCGCTCATTAAGTGCCTTTTAGTTTGCTATGTGATTGTGCTAATAAGTTTAAGTCTAATTGAGACAGCGGTAAAGGCTGTTCTCCAACAGGGGTCACGTGCTGGTAACCTCTGTCCCTGAAGAAGCAACAACCAAGAAGACGTCGCTCATTAAGTGCCTTTTAGTTTGCTATGTGATAGTGCTAATACATTTAAGTCTAATTGAGACAGCGGTAAAGGCTGTTCTCCAACAGGGGTCACGTGCTGGTAACCTCTGTCCCTGAAGAAGCAACAACCAAGAAGACGTCGCTCATAAAGTGCCTTTTAGTTTGCTATGTGATTGTACTTATAAGTTTAAGTCTAATTGAGACAGCGGTAAAGGCTGTTCTCCAACAGGGGTCACGTGCTGGTAACCTCTGTCCCTGAAGAAGCAACAACCAAGAAGACGTCGCACATTAAGTGCCTTTTAGTTTGCTATGTGATTGTGCTAATAAGTTTAAGTCTAATTGAGACAGCGGTAAAGGCTGTTCTCCAACAGGGGTCACGTGCTGGTAACCTCTGTCCCTGAAAAAGCAACAACCAAGAAGACGTCGCTCATTAAGTGCCTTTTAGTTTGCTATGTGATTGTGCTAATAAGTTTAAGTCTAATTGAGACAGCGGTAAAGGCTGTTCTCCAACAGGGGTCACGTGCTGGTAACCTCTGTCCCTGAAGAAGCAACAACCAAGAAGACGTCGCTCATTAAGTGCCTTTTAGTTTGCTATGTGATAGTGCTAATACATTTAAGTCTAATTGAGACAGCGGTAAAGGCTGTTCTCCAACAGGGGTCACGTGCTGGTAACCTCTGTCACTGAAGAAGCAACAACCAAGAAGACGTCGCTCATTAAGTGCCTTTTAGTTTGCTATGTGATTGTACTTATAAGTTTAGGTCTAATTGAGACAGCGGTAAAGGCTGTTCTCCAACAGGGGTCACGTGCTGGTAACCTCTGTCCCTGAAGAAGCAACAACCAAGAAGACGTCGCTCATTAAGTGCCTTTTAGTTTGCTATGTGATTGTGCTAATAAGTTTAAGTCTAATTGAGACAGCGGTAAAGGCTGTTCTCCAACAGGGGTCAGGTGCTGGTAACCTCTGTCCCTGAAGAGGCAACAACCAAGAAGACGTCGCTCATTAAGTGCCTTTTAGTTTGCTATGTGATTGTACTTATAAGTTTAAGTCTAATTGAGACAGCTGTAAAGGCTGTTCTCCAACAGGGGTCACGTGCTGGTAACCTCTGTCCCTGAAGAAGCAACAACCAAGAAGACGTCGCTCATTAAGTGCCTTTTAGTTTGCTATGTGATTGTGCTAATAAGTTTAAGTCTAATTGAGACAGCGGTAAAGGCTGTTCTCCAACAGGGGTCACGTGCTGGTAACCTCTGTCCCTGAAGAAGCAACAACTAAGAAGACGTCGCTCATTGAGTGCCTTTTAGTTTGCTATGTGATTGTGCTAATAAGTTTAAGTCTAATTGAGACAGCGGTAAAGGCTGTTCTCCAACAGGGGTCACATGCTGGTAACCTCTGTCCCTGAAGAAGCAACAACCAAGAAGACGTCGCTCATCAAGTGCCTTTTAGTTTGCTATGTGATTGTGCTAATAAGTTTAGGTCTAATTGAGACAGCGGTAAAGGCTGTTCTCCAACAGGGGTCACGTGCTGGTAACCTCTGTCCCTGAAGAAGCAACAACCAAGAAGACGTCGCTCATTAAGGTCCTTTTAGTTTGCTATGTGATTGTGCTAATAAGTTTAAGTCTAATTGAGACAGCGGTAAAGGCTGTTCTCCAACAGGGGTCACGTGCTGGTAACCTCTGTCCCTGAAGAAGCAACAACCAAGAAGACGTCGCTCATTAAGTGCCTTTTAGTTTGCTATGTGATTGTGCTTATAAGTTTAAGTCTAATTGAGACAGCGGTAAAGGCTATTCTCCAACAGGGGTCACGTGCTGGTAACCTCTGTCCCTGAAGAAGCAACAACCAAGAAGACGTCGCTCATCAAGTGCCTTTTAGTTTGCTATGTGATTGTGCTAATAAGTTTAAGTCTAATTGAGACAGCGGTAAAGGCTGTTCTCCAACAGGGGTCACATGCTGGTAACCTCTGTCCCTGAAGAAGCAACAACCAAGAAGACGTCGCTCATCAAGTGCCTTTTAGTTTGCTATGTGATTGTGCTAATAAGTTTAAGTCTAATTGAGACAGCGGTAAAGGCTGTTCTCCAACAGGGGTCACGTGCTGGTAACCTCTGTCCCTGAAGAAGCAACAACCAAGAAGACGTCGCTCATTAAGGTCCTTTTAGTTTGCTATGTGATTGTGCTAATACGTTTAAGTCTAATTGAGACAGCGGTAAAGGCTGTTCTCCAACAGGGGTCACGTGCTGGTAACCTCTGTCCCTGAAGAAGCAACAACCAAGAAGACGTCGCTCATTAAGTGCCTTTTAGTTTGCTATGTGATTGTGCTTATAAGTTTAAGTCTAATTGAGACAGCGGTAAAGGCTATTCTCCAACAGGGGTCACGTGCTGGTAACCTCTGTCCCTGAAGAAGCAACAACCAAGAAGACGTCGCTCATCAAGTGCCTTTTAGTTTGCTATGTGATTGTGCTAATAAGTTTAAGTCTAATTGAGACAGCGGTAAAGGCTGTTCTCCAACAGGGGTCACGTGCTGGTAACCTCTGTCCCTGAAGAAGCAACAACCAAGAAGTAGTCGCTCATTAAGTGCCTTTTAGTTTGCTATGTGATTGTACTAATAAGTTTAAGTCTAATTGAGACAGCGGTAAAGGCTGTTCTCCAACAGGGGTCACGTGCTGGTAACCTCTGTCCCTGAAGAAGCAACAACCAAGAAGACGTCGCTCATTAAGTGCCTTTTAGTTTGCTATGTGATTGTGCTAATAAGTTTAAGTCTAATTGAGACAGCGGTAAAGGCTGTTCTCCAACAGGGGTCACGTGCTGGTAACCTCTGTCCCTGAAAAAGCAACAACCAAGAAGACGTCGCTCATTAAGTGCCTTTTAGTTTGCTATGTGATTGTGCTAATAAGTTTAAGTCTAATTGAGACAGCGGTAAAGGCTGTTCTCCAACAGGGGTCACGTGCTGGTAACCTCTGTCCCTGAAGAAGCAACAACCAAGAAGACGTCGGTCTTTAAGTGCCTTTTAGTTTGCTATGTGATTGTGCTAATAGGTTTAAGTCTAATTGAGACAGCGGTAAAGGCTGTTCTCCAACAGGGGTCACGTGCTGGTAACCTCTGTCCCTGAAGAAGCAACAACCAAGAAGACGTCGCTCTTTAAGTGCCTTTTAGTTTGCTATGTGATTGTGCTAATAAGTTTAAGTCTAATTGAGACAGCGGTAAAGGCTGTTCTCCAACAGGGGTCACGTCGTGCTGGTAACCTCTGTCCCTGAAGAAGCAACAACCAAGAAGACGTCGCTCATTGAGTGCCTTTTAGTTTGCTATGTGATTGTGCTAATAAGTTTAAGTGTAATTGAGACAGCGGTAAAGGCTGTTCTCCAACAGGGGTCACGTGCTGGTAACCTCTGTCCCTGAAGAAGCAACAACCAAGAAGACGTCGCTCATTAAGTGCCTTTTAGTTTGCTATGTGATTGTGCTAATAAGTTTAAGTCTAATTGAGACAGCGGTAAAGGCTGTTCTCCAACAGGGGTCACGTGCTGGTAACCTCTGTCCCTGAAGAAGCAACAACCAAGAAGACGTCGGTCTTTAAGTGCCTTTTAGTTTGCTATGTGATTGTGCTAATAGGTTTAAGTCTAATTGAGACAGCGGTAAAGGCTGTTCTCCAACAGGGGTCACGTGCTGGTAACCTCTGTCCCTGAAGAAGCAACAACCAAGAAGACGTCGCTCATTAAGGTCCTTTTAGTTTGCTATGTGATTGTGCTAATAAGTTTAAGTCTAATTGAGACAGCGGTAAAGGCTGTTCTCCAACAGGGGTCACGTGCTGGTAACCTCTGTCCCTGAAGAAGCAACAACCAAGAAGACGTCGCTCATTGAGTGCCTTTTAGTTTGCTATGTGATTGTGCTAATAAGTTTAAGTGTAATTGAGACAGCGGTAAAGGCTGTTCTCCAACAGGGGTCACGTGCTGGTAACCTCTGTCCCTGAAGAAGCAACAACCAAGAAGACGTCGCTCATTAAGTGCCTTTTAGTTTGCTATGTGATTGTGCTAATACGTTTAAGTCTAATTGAGACAGTGGTAAAGGCTGTTCTCCAACAGGGGTCACGTGCTGGTAACCTCTGTCCCTGAAGAAGCAACAACCAAGAAGACGTCGCTCATTAAGTGCCTTTTAGTTTGCTATGTGATTGTGCTAATAAGTTTAAGTCTAATTGAGACAGCGGTAAAGGCTGTTCTCCAACAGGGGTCACGTGCTGGTAACCTCTGTCCCTGAAGAAGCAACAACCAAGAAGACGTCGCTCATTAAGTGCCTTTTAGTTTTCTATGTGATTGTGCTAATAAGTTTAAGACTAATTGAGACAGCGGTAAAGGCTGTTCTCCAACAGGGGTCACATGCTGGTAACCACTGTCCCTGAAGAAGCAACAACCAAGAAGACTTCGCTCATTAAGTGCCTTTTAGTTTGCTATGTGATTGTGCTAATAAGTTTAAGTCTAATTGAGACAGCGGTAAAGGCTGTTCTCCAACAGGGGTCACGTGCTGGTAACCTCTGTCCCTGAAGAAGCAACAACCAAGAAGACGTCGCTCATTAAGTGCCTTTTAGTTTGCTATGTGATTGTGCTAATAAGTTTAAGTCTAATTGAGACAGCGGTAAAGGCTGTTCTCCAACAGGGGTCACGTGCTGGTAACCTCTGTCCCTGAAGAAGCAACAACCAAGAAGACGTCGCTCATTAAGTGCCTTTTAGTTTGCTATGTGATAGTGCTAATACATTTAAGTCTAATTGAGACAGCGGTAAAGGCTGTTCTCCAACAGGGGTCACGTGCTGGTAACCTCTGTCCCTGAAGAAGCAACAACCAAGAAGACGTCGCTCATTAAGTGCCTTTTAGTTTGCTATGTGATTGTACTTATAAGTTTAAGTCTAATTGAGACAGCGGTAAAGGCTGTTCTCCAACAGGGGTCACGTGCTGGTAACCTCTGTCCCTGAAGAAGCAACAACCAAGAAGACGTCGCTCATTAAGTGCCTTTTAGTTTGCTATGTGATTGTGCTAATAAGTTTAAGTCTAATTGAGACAGCGGTAAAGGCTGTTCTCCAATAGGGGTCACGTGCTGGTAACCTCTGTCCCTGAAGAAGCAACAACCAAGAAGACGTCGCTCATTAAGTGCCTTTTAGTTTGCTATGTGATTGTGCTAATAAGTTTAAGTCTAATTGAGACAGCGGTAAAGGCTGTTCTCCAACAGGGGTCACGTGCTGGTAACCTCTGTCCCTGAAGAAGCAACAACCAAGAAGACGTCGCTCATTAAGTGCCTTTTAGTTTGCTATGTGATAGTGCTAATACATTTAAGTCTAATTGAGACAGCGGTAAAGGCTGTTCTCCAACAGGGGTCACGTGCTGGTAACCTCTGTCCCTGAAGAAGCAACAACCAAGAAGACGTCGCTCATTAAGTGCCTTTTAGTTTGCTATGTGATTGTACTTATAAGTTTAAGTCTAATTGAGACAGCGGTAAAGGCTGTTCTCCAACAGGGGTCACGTGCTGGTAACCTCTGTCCCTGAAGAAGCAACAACCAAGAAGACGTCGCTCATTAAGTGCCTTTTAGTTTGCTATGTGATTGTGCTAATAAGTTTAAGTCTAATTGAGACAGCGGTAAAGGCTGTTCTCCAACAGGGGTCACGTGCTGGTAACCTCTGTCCCTGAAGAAGCAACAACCAAGAAGACGTCGCTCATTAAGTGCCTTTTAGTTTGCTATGTGATTGTGCTAATAAGTTTAAGTCTAATTGAGACAGCGGTAAAGGCTGTTCTCCAACAGGGGTCACGTGCTGGTAACCTCTGTCCCTGAAGAAGCAACAACCAAGAAGACGTCGCTCATTAAGTGCCTTTTAGTTTGCTATGTGATAGTGCTAATACATTTAAGTCTAATTGAGACAGCGGTAAAGGCTGTTCTCCAACAGGGGTCACGTGCTGGTAACCTCTGTCCCTGAAGAAGCAACAACCAAGAAGACGTCGCTCATTAAGTGCCTTTTAGTTTGCTATGTGATTGTACTTATAAGTTTAGGTCTAATTGAGACAGCGGTAAAGGCTGTTCTCCAACAGGGGTCACGTGCTGGTAACCTCTGTCCCTGAAGAAGCAACAACCAAGAAGACGTCGCTCATTAAGTGCCTTTTAGTTTGCTATGTGATTGTGCTAATAAGTTTAAGTCTAATTGAGACAGCGGTAAAGGCTTTTCTCCAACAGGGGTCACGTGCTGGTAACCTCTGTCCCTGAAGAAGCAACAACCAAGAAGACGTCGCTCATTAAGTGCCTTTTAGTTTGCTATGTGATTGTGCTAATAAGTTTAAGTCTAATTGAGACAGCGGTAAAGGCTGTTCTCCAACAGGGGTCACGTGCTGGTAACCTCTGTCCCTGAAGAAGCAACAACCAAGAAGACGTCGCTCATAAAGTGCCTTTTAGTTTGCTATGTGATTGTACTTATAAGTTTAAGTCTAATTGAGACAGCGGTAAAGGCTGTTCTCCAACAGGGGTCACGTGCTGGTAACCTCTGTCCCTGAAGAAGCAACAACCAAGAAGACGTCGCACATTAAGTGCCTTTTAGTTTGCTATGTGATTGTGCTAATAAGTTTAAGTCTAATTGAGACAGCGGTAAAGGCTGTTCTCCAACAGGGGTCACGTGCTGGTAACCTCTGTCCCTGAAAAAGCAACAACCAAGAAGACGTCGCTCATTAAGTGCCTTTTAGTTTGCTATGTGATTGTGCTAATAAGTTTAAGTCTAATTGAGACAGCGGTAAAGGCTGTTCTCCAACAGGGGTCACGTGCTGGTAACCTCTGTCCCTGAAGAAGCAACAACCAAGAAGACGTCGCTCATTAAGTGCCTTTTAGTTTGCTATGTGATAGTGCTAATACATTTAAGTCTAATTGAGACAGCGGTAAAGGCTGTTCTCCAACAGGGGTCACGTGCTGGTAACCTCTGTCCCTGAAGAAGCAACAACCAAGAAGACGTCGCTCATTAAGTGCCTTTTAGTTTGCTATGTGATTGTACTTATAAGTTTAGGTCTAATTGAGACAGCGGTAAAGGCTGTTCTCCAACAGGGGTCACGTGCTGGTAACCTCTGTCCCTGAAGAAGCAACAACCAAGAAGACGTCGCTCATTAAGTGCCTTTTAGTTTGCTATGTGATTGTGCTAATAAGTTTAAGTCTAATTGAGACAGCGGTAAAGGCTTTTCTCCAACAGGGGTCACGTGCTGGTAACCTCTGTCCCTGAAGAAGCAACAACCAAGAAGACGTCGCTCATTAAGTGCCTTTTAGTTTGCTATGTGATTGTGCTAATAAGTTTAAGTCTAATTGAGACAGCGGTAAAGGCTGTTCTCCAACAGGGGTCACGTGCTGGTAACCTCTGTCCCTGAAGAAGCAACAACCAAGAAGACGTCGGTCTTTAAGTGCCTTTTAGTTTGCTATGTGATTGTGCTAATAGGTTTAAGTCTAATTGAGACAGCGGTAAAGGCTGTTCTCCAACAGGGGTCACGTGCTGGTAACCTCTGTCCCTGAAGAAGCAACAACCAAGAAGACGTCGCTCATTAAGGTCCTTTTAGTTTGCTATGTGATTGTGCTAATAAGTTTAAGTCTAATTGAGACAGCGGTAAAGGCTGTTCTCCAACAGGGGTCACGTGCTGGTAACCTCTGTCCCTGAAGAAGCAACAACCAAGAAGACGTCGCTCATTGAGTGCCTTTTAGTTTGCTATGTGATTGTGCTAATAAGTTTAAGTGTAATTGAGACAGCGGTAAAGGCTGTTCTCCAACAGGGGTCACGTGCTGGTAACCTCTGTCCCTGAAGAAGCAACAACCAAGAAGACGTCGCTCATTAAGTGCCTTTTAGTTTGCTATGTGATTGTGCTAATACGTTTAAGTCTAATTGAGACAGTGGTAAAGGCTGTTCTCCAACAGGGGTCACGTGCTGGTAACCTCTGTCCCTGAAGAAGCAACAACCAAGAAGACGTCGCTCATTAAGTGCCTTTTAGTTTGCTATGTGATTGTGCTAATAAGTTTAAGTCTAATTGAGACAGCGGTAAAGGCTGTTCTCCAACAGGGGTCACGTGCTGGTAACCTCTGTCCCTGAAGAAGCAACAACCAAGAAGACGTCGCTCATTAAGTGCCTTTTAGTTTTCTATGTGATTGTGCTAATAAGTTTAAGACTAATTGAGACAGCGGTAAAGGCTGTTCTCCAACAGGGGTCACATGCTGGTAACCACTGTCCCTGAAGAAGCAACAACCAAGAAGACTTCGCTCATTAAGTGCCTTTTAGTTTGCTATGTGATTGTGCTAATAAGTTTAAGTCTAATTGAGACAGCGGTAAAGGCTGTTCTCCAACAGGGGTCACGTGCTGGTAACCTCTGTCCCTGAAGAAGCAACAACCAAGAAGACGTCGCTCATTAAGTGCCTTTTAGTTTGCTATGTGATTGTGCTAATAAGTTTAAGTCTAATTGAGACAGCGGTAAAGGCTGTTCTCCAACAGGGGTCACGTGCTGGTAACCTCTGTCCCTGAAGAAGCAACAACCAAGAAGACGTCGCTCATTAAGTGCCTTTTAGTTTGCTATGTGATAGTGCTAATACATTTAAGTCTAATTGAGACAGCGGTAAAGGCTGTTCTCCAACAGGGGTCACGTGCTGGTAACCTCTGTCCCTGAAGAAGCAACAACCAAGAAGACGTCGCTCATTAAGTGCCTTTTAGTTTGCTATGTGATTGTACTTATAAGTTTAAGTCTAATTGAGACAGCGGTAAAGGCTGTTCTCCAACAGGGGTCACGTGCTGGTAACCTCTGTCCCTGAAGAAGCAACAACCAAGAAGACGTCGCTCATTAAGTGCCTTTTAGTTTGCTATGTGATTGTGCTAATAAGTTTAAGTCTAATTGAGACAGCGGTAAAGGCTGTTCTCCAACAGGGGTCACGTGCTGGTAACCTCTGTCCCTGAAGAAGCAACAACCAAGAAGACGTCGCTCATTAAGTGCCTTTTAGTTTGCTATGTGATTGTGCTAATAAGTTTAAGTCTAATTGAGACAGCGGTAAAGGCTGTTCTCCAACAGGGGTCACGTGCTGGTAACCTCTGTCCCTGAAGAAGCAACAACCAAGAAGACGTCGCTCATTAAGTGCCTTTTAGTTTGCTATGTGATAGTGCTAATACATTTAAGTCTAATTGAGACAGCGGTAAAGGCTGTTCTCCAACAGGGGTCACGTGCTGGTAACCTCTGTCCCTGAAGAAGCAACAACCAAGAAGACGTCGCTCATTAAGTGCCTTTTAGTTTGCTATGTGATTGTACTTATAAGTTTAAGTCTAATTGAGACAGCGGTAAAGGCTGTTCTCCAACAGGGGTCACGTGCTGGTAACCTCTGTCCCTGAAGAAGCAACAACCAAGAAGACGTCGCTCATTAAGTGCCTTTTAGTTTGCTATGTGATTGTGCTAATAAGTTTAAGTCTAATTGAGACAGCGGTAAAGGCTGTTCTCCAACAGGGGTCACGTGCTGGTAACCTCTGTCCCTGAAGAAGCAACAACCAAGAAGACGTCGCTCATTAAGTGCCTTTTAGTTTGCTATGTGATTGTGCTAATAAGTTTAAGTCTAATTGAGACAGCGGTAAAGGCTGTTCTCCAACAGGGGTCACGTGCTGGTAACCTCTGTCCCTGAAGAAGCAACAACCAAGAAGACGTCGCTCATTAAGTGCCTTTTAGTTTGCTATGTGATAGTGCTAATACATTTAAGTCTAATTGAGACAGCGGTAAAGGCTGTTCTCCAACAGGGGTCACGTGCTGGTAACCTCTGTCCCTGAAGAAGCAACAACCAAGAAGACGTCGCTCATTAAGTGCCTTTTAGTTTGCTATGTGATTGTACTTATAAGTTTAGGTCTAATTGAGACAGCGGTAAAGGCTGTTCTCCAACAGGGGTCACGTGCTGGTAACCTCTGTCCCTGAAGAAGCAACAACCAAGAAGACGTCGCTCATTAAGTGCCTTTTAGTTTGCTATGTGATTGTGCTAATAAGTTTAAGTCTAATTGAGACAGCGGTAAAGGCTTTTCTCCAACAGGGGTCACGTGCTGGTAACCTCTGTCCCTGAAGAAGCAACAACCAAGAAGACGTCGCTCATTAAGTGCCTTTTAGTTTGCTATGTGATTGTGCTAATAAGTTTAAGTCTAATTGAGACAGCGGTAAAGGCTGTTCTCCAACAGGGGTCACGTGCTGGTAACCTCTGTCCCTGAAGAAGCAACAACCAAGAAGACGTCGCTCATAAAGTGCCTTTTAGTTTGCTATGTGATTGTACTTATAAGTTTAAGTCTAATTGAGACAGCGGTAAAGGCTGTTCTCCAACAGGGGTCACGTGCTGGTAACCTCTGTCCCTGAAGAAGCAACAACCAAGAAGACGTCGCACATTAAGTGCCTTTTAGTTTGCTATGTGATTGTGCTAATAAGTTTAAGTCTAATTGAGACAGCGGTAAAGGCTGTTCTCCAACAGGGGTCACGTGCTGGTAACCTCTGTCCCTGAAAAAGCAACAACCAAGAAGACGTCGCTCATTAAGTGCCTTTTAGTTTGCTATGTGATTGTGCTAATAAGTTTAAGTCTAATTGAGACAGCGGTAAAGGCTGTTCTCCAACAGGGGTCACGTGCTGGTAACCTCTGTCCCTGAAGAAGCAACAACCAAGAAGACGTCGCTCATTAAGTGCCTTTTAGTTTGCTATGTGATAGTGCTAATACATTTAAGTCTAATTGAGACAGCGGTAAAGGCTGTTCTCCAACAGGGGTCACGTGCTGGTAACCTCTGTCCCTGAAGAAGCAACAACCAAGAAGACGTCGCTCATTAAGTGCCTTTTAGTTTGCTATGTGATTGTACTTATAAGTTTAGGTCTAATTGAGACAGCGGTAAAGGCTGTTCTCCAACAGGGGTCACGTGCTGGTAACCTCTGTCCCTGAAGAAGCAACAACCAAGAAGACGTCGCTCATTAAGTGCCTTTTAGTTTACTATGTGATTGTGCTAATAAGTTTAAGTCTAATTGAGACAGCGGTAAAGGCTGTTCTCCAACAGGGATCACGTGCTGGTAACCTCTGTCCCTGAAGAAGCAACAACCAAGAAGACGTCGCTCATTAAGTGCCTTTTAGTTTGCTATGTGATTGTGCTAATAAGTTTAAGTCTAATTGAGACAGCGGTAAAGGCTGTTCTCCAACAGGGGTCAGGTGCTGGTAACCTCTGTCCCTGAAGAGGCAACAACCAAGAAGACGTCGCTCATTAAGTGCCTTTTAGTTTGCTATGTGATTGTACTTATAAGTTTAAGTCTAATTGAGACAGCTGTAAAGGCTGTTCTCCAACAGGGGTCACGTGCTGGTAACCTCTGTCCCTGAAGAAGCAACAACCAAGAAGACGTCGCTCATTAAGTGCCTTTTAGTTTGCTATGTGATTGTGCTAATAAGTTTAAGTCTAATTGAGACAGCGGTAAAGGCTGTTCTCCAACAGTGGTCACGTGCTGGTAACCTCTGTCCCTGAAGAAGCAACAACCAAGAAGACGTCGCTCATTGAGTGCCTTTTAGTTTGCTATGTGATTGTGCTAATAAGTTTAAGTCTAATTGAGACAGCGGTAAAGGCTGTTCTCCAACAGGGGTCACATGCTGGTAACCTCTGTCCCTGAAGAAGCAACAACCAAGAAGACGTCGCTCATCAAGTGCCTTTTAGTTTGCTATGTGATTGTGCTAATAAGTTTAGGTCTAATTGAGACAGCGGTAAAGGCTGTTCTCCAACAGGGGTCACGTGCTGGTAACCTCTGTCCCTGAAGAAGCAACAACCAAGAAGACGTCGCTCATTAAGGTCCTTTTAGTTTGCTATGTGATTGTGCTAATAAGTTTAAGTCTAATTGAGACAGCGGTAAAGGCTGTTCTCCAACAGGGGTCACGTGCTGGTAACCTCTGTCCCTGAAGAAGCAACAACCAAGAAGACGTCGCTCATTAAGTGCCTTTTAGTTTGCTATGTGATTGTGCTTATAAGTTTAAGTCTAATTGAGACAGCGGTAAAGGCTATTCTCCAACAGGGGTCACGTGCTGGTAACCTCTGTCCCTGAAGAAGCAACAACCAAGAAGACGTCGCTCATCAAGTGCCTTTTAGTTTGCTATGTGATTGTGCTAATAAGTTTAAGTCTAATTGAGACAGCGGTAAAGGCTGTTCTCCAACAGGGGTCACATGCTGGTAACCTCTGTCCCTGAAGAAGCAACAACCAAGAAGACGTCGCTCATCAAGTGCCTTTTAGTTTGCTATGTGATTGTGCTAATAAGTTTAAGTCTAATTGAGACAGCGGTAAAGGCTGTTCTCCAACAGGGGTCACGTGCTGGTAACCTCTGTCCCTGAAGAAGCAACAACCAAGAAGACGTCGCTCATTAAGGTCCTTTTAGTTTGCTATGTGATTGTGCTAATACGTTTAAGTCTAATTGAGACAGCGGTAAAGGCTGTCCTCCAACAGGGGTCACGTGCTGGTAACCTCTGTCCCTGAAGAAGCAACAACCAAGAAGACGTCGCTCATCAAGTGCCTTTTAGTTTGCTATGTGATTGTGCTAATAAGTTTAAGTCTAATTGAGACAGCGGTAAAGGCTGTTCTCCAACAGGGGTCACGTGCTGGTAACCTCTGTCCCTGAAGAAGCAACAACCAAGAAGTAGTCGCTCATTAAGTGCCTTTTAGTTTGCTATGTGATTGTACTAATAAGTTTAAGTCTAATTGAGACAGCGGTAAAGGCTGTTCTCCAACAGGGGTCACGTGCTGGTAACCTCTGTCCCTGAAGAAGCAACAACCAAGAAGACGTCGCTCATTAAGTGCCTTTTAGTTTGCTATGTGATTGTGCTAATAAGTTTAAGTCTAATTGAGACAGCGGTAAAGGCTGTTCTCCAACAGGGGTCACGTGCTGGTAACCTCTGTCCCTGAAAAAGCAACAACCAAGAAGACGTCGCTCATTAAGTGCCTTTTAGTTTGCTATGTGATTGTGCTAATAAGTTTAAGTCTAATTGAGACAGCGGTAAAGGCTGTTCTCCAACAGGGGTCACGTGCTGGTAACCTCTGTCCCTGAAGAAGCAACAACCAAGAAGACGTCGGTCTTTAAGTGCCTTTTAGTTTGCTATGTGATTGTGCTAATAGGTTTAAGTCTAATTGAGACAGCGGTAAAGGCTGTTCTCCAACAGGGGTCACGTGCTGGTAACCTCTGTCCCTGAAGAAGCAACAACCAAGAAGACGTCGCTCTTTAAGTGCCTTTTAGTTTGCTATGTGATTGTGCTAATAAGTTTAAGTCTAATTGAGACAGCGGTAAAGGCTGTTCTCCAACAGGGGTCACGTCGTGCTGGTAACCTCTGTCCCTGAAGAAGCAACAACCAAGAAGACGTCGCTCATTGAGTGCCTTTTAGTTTGCTATGTGATTGTGCTAATAAGTTTAAGTGTAATTGAGACAGCGGTAAAGGCTGTTCTCCAACAGGGGTCACGTGCTGGTAACCTCTGTCCCTGAAGAAGCAACAACCAAGAAGACGTCGCTCATTAAGTGCCTTTTAGTTTGCTATGTGATTGTGCTTATAAGTTTAAGTCTAATTGAGACAGCGGTAAAGGCTGTTCTCCAACAGGGGTCATGTGCTGGTAACCTCTGTCCCTGAAGAAGCAACAACCAAGAAGACGTCGGTCTTTAAGTGCCTTTTAGTTTGCTATGTGATTGTGCTAATAGGTTTAAGTCTAATTGAGACAGCGGTAAAGGCTGTTCTCCAACAGGGGTCACGTGCTGGTAACCTCTGTCCCTGAAGAAGCAACAACCAAGAAGACGTCGCTCATTAAGGTCCTTTTAGTTTGCTATGTGATTGTGCTAATAAGTTTAAGTCTAATTGAGACAGCGGTAAAGGCTGTTCTCCAACAGGGGTCACGTGCTGGTAACCTCTGTCCCTGAAGAAGCAACAACCAAGAAGACGTCGCTCATTGAGTGCCTTTTAGTTTGCTATGTGATTGTGCTAATAAGTTTAAGTGTAATTGAGACAGCGGTAAAGGCTGTTCTCCAACAGGGGTCACGTGCTGGTAACCTCTGTCCCTGAAGAAGCAACAACCAAGAAGACGTCGCTCATTAAGTGCCTTTTAGTTTGCTATGTGATTGTGCTAATACGTTTAAGTCTAATTGAGACAGCGGTAAAGGCTGTTCTCCAACAGGGGTCACGTGCTGGTAACCTCTGTCCCTGAAGAAGCAACAACCAAGTAGACGTCGCTCATTAAGTGCCTTTTAGTTTGCTATGTGATTGTGCTAATAAGTTTAAGTCTAATTGAGACAGCGGTAAAGGCTGTTCTCCAACAGGGGTCACGTGCTGGTAACCTCTGTCCCTGAAGAAGCAACAACCAAGAAGACGTCGCTCATTAAGTGCCTTTTAGTTTTCTATGTGATTGTGCTAATAAGTTTAAGACTAATTGAGACAGCGGTAAAGGCTGTTCTCCAACAGGGGTCACGTGCTAGTAACCTCTGTCCCTGAAGAAGCAACAACCAAGAAGACGTCGCTCATTAAGTGCCTTTTAGTTTGCTATGTGATTGTGCTAATAGGTTTAAGTCTAATTGAGACAGCGGTAAAGGCTGTTCTCCAACAGGGGTCACATGCTGGTAACCTCTGTCCCTGAAGAAGCAACAACCAAGAAGACGTCGCTCATTAAGTGCCTTTTAGTTTGCTATGTGATTGTGCTAATAAGTTTAAGACTAATTGAGACAGCGGTAAAGGCTGTTCTCCAACAGGGGTCACGTGCTGGTAACCTCTGTCCCTGAAGAAGCAACAACCAAGAAGACGTCGCTCATTAAGTGCCTTTTAGTTTGCTATGTGATTGTGCTAATAGGTTTAAGTCTAATTGAGACAGCGGTAAAGGCTGTTCTCCAACAGGGGTCACGTGCTGGTAACCTCTGTCCCTGAAGAAGCAACAACCAAGAAGACGTCGCTCATTAAGTGCCTTTTAGTTTGCTATGTGATTGTGCTAATAAGTTTAAGTCTAATTGAGACAGCGGTAAAGGCTGTTCTCCAACAGGAGTCACGTGCTGGTAACCTCTGTCCCTGAAGAAGCAACAACCAAGAAGACGTCGCTCATTAAGTGCCTTTTAGTTTGCTATGTGATTGTGCTAATAAGTTTAAGTCTAATTGAGACAGCGGTAAAGGCTGTTCTCCAACAGGGGTCACGCGCTGGTAACCTCTGTCCCTGAAGAAGCAACAACCAAGAAGACGTCGCTCATTAAGTGCCTTTTAGTTTGCTATGTGATTGTGCTAATAAGTTTAAGTCTAATTGAGACAGCGGTAAAGGCTGTTCTCCAACAGGGGTCACGTGCTGGTAACCTCTGTCCCTGAAAAAGCAACAACCAAGAAGACGTCGGTCTTTAAGTGCCTTTTAGTTTGCTATGTGATTGTGCTAATAGGTTTAAGTCTAATTGAGACAGCGGTAAAGGCTGTTCTCCAACAGGGGTCACGTGCTGGTAACCTCTGTCCCTGAAGAAGCAACAACCAAGAAGACGTCGCTCATTAAGTGCCTTTTAGTTTGCTATGTGATTGTGCTAATAAGTTTAAGTCTAATTGAGACAGCGGTAAAGGCTGTTCTCCAACAGGGGTCACGTGCTGGTAACCTCTGTCCCTGAAGAAGCAACAACCAAGAAGACGTCGCTCATTAAGTGCCTTTTAGTTTGCTATGTGATTGTGCTAATAAGTTTAAGTCTAATTGAGACAGCGGTAAAGGCTGTTCTCCAACAGGGGTCACGTGCTGGTAACCTCTGTCCCTGAAGAAGCAACAACCAAGAAGACGTCGCTCATTGAGTGCCTTTTAGTTTGCTATGTGATTGTGCTAATAAGTTTAAGTCTAATTGAGACAGCGGTAAAGGCTGTTCTCCAACAGGGGTCACGTGCTGGTAACCTCTGTCCCTGAAGAAGCAACAACCAAGAAGACGTCGGTCTTTAAGTGCCTTTTAGTTTGCTATGTGATTGTGCTAATAGGTTTAAGTCTAATTGAGACAGCGGTAAAGGCTGTTCTCCAACAGGGGTCACGTGCTGGTAACCTCTGTCCCTGAAGAAGCAACAACCAAGAAGACGTCGCTCATTAAGTGCCTTTTAGTTTGCTATGTGATTGTGCTAATAAGTTTAAGTCTAATTGAGACAGCGGTAAAGGCTGTTCTCCAACAGGGGTCACGCGCTGGTAACCTCTGTCCCTGAAGAAGCAACAACCAAGAAGACGTCGCTCATTAAGTGCCTTTTAGTTTGCTATGTGATTGTGCTAATAAGTTTAAGTCTAATTGAGACAGCGGTAAAGGCTGTTCTCCAACAGGGGTCACGTGCTGGTAACCTCTGTCCCTGAAGAAGCAACAACCAAGAAGACGTCGCTCATTAAGTGCCTTTTAGTTTTCTATGTGATTGTGCTAATAAGTTTAAGACTAATTGAGACAGCGGTAAAGGCTGTTCTCCAACAGGGGTCACGTGCTAGTAACCTCTGTCCCTGAAGAAGCAACAACCAAGAAGACGTCGCTCATTAAGTGCCTTTTAGTTTGCTATGTGATTGTGCTAATAAGTTTAAGTCTAATTGAGACAGCGGTAAAGGCTGTTCTCCAACAGGGGTCACGTGCTGGTAACCTCTGTCCCTGAAGAAGCAACAACCAAGAAGACGTCGCTCATTAAGTGCCTTTTAGTTTTCTATGTGATTGTGCTAATAAGTTTAAGACTAATTGAGACAGCGGTAAAGGCTGTTCTCCAACAGGGGTCACGTGCTAGTAACCTCTGTCCCTGAAGAAGCAACAACCAAGAAGACGTCGCTCATTAAGTGCCTTTTAGTTTGCTATGTGATTGTGCTAATAGGTTTAAGTCTAATTGAGACAGCGGTAAAGGCTGTTCTCCAACAGGGGTCACATGCTGGTAACCTCTGTCCCTGAAGAAGCAACAACCAAGAAGACGTCGCTCATTAAGTGCCTTTTAGTTTGCTATGTGATTGTGCTAATAAGTTTAAGACTAATTGAGACAGCGGTAAAGGCTGTTCTCCAACAGGGGTCACGTGCTGGTAACCTCTGTCCCTGAAGAAGCAACAACCAAGAAGACGTCGCTCATTAAGTGCCTTTTAGTTTGCTATGTAATTGTGCTAATAGGTTTAAGTCTAATTGAGACAGCGGTAAAGGCTGTTCTCCAACAGGGGTCACGTGCTGGTAACCTCTGTCCCTGAAGAAGCAACAACCAAGAAGACGTCGCTCATTAAGTGCCTTTTAGTTTGCTATGTGATTGTGCTAATAAGTTTAAGTCTAATTGAGACAGCGGTAAAGGCTGTTCTCCAACAGGAGTCACGTGCTGGTAACCTCTGTCCCTGAAGAAGCAACAACCAAGAAGACGTCGCTCATTAAGTGCCTTTTAGTTTGCTATGTGATTGTGCTAATAAGTTTAAGTCTAATTGAGACAGCGGTAAAGGCTGTTCTCCAACAGGGGTCACGCGCTGGTAACCTCTGTCCCTGAAGAAGCAACAACCAAGAAGACGTCGCTCATTAAGTGCCTTTTAGTTTGCTATGTGATTGTGCTAATAAGTTTAAGTCTAATTGAGACAGCGGTAAAGGCTGTTCTCCAACAGGGGTCACGTGCTGGTAACCTCTGTCCCTGAAAAAGCAACAACCAAGAAGACGTCGGTCTTTAAGTGCCTTTTAGTTTGCTATGTGATTGTGCTAATAGGTTTAAGTCTAATTGAGACAGCGGTAAAGGCTGTTCTCCAACAGGGGTCACGTGCTGGTAACCTCTGTCCCTGAAGAAGCAACAACCAAGAAGACGTCGCTCATTAAGTGCCTTTTAGTTTGCTATGTGATTGTGCTAATAAGTTTAAGTCTAATTGAGACAGCGGTAAAGGCTGTTCTCCAACAGGGGTCACGTGCTGGTAACCTCTGTCCCTGAAGAAGCAACAACCAAGAAGACGTCGCTCATTAAGTGCCTTTTAGTTTGCTATGTGATTGTGCTAATAAGTTTAAGTCTAATTGAGACAGCGGTAAAGGCTGTTCTCCAACAGGGGTCACGTGCTGGTAACCTCTGTCCCTGAAGAAGCAACAACCAAGAAGACGTCGCTCATTGAGTGCCTTTTAGTTTGCTATGTGATTGTGCTAATAAGTTTAAGTCTAATTGAGACAGCGGTAAAGGCTGTTCTCCAACAGGGGTCACGTGCTGGTAACCTCTGTCCCTGAAGAAGCAACAACCAAGAAGACGTCGGTCTTTAAGTGCCTTTTAGTTTGCTATGTGATTGTGCTAATAGGTTTAAGTCTAATTGAGACAGCGGTAAAGGCTGTTCTCCAACAGGGGTCACGTGCTGGTAACCTCTGTCCCTGAAGAAGCAACAACCAAGAAGACGTCGCTCATTAAGTGCCTTTTAGTTTGCTATGTGATTGTGCTAATAAGTTTAAGTCTAATTGAGACAGCGGTAAAGGCTGTTCTCCAACAGGAGTCACGTGCTGGTAACCTCTGTCCCTGAAGAAGCAACAACCAAGAAGACGTCGCTCATTAAGTGCCTTTTAGTTTGCTATGTGATTGTGCTAATAAGTTTAAGTCTAATTGAGACAGCGGTAAAGGCTGTTCTCCAACAGGGGTCACGCGCTGGTAACCTCTGTCCCTGAGGAAGCAACAACCAAGAAGACGTCGCTCATTAAGTGCCTTTTAGTTTGCTATGTGATTGTGCTAATAAGTTTAAGTCTAATTGAGACAGCGGTAAAGGCTGTTCTCCAACAGGGGTCACGTGCTGGTAACCTCTGTCCCTGAAGAAGCATCAACCAAGAAGACGTCGCTCATTAAGGTCCTTTTAGTTTGCTATGTGATTGTGCTAATAAGTTTAAGTCTAATTGAGACAGCGGTAAAGGCTGTTCTCCAACAGGGGTCACGTGCTGGTAACCTCTGTCCCTGAAGAAGCAACAACCAAGAAGACGTCGCTCATTAAGTGCCTTTTAGTTTGCTATGTGATTGTGCTTATAAGTTTAAGTCTAATTGAGACAGCGGTAAAGGCTATTCTCCAACAGGGGTCACGTGCTGGTAACCTCTGTCCCTGAAGAAGCAACAACCAAGAAGACGTCGCTCATCAAGTGCCTTTTAGTTTGCTATGTGATTGTGCTAATAAGTTTAAGTCTAATTGAGACAGCGGTAAAGGCTGTTCTCCAACAGGGGTCACGTGCCGGTAACCTCTGTCCCTGAAGAAGCAACAACCAAGAAGTAGTCGCTCATTAAGTGCCTTTTAGTTTGCTATGTGATTGTACTAATAAGTTTAAGTCTAATTGAGACAGCGGTAAAGGCTGTTCTCCAACAGGGGTCACGTGCTGGTAACCTCTGTCCCTGAAAAAGCAACAACCAAGAAGACGTCGCTCATTAAGTGCCTTTTAGTTTGCTATGTGATTGTGCTAATAAGTTTAAGTCTAATTGAGACAGCGGTAAAGGCTGTTCTCCAACAGGGGTCACGTGCTGGTAACCTCTGTCCCTGAAGAAGCAACAACCAAGAAGACGTCGCTCATTAAGGTCCTTTTAGTTTGCTATGTGATTGTGCTAATAAGTTTAAGTCTAATTGAGACAGCGGTAAAGGCTGTTCTCCAACAGGGGTCACGTCGTGCTGGTAACCTCTGTCCCTGAAGAAGCAACAACCAAGAAGACGTCGCTCATTGAGTGCCTTTTAGTTTGCTATGTGATTGTGCTAATAAGTTTAAGTGTAATTGAGACAGCGGTAAAGGCTGTTCTCCAACAGGGGTCACGTGCTGGTAACCTCTGTCCCTGAAGAAGCAACAACCAAGAAGACGTCGCTCATTAAGGTCCTTTTAGTTTGCTATGTGATTGTGCTAATAAGTTTAAGTCTAATTGAGACAGCGGTAAAGGCTGTTCTCCAACAGGGGTCACGTCGTGCTGGTAACCTCTGTCCCTGAAGAAGCAACAACCAAGAAGACGTCGCTCATTGAGTGCCTTTTAGTTTGCTATGTGATTGTGCTAATAAGTTTAAGTGTAATTGAGACAGCGGTAAAGGCTGTTCTCCAACAGGGGTCACGTGCTGGTAACCTCTGTCCCTGAAGAAGCAACAACCAAGAAGACGTCGCTCATTAAGTGCCTTTTAGTTTGATATGTGATTGTGCTAATACGTTTAAGTCTAATTGAGACAGCGGTAAAGGCTGTTCTCCAACAGGGGTCACGTGCTGGTAACATCTGTCCCTGAAGAAGCAACAACCAAGAAGACGTCGCTCATTAAGTGCCTTTTAGTTTGCTATGTGATTGTGCTAATAAGTTTAAGTCTAATTGAGACAGCGGTAAAGGCTGTTCTCCAACAGGGGTCACGTGCTGGTAACCTCTGTCCCTGAAGAAGCAACAACCAAGAAGACGTCGCTCATTAAGTGCCTTTTAGTTTTCTATGTGATTGTGCTAATAAGTTTAAGACTAATTGAGACAGCGGTAAAGGCTGTTCTCCAACAGGGGTCACGTGCTAGTAACCTCTGTCCCTGAAGAAGCAACAACCAAGAAGACGTCGCTCATTAAGTGCCTTTTAGTTTGCTATGTGATTGTGCTAATAGGTTTAAGTCTAATTGAGACAGCGGTAAAGGCTGTTCTCCAACAGGGGTCACATGCTGGTAACCTCTGTCCCTGAAGAAGCAACAACCAAGAAGACGTCGCTCATTAAGTGCCTTTTAGTTTGCTATGTGATTGTGCTAATAAGTTTAAGTCTAATTGAGACAGCGGTAAAGGCTGTTCTCCAACAGGGGTCACGTGCTGGTAACCTCTGTCCCTGAAGAAGCAACAACCAAGAAGACGTCGCTCATTAAGGTCCTTTTAGTTTGCTATGTGATTGTGCTAATAAGTTTAAGTCTAATTGAGACAGCGGTAAAGGCTGTTCTCCAACAGGGGTCACGTGCTGGTAACCTCTGTCCCTGAAGAAGCAACAACCAAGAAGACGTCGCTCATTAAGTGCCTTTTAGTTTGCTATGTGATTGTGCTTATAAGTTTAAGTCTAATTGAGACAGCGGTAAAGGCTATTCTCCAACAGGGGTCACGTGCTGGTAACCTCTGTCCCTGAAGAAGCAACAACCAAGAAGACGTCGCTCATCAAGTGCCTTTTAGTTTGCTATGTGATTGTGCTAATAAGTTTAAGTCTAATTGAGACAGCGGTAAAGGCTGTTCTCCAACAGGGGTCACGTGCTGGTAACCTCTGTCCCTGAAGAAGCAACAACCAAGAAGTAGTCGCTCATTAAGTGCCTTTTAGTTTGCTATGTGATTGTACTAATAAGTTTAAGTCTAATTGAGACAGCGGTAAAGGCTGTTCTCCAACAGGGGTCACGTGCTGGTAACCTCTGTCCCTGAAAAAGCAACAACCAAGAAGACGTCGCTCATTAAGTGCCTTTTAGTTTGCTATGTGATTGTGCTAATAAGTTTAAGTCTAATTGAGACAGCGGTAAAGGCTGTTCTCCAACAGGGGTCACGTGCTGGTAACCTCTGTCCCTGAAGAAGCAACAACCAAGAAGACGTCGCTCATTAAGGTCCTTTTAGTTTGCTATGTGATTGTGCTAATAAGTTTAAGTCTAATTGAGACAGCGGTAAAGGCTGTTCTCCAACAGGGGTCACGTCGTGCTGGTAACCTCTGTCCCTGAAGAAGCAACAACCAAGAAGACGTCGCTCATTGAGTGCCTTTTAGTTTGCTATGTGATTGTGCTAATAAGTTTAAGTGTAATTGAGACAGCGGTAAAGGCTGTTCTCCAACAGGGGTCACGTGCTGGTAACCTCTGTCCCTGAAGAAGCAACAACCAAGAAGACGTCGCTCATTAAGTGCCTTTTAGTTTGCTATGTGATTGTGCTAATAAGTTTAAGTCTAATTGAGACAGCGGTAAAGGCTGTTCTCCAACAGGGGTCACGTCGTGCTGGTAACCTCTGTCCCTGAAGAAGCAACAACCAAGAAGACGTCGCTCATTGAGTGCCTTTTAGTTTGCTATGTGATTGTGCTAATAAGTTTAAGTGTAATTGAGACAGCGGTAAAGGCTGTTCTCCAACAGGGGTCACGTGCTGGTAACCTCTGTCCCTGAAGAAGCAACAACCAAGAAGACGTCGCTCATTAAGTGCCTTTTAGTTTGCTATGTGATTGTGCTAATAAGTTTAAGTCTAATTGAGACAGCGGTAAAGGCTGTTCTCCAACAGGGGTCACGTGCTGGTAACCTCTGTCCCTGAAGAAGCAACAACCAAGAAGACGTCGGTCTTTAAGTGCCTTTTAGTTTGCTATGTGATTGTGCTAATAGGTTTAAGTCTAATTGAGACAGCGGTAAAGGCTGTTCTCCAACAGGGGTCACGTGCTGGTAACCTCTGTCCCTGAAGAAGCAACAACCAAGAAGATGTCGCTCATTAAGTGCCTTTTAGTTTGCTATGTGATTGTGCTAATAAGTTTAAGTCTAATTGAGACAGCGGTAAAGGCTGTTCTCCAACAGGGGTCACGTGCTGGTAACCTCTGTCCCTGAAGAAGCAACAACCAAGAAGACGTCGCTCATTAAGGTCCTTTTAGTTTGCTATGTGATTGTGCTAATAAGTTTAAGTCTAATTGAGACAGCGGTAAAGGCTGTTCTCCAACAGGGGTCACGTGCTGGTAACCTCTGTCCCTGAAGAAGCAACAACCAAGAAGACGTCGCTCATTGAGTGCCTTTTAGTTTGCTATGTGATTGTGCTAATAAGTTTAAGTGTAATTGAGACAGCGGTAAAGGCTGTTCTCCAACAGGGGTCACGTGCTGGTAACCTCTGTCCCTGAAGAAGCAACAACCAAGAAGACGTCGCTCATTAAGTGCCTTTTAGTTTGCTATGTGATTGTGCTAATACGTTTAAGTCTAATTGAGACAGCGGTAAAGGCTGTTCTCCAACAGGGGTCACGTGCTGGTAACCTCTGTCCCTGAAGAAGCAACAACCAAGAAGACGTCGCTCATTAAGTGCCTTTTAGTTTTCTATGTGATTGTGCTAATAAGTTTAAGACTAATTGAGACAGCGGTAAAGGCTGTTCTCCAACAGGGGTCACGTGCTAGTAACCTCTGTCCCTGAAGAAGCAACAACCAAGAAGACGTCGCTCATTAAGTGCCTTTTAGTTTGCTATGTGATTGTGCTAATAGGTTTAAGTCTAATTGAGACAGCGGTAAAGGCTGTTCTCCAACAGGGGTCACATGCTGGTAACCTCTGTCCCTGAAGAAGCAACAACCAAGAAGACGTCGCTCATTAAGTGCCTTTTAGTTTGCTATGTGATTGTGCTAATAAGTTTAAGTCTAATTGAGACAGAGGTAAAGGCTGTTCTCCAACAGGAGTCACGTGCTGGTAACCTCTGTCCCTGAAGAAGCAACAACCAAGAAGACGTCGCTCATTAAGTGCCTTTTAGTTTGCTATGTGATTGTGCTAATAAGTTTAAGTCTAATTGAGACAGCGGTAAAGGCTGTTCTCCAACAGGGGTCACGCGCTGGTAACCTCTGTCCCTGAAGAAGCAACAACCAAGAAGACGTCGCTCATTAAGTGCCTTTTAGTTTGCTATGTGATTGTGCTAATAAGTTTAAGTCTAATTGAGACAGCGGTAAAGGCTGTTCTCCAACAGGGGTCACGTGCTGGTAACCTCTGTCCCTGAAAAAGCAACAACCAAGAAGACGTCGGTCTTTAAGTGCCTTTTAGTTTGCTATGTGATTGTGCTAATAGGTTTAAGTCTAATTGAGACAGCGGTAAAGGCTGTTCTCCAACAGGGGTCACGTGCTGGTAACCTCTGTCCCTGAAGAAGCAACAACCAAGAAGACGTCGCTCATTAAGTGCCTTTTAGTTTGCTATGTGATTGTGCTAATAAGTTTAAGTCTAATTGAGACAGCGGTAAAGGCTGTTCTCCAACAGGGGTCACGTGCTGGTAACCTCTGTCCCTGAAGAAGCAACAACCAAGAAGACGTCGCTCATTAAGTGCCTTTTAGTTTGCTATGTGATTGTGCTAATAAGTTTAAGTCTAATTGAGACAGCGGTAAAGGCTGTTCTCCAACAGGGGTCACGTGCTGGTAACCTCTGTCCCTGAAGAAGCAACAACCAAGAAGACGTCGCTCATTAAGTGCCTTTTAGTTTGCTATGTGATTGTGCTAATAAGTTTAAGTCTAATTGAGACAGCGGTAAAGGCTGTTCTCCAACAGGGGTCACGTCGTGCTGGTAACCTCTGTCCCTGAAGAAGCAACAACCAAGAAGACGTCGCTCATTGAGTGTCTTTTAGTTTGCTATGTGATTGTGCTAATAAGTTTAAGTGTAATTGAGACAGCGGTAAAGGCTGTTCTCCAACAGGGGTCACGTGCTGGTAACCTCTGTCCCTGAAGAAGCAACAACCAAGAAGACGTCGCTCATTAAGTGCCTTTTAGTTTGCTATGTGATTGTGCTAATAAGTTTAAGTCTAATTGAGACAGCGGTAAAGGCTGTTCTCCAACAGGGGTCACGTGCTGGTAACCTCTGTCCCTGAAGAAGCAACAACCAAGAAGACGTCGGTCTTTAAGTGCCTTTTAGTTTGCTATGTGATTGTGCTAATAGGTTTAAGTCTAATTGAGACAGCGGTAAAGGCTGTTCTCCAACAGGGGTCACGTGCTGGTAACCTCTGTCCCTGAAGAAGCAACAACCAAGAAGATGTCGCTCATTAAGTGCCTTTTAGTTTGCTATGTGATTGTGCTAATAAGTTTAAGTCTAATTGAGACAGCGGTAAAGGCTGTTCTCCAACAGGGGTCACGTGCTGGTAACCTCTGTCCCTGAAGAAGCAACAACCAAGAAGACGTCGCTCATTAAGGTCCTTTTAGTTTGCTATGTGATTGTGCTAATAAGTTTAAGTCTAATTGAGACAGCGGTAAAGGCTGTTCTCCAACAGGGGTCACGTGCTGGTAACCTCTGTCCCTGAAGAAGCAACAACCAAGAAGACGTCGCTCATTGAGTGCCTTTTAGTTTGCTATGTGATTGTGCTAATAAGTTTAAGTGTAATTGAGACAGCGGTAAAGGCTGTTCTCCAACAGGGGTCACGTGCTGGTAACCTCTGTCCCTGAAGAAGCAACAACCAAGAAGACGTCGCTCATTAAGTGCCTTTTAGTTTGCTATGTGATTGTGCTAATACGTTTAAGTCTAATTGAGACAGCGGTAAAGGCTGTTCTCCAACAGGGGTCACGTGCTGGTAACCTCTGTCCCTGAAGAAGCAACAACCAAGAAGACGTCGCTCATTAAGTGCCTTTTAGTTTTCTATGTGATTGTGCTAATAAGTTTAAGACTAATTGAGACAGCGGTAAAGGCTGTTCTCCAACAGGGGTCACGTGCTAGTAACCTCTGTCCCTGAAGAAGCAACAACCAAGAAGACGTCGCTCATTAAGTGCCTTTTAGTTTGCTATGTGATTGTGCTAATAGGTTTAAGTCTAATTGAGACAGCGGTAAAGGCTGTTCTCCAACAGGGGTCACATGCTGGTAACCTCTGTCCCTGAAGAAGCAACAACCAAGAAGACGTCGCTCATTAAGTGCCTTTTAGTTTGCTATGTGATTGTGCTAATAAGTTTAAGTCTAATTGAGACAGAGGTAAAGGCTGTTCTCCAACAGGAGTCACGTGCTGGTAACCTCTGTCCCTGAAGAAGCAACAACCAAGAAGACGTCGCTCATTAAGTGCCTTTTAGTTTGCTATGTGATTGTGCTAATAAGTTTAAGTCTAATTGAGACAGCGGTAAAGGCTGTTCTCCAACAGGGGTCACGCGCTGGTAACCTCTGTCCCTGAAGAAGCAACAACCAAGAAGACGTCGCTCATTAAGTGCCTTTTAGTTTGCTATGTGATTGTGCTAATAAGTTTAAGTCTAATTGAGACAGCGGTAAAGGCTGTTCTCCAACAGGGGTCACGTGCTGGTAACCTCTGTCCCTGAAAAAGCAACAACCAAGAAGACGTCGGTCTTTAAGTGCCTTTTAGTTTGCTATGTGATTGTGCTAATAGGTTTAAGTCTAATTGAGACAGCGGTAAAGGCTGTTCTCCAACAGGGGTCACGTGCTGGTAACCTCTGTCCCTGAAGAAGCAACAACCAAGAAGACGTCGCTCATTAAGTGCCTTTTAGTTTGCTATGTGATTGTGCTAATAAGTTTAAGTCTAATTGAGACAGCGGTAAAGGCTGTTCTCCAACAGGGGTCACGTGCTGGTAACCTCTGTCCCTGAAGAAGCAACAACCAAGAAGACGTCGCTCATTAAGTGCCTTTTAGTTTGCTATGTGATTGTGCTAATAAGTTTAAGTCTAATTGAGACAGCGGTAAAGGCTGTTCTCCAACAGGGGTCACGTGCTGGTAACCTCTGTCCCTGAAGAAGCAACAACCAAGAAGACGTCGCTCATTAAGTGCCTTTTAGTTTGCTATGTGATTGTGCTAATAAGTTTAAGTCTAATTGAGACAGCGGTAAAGGCTGTTCTCCAACAGGGGTCACGTGCTGGTAACCTCTGTCCCTGAAGAAGCAACAACCAAGAAGACGTCGCTCAATAAGGTCCTTTTAGTTTGCTATGTGATTGTGCTAATAAGTTTAAGTCTAATTGAGACAGCGGTAAAGGCTGTTCTCCAACAGGGGTCACGTGCTGGTAACCTCTGTCCCTGAAGAAGCAACAACCAAGAAGACGTCGCTCATTGAGTGCCTTTTAGTTTGCTATGTGATTGTGCTAATAAGTTTAAGTCTAATTGAGACAGCGGTAAAGGCTGTTCTCCAACAGGGGTCACGTGCTGGTAACCTCTGTCCCTGAAGAAGCAACAACCAAGAAGACGTCGGTCTTTAAGTGCCTTTTAGTTTGCTATGTGATTGTGCTAATAGGTTTAAGTCTAATTGAGACAGCGGTAAAGGCTGTTCTCCAACAGGGGTCACGTGCTGGTAACCTCTGTCCCTGAAGAAGCAACAACCAAGAAGATTTCGCTCATTAAGTGCCTTTTAGTTTGCTATGTGATTGTGCTAATAAGTTTAAGTCTAATTGAGACAGCGGTAAAGGCTGTTCTCCAACAGGGGTCACGTGCTGGTAACCTCTGTCCCTGAAGAAGCAACAACCAAGAAAACGTCGCTCATTGAGTGCCTTTTAGTTTGCTATGGGATTGTGCTAATAAGTTTAAGTGTAATTGAGACAGCGGTAAAGGCTGTTCTCCAACAGGGGTCACGTGCTGGTAACCTCTGTCCCTGAAGAAGCAACAACCAAGAAGACGTCGCTCATTAAGTGCCTTTTAGTTTGCTATGTGATTGTGCTAATAAGTTTAAGTCTACTTGAGACAGCGGTAAAGGCTGTTCTCCAACAGGGGTCACGTACTGGTAACCTCTGTCCCTGAAGAAGCAACAACCAAGAAGACGTCGCTCATTAAGTGCCTTTTAGTTTGCTATGTGATTGTGCTAATAAGTTTAAGTCTAATTGAGACAGCGGTAAAGGCTGTTCTCCAACAGGGGTCACGCGCTGGTAACCTCTGTCCCTGAAGAAGCAACAACCAAGAAGACGTCGATCATTAAGTGCCTTTTAGTTTGCTATGTGATTGTGCTAATAAGTTTAAGTCTAATTGAGACAGCGGTAAAGGCTGTTCTCCAACAGGGGTCACGTGCTGGTAACCTCTGTCCCTGAAAAAGCAACAACCAAGAAGACGTCGGTCTTTAAGTGCCTTTTAGTTTGCTATGTGATTGTGCTAATAGGTTTAAGTCTAATTGAGACAGCGGTAAAGGCTGTTCTCCAACAGGGGTCACGTGCTGGTAACCTCTGTCCCTGAAGAAGCAACAACCAAGAAGACGTCGCTCATTAAGTGCCTTTTAGTTTGCTATGTGATTGTGCTAATAAGTTTAAGTCTAATTGAGACAGCGGTAAAGGCTGTTCTCCAACAGGGGTCACGTGCTGGTAACCTCTGTCCCTGAAGAAGCAACAACCAAGAAGATTTCGCTCATTAAGTGCCTTTTAGTTTGCTATGTGATTGTGCTAATAAGTTTAAGTCTAATTGAGACAGCGGTAAAGGCTGTTCTCCAACAGGGGTCACGTGCTGGTAACCTCTGTCCCTGAAGAAGCAACAACCAAGAAGACGTCGCTCATTGAGTGCCTTTTAGTTTGCTATGGGATTGTGCTAATAAGTTTAAGTGTAATTGAGACAGCGGTAAAGGCTGTTCTCCAACAGGGGTCACGTGCTGGTAACCTCTGTCCCTGAAGAAGCAACAACCAAGAAGACGTCGCTCATTAAGTGCCTTTTAGTTTGCTATGTGATTGTGCTAATAAGTTTAAGTCTACTTGAGACAGCGGTAAAGGCTGTTCTCCAACAGGGGTCACGTACTGGTAACCTCTGTCCCTGAAGAAGCAACAACCAAGAAGACGTCGCTCATTAAGTGCCTTTTAGTTTGCTATGTGATTGTGCTAATAAGTTTAAGTCTAATTGAGACAGCGGTAAAGGCTGTTCTCCAACAGGGGTCACGTGCTGGTAACCTCTGTCCCTGAAGAAGCAACAACCAAGAAGATGTCGCTCATTAAGTGCCTTTTAGTTTGCTATGTGATTGTGCTAATAAGTTTAAGTGTAATTGAGACAGCGGTAAAGGCTGTTCTCCAACAGGGGTCACGTGCTGGTAACCTCTGTCCCTGAAGAAGCAACAACCAAGAAGATGTCGCTCATTAAGTGCCTTTTAGTTTGCTATGTGATTGTGCTAATAAGTTTAAGTCTAATTGAGACAGCGGTAAAGGCTGTTCTCCAACAGGAGTCACGTGCTGGTAACCTCTGTCCCTGAAGAAGCAACAACCAAGAAGACGTCGCTCATTAAGTGCCTTTTAGTTTGCTATGTGATTGTGCTAATAAGTTTAAGTCTAATTGAGACAGCAGTAAAGGCTGTTCTCCAACAGGGGTCACGCGCTGGTAACCTCTGTCCCTGAAGAAGCAACAACCAAGAAGACGTCGCTCATTAAGTGCCTTTTAGTTTGCTATGTGATTGTGCTAATAAGTTTAAGTCTAATTGAGACAGCGGTAAAGGCTGTTCTCCAACAGGGGTCACGTGCTGGTAACCTCTGTCCCTGAAGAAGCAACAACCAAGAAGACGTCGCTCATTGAGTGCCTTTTAGTTTGCTATGTGATTGTGCTAATAAGTTTAAGTCTAATTGAGACAGCGGTAAAGGCTGTTCTCCAACAGAGGTCACGTGCTGGTAACCTCTGTCCCTGAAGAAGCAACAACCAAGAAGACGTCGGTCTTTAAGTGCCTTTTAGTTTGCTATGTGATTGTGCTAATAGGTTTAAGTCTAATTGAGACAGCGGTAAAGGCTGTTCTCCAACAGGGGTCACGCCCTGGTAACCTCTGTCCCTGAAGAAGCAACAACCAAGAAGACGTCGCTCATTAAGTGCCTTGTAGTTTGCTATGTGATTGTGCTAATAAGTTTAAGTCTAATTGAGACAGCGGTAAAGGCTGTTCTCCAACAGGGGTCACGTGCTGGTAACCTCTGTCCTTGAAGAAGCAACAACCAAGAAGACGTCGCTCATTAAGTGCCTTTTAGTTTGCTATGTGATTGTGCTTATAAATTTAAGTCTAATTGAGACAGCGGTAAAGGCTGTTCTCCAACAGGGGTCACGTGCTGGTAACCTCTGTCCCTGAAGAAGCAACAACCAAGAAGACGTCGCTCATTAAGTGCCTTTTAGTTTGCTATGTGATTGTGCTAATAAGTTTAAGTCTAATTGAGACAGCGGTAAAGGCTGTTCTCCAACAGGGGTCACGTGCTGGTAACCTCTGTCCCTGAAGAAGCAACAACCAAGAAGACGTCGCTCATTAAGTGCCTTTTAGTTTGCTATGTGATTGTGCTAATAAGTTTAAGTCTAATTGAGACAGCGGTAAAGGCTGTTCTCCAACAGGGGTCACGTGCTGGTAACCTCTGTCCCTGAAGAAGCAACAACCAAGAAGACGTCGCTCATTAAGTGCCTTTTAGTTTGCTATGTGATTGTGCTAATAAGTTTAAGTCTAATTGAGACAGCGGTAAAGGCTGTTCTCCAACAGGGGTCACGTGCTGGTAACCTCTGTCCCTGAAGAAGCAACAACCAAGAAGACGTCGCTCATTAAGGTCCTTTTAGTTTGCTATGTGATTGTGCTAATAAGTTTAAGTCTAATTGAGACAGCGGTAAAGGCTGTCCTCCAACAGGGGTCACGTGCTGGTAACCTCTGTCCCTGAAGAAGCAACAACCAAGAAGACGTCGCTCATTGAGTGCCTTTTAGTTTGCTATGTGATTGTGCTGATACGTTTAAGTGTAATTGAGACAGCGGTAAAGGCTGTTCTCCAACAGGGGTCACGTGCTGGTAACCTCTGTCCCTGAAAAAGCAACAACCAAGAAGACGTCGGTCTTTAAGTGCCTTTTAGTTTGCTATGTGATTGTGCTAATAGGTTTAAGTCTAATTGAGACAGCGGTAAAGGCTGTTCTCCAACAGGGGTCACGTGCTGGTAACCTCTGTCCCTGAAGAAGCAACAACCAAGAAGACGTCGCTCATTAAGTGCCTTTTAGTTTGCTATGTGATTGTGCTAATAAGTTTAAGTCTAATTGAGACAGCGGTAAAGGCTGTTCTCCAACAGGGGTCACGTGCTGGTAACCTCTGTCCCTGAAGAAGCAACAACCAAGAAGACGTCGCTCATTAAGTGGCTTTTAGTTTTCTATGTGATTGTGCTAATAAGTTTAAGTCTAATTGAGACAGCGGTAAAGGCTGTTCTCCAACAGGGGTCACGTGCTGGTAACCTCTGTCCCTGAAGAAGCAACAACCAAGAAGACGTCGCTCATTAAGTGCCTTTTAGTTTTCTATGTGATTGTGCTAATAAGTTTAAGTCTAATTGAGACAGCGGTAAAGGCTGTTCTCCAACAGGGGTCACGTGCTGGTAACCTCTGTCCCTGAAGAAGCAAACACCAAGAAGACGTCGCTCATTAAGGTCCTTTTAGTTTGCTATGTGATTGTGCTAATAAGTTTAAGTCTAATTGAGACAGCGGTAAAGGCTGTTCTCCAACAGGGGTCACGTGCTGGTAACCTCTGTCCCTGAAGAAGCAACAACCAAGAAGACGTCGGTCTTTAAGTGCCTTTTAGTTTGCTATGTGATTGTGCTAATAGGTTTAAGTCTAATTGAGACAGCGGTAAAGGCTGTTCTCCAACAGGGGTCACGTGCTGGTAACCTCCGTCCCTGAAGAAGCAACAACCAAGAAGATGTCGCTCATTAAGTGCCTTTTAGTTTGCTATGTGATTGTGCTAATAAGTTTAAGTCTAATTGAGACAGCGGTAAAGGCTGTTCTCCAACAGGGGTCACGTGCTGGTAACCTCTGTCCCTGAAGAAGCAACAACCAAGAAGACGTCGCTCATTAAGGTCCTTTTAGTTTGCTATGTGATTGTGCTAATAAGTTTAAGTCTAATTGAGACAGCGGTAAAGGCTGTTCTCCAACAGGGGTCACGTGCTGGTAACCTCTGTCCCTGAAGAAGCAACAACCAAGAAGATGTCGCTCATTGAGTGCCTTTTAGTTTGCTATGTGATTGTGCTAATAAGTTTAAGTGTAATTGAGACAGCGGTAAAGGCTGTTCTCCAACAGGGGTCACGTGCTGGTAACCTCTGTCCCTGAAGAAGCAACAACCAAGAAGACGTCGCTCATTAAGTGCCTTTTAGTTTGCTATGTGATTGTGCTAATAAGTTTAAGTCTAATTGAGACAGCGGCAAAGGCTGTTCTCCAACAGGGGTCACGTGCTGGTAACCTCTGTCCCTGAAGAAGCAACAACCAAGAAGATGTCGCTCATTAAGTGCCTTTTAGTTTGCTATGTGATTGTGCTAATAAGTTTAAGTCTAATTGAGACAGCGGCAAAGGCTGTTCTCCAACAGGGGTCACGTGCTGGTAACCTCTGTCCCTGAAGAAGCAACAACCAAGAAGACGTCGCTCATTAAGTGCCTTTTAGTTTGCTATGTGATTGTGCTAATAAGTTTAAGTCTAATTGAGACAGCGGTAAAGGCTGTTCTCCAACAGGGGTCACGTGCTGGTAACCTCTGTCCCTGAAGAAGCAACAACCAAGAAGACGTCGCTCATTAAGTGCCTTTTAGTTTGCTATGTGATTGTGCTTATAAGTTTAAGTCTAATTGAGACAGCGGTAAAGGCTGTTCTCCAACAGGGGTCACGTGCTGGTAACCTCTGTCCCTGAAGAAGCAACAACCAAGAAGACGTCGCTCATTAAGTGCCTTTTAGTTTTCTATGTGATTGTGCTAACAAGTTTAAGTCTAATTGAGACAGCGGTAAAGGCTGTTCTCCAACAGGGGTCACATGCTGGTAACCTCTGTCCCTGAAGAAGCAACAACCAAGAAGACGTCGCTCATTAAGTGCCTTTTAGTTTTCTATGTGATTGTGCTAACAAGTTTAAGTCTAATTGAGACAGCGGTAAAGGCTGTTCTCCAACAGGGGTCACATGCTGGTAACCTCTGTCCCTGAAGAAGCAACAACCAAGAAGACGTCGCTCATTAAGTGCCTTTTAGTTTGCTATGTGATTTTGCTAATAAGTTTAAGTCTAATTGAGACAGCGGTAAAGGCTGTTCTCCAACAGGGGTCACGTGCTGGTAACCTCTGTCCCTGAAGAAGCAACAACCAAGAAGACGTCGCTCATTAAGTGCCTTTTAGTTTGCTATGTGATTGTGCTAATACGTTTAAGTCTAATTGAGACAGCGATAAAGGCTGTTCTCCAACAGGGGTCACGTGCTGGTAACCTCTGTCCCTGAAGAGGCAACAACCAAGAGGACGTCGCTCAATAAGTGCCTTTTAGTTTGCTATGTGATTGTGCTAATAAGTTTAAGTCTAATTGAGACAGCGGTAAAGGCTGTTCTCCAACAGGGGTCACGTGCTGGTAACCTCTGTCCCTGAAGAAGCAACAACCAAGAAGACGTCGCTCATTAAGTGCCTTTTAGTTTGCTATGTTATTGTGCTAATAAGTTTAAGTCTAATTGAGACAGCGGTAAAGGCTGTTCTCCAACAGGGGTCACGTGCTGGTAACCTCTGTCCCTGAAGAAGCAACAACCAAGAAGACGTCGCTCATTAAGTGCCTTTTAGTTTGCTATGTGATTGTGCTAATAAGTTTAAGTCTAATTGAGACAGCAGTAAAGGCTGTTCTCCAACAGGGGTCACGTGCTGGTAATCTCTGTCCCTGAAGAAGCAACAACCAAGAAGACGTCGCTCATTAAGTGCCTTTTAGTTTGCTATGTGATTGTGCTAATAAGTTTAAGTCTAATTGAGACAGCGGTAAAGGCTGTTCTCCAACAGGGGTCACATGCTGGTAACCTCTGTCCCTGAAGAAGCAACAACCAAGAAGACGTCGCTCATTAAGTGCCTTTTAGTTTGCTATGTGATTGTGCTAATAAGTTTAAGTTACAGTTTTGGGTGTAATGGTGTTCGGTTCTAATAGGGTTAAATGCTATATTCTGATCAGCCTGGTTGTAAAGCAGGCCATACTAACCCATCGCTAGTTCAAACAGACCGTAGTAGACTTTAAACAACAAAGAGACACGGATTCAATCATGATTATTATTTACTTGCAAGGAGGATGAATATAAGGCCTCTCCTGCGAGAGACCCTAGATTCACACTGATCTCTCCTCCTCCGGGCCAGTCTTTTATTCCCAACAGAAAGACACACATATACAGGAAGACACACATACAGGGGGGCCAGCTTCGTGAGCAAGCCCACATTGCTGAGAACACACATGGAAAAGTGGGATGCAGTTTGATGAACAAAACAGTGTTTTTAACATAAACACTAACCTGGGAATGTAAGCAGTTTCATGGAAATGTACAGCCCAACATAAACAAAAGCTGGGCCCCTCTCAACACAATGTCAGGAAGTTAAACTACCCAGGCTGGGATAGAAGATAAGGAGTGGACAGGGGGTGAGCTTGTTCGGGGCTGGGGAATTCTCAGAATAGAACAGAAATGTATAGAGTACATGTACTAATGTACTCTTCAAAACATCCACATTCACAACAACATTAAAACATTATGAAAACATCATTCAAACCTATCATTCCCTGCTGTTTTTCATAATTTATCACGTTACAAACATTCGTCTCTTTATTCAGGTAGAGCTATCTTTCTTTCACATTTTCTAGTTTAACTGTCATTCAACATCGCCGTACAGATCACAGACATGAATATTCATCTTTCTCAATTTGGATTAGAGGTTCTCAACTTGGGTTAGGTACTTAGGTTCCATCATAATTTCTCGAGTCAACATTTGTTTGTACAAATATTCCTGAAATCAGTTTGTTAGTCATAGCTTTGAAGCAGGGGAAGACACAACAAACAATCATTACAACAAAGAAAATCAGCATGTGGTGTTAAGCATCACACATGTTCCTCCTGCCACTGCAGTCAATAGGTCAAGAGTCATTCAGTTCTGGAGTGTCATCAGTCTGATCTGATCGATTTCGCGGTTCTGGGCTTCGTTTATCGTAAGGGATGCATTTACAAATGTCTCTAATTGATAGTTCAGGGTTTCTTGTCATCTGGGACATTACTGCCCCAGACTGGGTCGTGTGCCTGGACTTGGGCGTCTCGTTTGGTCGTCGGGAGGATTTGGTCCCCTCATTCTAAGAGGTAGTGGATCTGAAGAATTCTTCACCGGGTTTGAGACGTACCACTCACTATAAGAACAGCCCCCTTTGTAGCCGGACTTCCACCACTACCCGTCGTTCGAGGGAAACAATGTCACTTTCTTACAATGGCTTTGGTGTATCCACGTATCTCGTTCTGCGATCTTGACAGCAGTTGGGGTGCTCAGCAGCACCTCAAATGGCCCAACCCACCGCGGGCTGTGCCAGTGTTTTGTTTTTCATTTCTTTGATGAGGATCTGGTCACCAGGTTGTATTCTCGAATCCTGTAGGAAACAGAAAGGTCTGGCAGATAATTTGTTCTGGCTATTTCCTGTTTCCTAAATAGCTGGGCCATCCCAGTGGCCAGTGTGTTTTCCGTTTCTGCCAAATCTACTTCTTACATGTAACGATGAATTGAGCATCAAGGACCCCAATTGAAATATGTATTTTCATGTACCTACTTCTGCAAATCTTCTAATAAAGTTTTCAATCAATTAATCAATACTTCCCTAATGTTGTC
>NC_137688.1:41569537-41757037 GCF_963989245.1 Nansenia antarctica
TCTCTCTCTCTGTCTCTCTGTCTGTCCGTCCGTCTCCTGTCCGTCTGTCTGTCTGTCTTGTCTTGTCTTTGGCTCTTCTATAATCCCATTACAAGTTAATTTACTCTACTATATTCTCTTCACTTCACTCTGTCTGCCTCTCTCTAGGCAGTTATTTTTTTTCTTTTTCTTTTTTCTCTCCGCATGCCTCCTCTCTGTGTCATAACTCCACTTCAAATATTTCTCTCTATCTCTGTCTCCTCTCGCTCTGTCTCCCTCTCCTGTCTCTGTCTCCCTCTCTTTCTCTCTCTGCCCCTCTCGCTCTGTCTCTGTCTCCCTCTCTCTCTCTCTGCCCCTCTCGCTCTGTCTCTGTCTCCCTCTCTCTCTCTCTCTGCCCCTCTCGCTCTGTCTCTGTCTCCCTTTCTCTCTCTCTCTGCCCCTCTCGCTCTGTCTCTGTCTCCCTCTCTCTCTCTCTCTGTTCTGTGTCACACTCTCTCACATAGCCCCCACCCGTGTGCTTCTCACTCTGTCTCAAACGCACACACCGCACAGTGGGTTTCTCCTCTGCTCAAACGCACATATCGCACAGCCCCCACCCCGTGGGTTTCTCCTCTGCTACTCTCTCCGTCACTGAACATACAGTATCCCTAATCTTGCACTTAATTCTAACACATAACCTTCCTAATTCTACACTTTTCTAATTCTCACAAGTATTCACTTTCAGTCATAGTTTCAGTTCCATTCTTAGTCTGCTGTTTACATAACACGAGAGATATACATCTATTTTTCAAAATGGATTCTTTCTGTATGTCAAACTCACAGTCTAATTTCCATTAGTCTACTGTTTACATAACACAAGAGATATACATCTATTTTTCAAAATGGATTCTTTTTGTATGTCAAACAATTCCTATTTTGTACAATTTAGGATAGATAGACTATTCATTTCGATTGCAATCTTTCTTTTTCTCTTATATTTACCGGTGTCTTTGCCGCTTGTGTCTGATCTGGATCTCGTCAGCGTCCCTGGAGGATTCAAAGGTTCGACATCTAACACCGGCCTGAAACGAATTCACGTCACAGGACTTTCTCCGGGTCGCTCGATCCGGGCTGTCGCGACAGACTTCGGTGTGTCGAATCTTCTGACTCCTCCAAAGACGACATTGAGATCCGGCTTACGAAGGACCACGTGTTCGGTTCTAATAGGGTTAAATGCTATATTCTGATCAGCCTGGTTGTAAAGCAGGCCATGCTAACCCATCGCTAGTTCAAACAGACCGTAGTAGACTTTAAACAACAAAGAGACACGGATTCAATCATGATTATTATTTACTTGCAAGGAGGATGAATATAAGGCCTCTCCTGCGAGAGACCCTAGATTCACACTGATCTCTCCTCCTCCGGGCCAGTCTTTTATTCCCAACAGAAAGACACACATATACAGGAAGACACACATACAGGGGGGCCAGCTTCGTGAGCAAGCCCACATTGCTGAGAACACACATGGAAAAGTGGGAGGCAGTTTGATGAACAAAACAGTGTTTTTAATATAAACACTAACCTGGGAATGTAAGCAGTTTCATGGAAATGTACAGCCCAACATAAACAAAAGCTGGGCCCCTCTCAACACAATGTCAGGAAGTTAAACTACCCAGGCTGGGATAGAAGATAAGGAGTGGACATGGGGTGAGCTTGTTCGGGGCTGGGGAATTCTCAGAATAGAACAGAAATGTATAGAGTACATGTACTAATGTACTCTTCAAAACATCCACATTCACAACAACATTAAAACATTATGAAAACATCATTCAAACCTATCAAATGGAGTTATAATGGGTAATTCATAAACCGTTAATTCAACATGACTAATCAGAATATTTTCGAGACAGATTTAGGTTTTGTAAATCTAACATAAGCAGGAATCAGTCTTAAAATGTCATCGAACATGTACCAGATACTGTCCTCACGAGCTGGCCAGAAATATTCTGGCCAACAAGGTGCATGCACTTCACTTGGGCATATCATTCATCTGCCACGATGATTCCTGGGTATAGCTCCTTGTCATAGGCAGGCCTATCAGGACACATTCTCTGACTGGGTTGGTTGAGGCCTGACTGGGTTGTGTAAGGTGATCAACTTCTCCAGAATTGATTTAATTGAGTCGTCACTTACAAGCGAGTCCGTTTAATCTCAACGAGACGTCCTTGATATAACTTCTAAGATAAAATGATCCAATCAAATATTCGGCACCACTACTGAACTGTTCTTTAAGAGAATATTTATTCGAGCACATCGGCAAACAATAACATCAGCATACAATAGCAATTCATTCCATGGAAAGGGGTCTTATCTAGCTTCACCTCCGCAGACCAGGATCAGCTGGTTAACTGCAGAAGTTTCACCGGACAAGCGCCCCCCTTCGCCTGAGACCACAGTCTTTATATCTTTTTCTTAACATTTTGGGATGGGCTGTCCTTCTCTGGTAGGTTTTATGGTAAACGTCTGTTTTATATCGGAATGTGGCTTTCGACTCCTTTCGGTGTCAGTGCGAGTGTGTTATCCTCTTCTTCTGACCCCCCGGTCGTTTGTCATGGTGGGAGTGTTTGGACACTCTGTCTGCAACGGTATCCTGAACAGCCTAGCACGACGTTAGACACACACACACATTCTAATGTTTTTTAAGGAACCAGTAAGCATATGCACACAGTTATGTTTTTAGAATGCACAGATATTTTGATAGTTATTTTGGGTGTATTCTACATACGTTCTAAAGCACTAATTGGCCAGTTATTTAATCTTCAAACACATTCCTTCCATGACCAGGTCTGTAAGTTCTATGTCCTTATCAGGATCGCTTGTGTAAACATCACTGTTGCCAGGCCCACAGACTCCCATGACTTGGGATTCGATTAACAAGTTAGAATACAATATTGAAGAATAGACTTATCATTAATCATTAGTTATGATAGTATAAAATGAGTATAGGAAAATAGAATATCATAACAGCAGGTACAAAATGGTTGTTAGTACATAGGTAAAAATAAGCAATCTACAGGCGGTTTGAACCACAACACTTTCTCCCAGTCAGGAGCCCCTTCCCCCCACGTCGCTCAAAAGCAGAACCTCTCTTTTATGGTTCTGTGAGCCTTCAACTGATCTCAGTCACATATTATTTAAATGAACACACAGTATTTAATACAAATCCCTAACAGTTGCTTGAGGTTCAGCTTGGATCATTCGAAATCAATCGAAAACTCCAGTCCCCAGACAAAACATGTGTGCGTGTGGGATTGGGGCTTTTCAAGCGTAGCCGCGCGTAAATTCGACGCAGAAGTATACATTGGGCTTTAGGGCCACAAAAGTCCTAAAGCTGGTCCAGATAGGACTGCCGTGAGCGGAGATACGAAGCGCTAAAATGGGGGGCGGTATAATTGTAATGAGACCCCATCTTGCGTGGGAGGGAGCAGCCAATCTGAATGGCTTGTTGAATCGCATGTTTTCGGAAATACGCAGCCCACACATTTGTATACATACAAACGTAACATAATTACGAATATTTAGCACTTAAGCAACGTACACGTGTGTGGGGGGTGTTTTTATGTTGCTTAAATGCTAAATACTCAGTAAATACAAATATGAGATTAAACATTCAAACATTCCCCCCGGAATATCGAGGGGGGGGGGGGGGGGGGGCGTAACTTGTGATTGGAAGGGCAAGACGCACCCTACCCATAGCCATCGCCGTCCTCGATTTATTGTTAATGATATATCATTAAGAAAATGTTGTCGTTGTCGAGCTGTTTCTTTACAAAGGTCCCTTGGTGTGTATTTTTGCTGTGTATTTCCCATCCACTCCTTGGCCTCTGAATCAAGTCTCCTCATATACCACAATGCACTCCGATATTAGCCGTTAGCAGTGTTACCCCAAAATGCTAAAAGCCCCACCTCTTTAGTTTCATCCTCTTTGGGACAACTCAAAAATGATATTTCACCTGAACAGCGACAATAGGCTGAATCATGCCATTTAATTTCCCTCATAGCTACTACTCATATCACTGCCTGGAATGAAACTGGGAATTTGATTCGCTATAATCCCTGACATGCAGGACATGTGGATTCCATGTAAGGACTGTTACATCATGAGCAAGGCACCCACCTTTCTGAGCGATGACGCAGTCGAGGGAGAGTGTGAGGAGGGAGGGGAGAGGGTGTCCCGTCGGCACGAGCACAGACAGCAAGGAACAGCTGCAGCCTCAGGTCCACGTAGAATTTCACTGCACTGCAAGTAACATATCAGCGTTTTATCCCAACACCTTGAATTAAACTTGAACCAACAACACATATTAAAATGGTTGATCGCGAGCAGCTGGTCCAGAAAGCAAGGCTGGCTGAACAAGCTGAAAGATATGATGATATGGCAGCTGCCATGAAATCGGTGAGTCTCTCTTTCAAACCATCTCCAATTAAATATGAATAAGGTGTATAAAGTAGGCTACGCCTTGAATTATCTGTCATGTTAAATTCTAATTGATAGAGCGATGTATCTCTATTTCGGTCATTAATAAAGTACAGCAGTGAGACCATTTGATATTCGATATAGTAGAGATGGTCTGTTGCCAACAATTCTGGGGTTACATGTAACGACATCACTGCATTGCAATATAACACCACCCGAAAATATAAAATCTGACACATAGGGCTTGGTCACTGCTCCTTTATGAAACGAATTAGGCTATTGCATATCAGAGAGTTTAAACATTTATGGAGATAATGTATTGCATGGAGATCGTCTGCTCCATGGGCGGTGCCTTTCTCGTGCGTTTAAAACATGCAGTAGAGTGATACAATGATACGTAGCAGGCACTAGAAAACATTGATTTCTAGGTCAAATGCACACAGTGTACATACATAGCATGCATACAGTACTACATAAATGTACACTTCATAATTCAATTCATTTTACATCATATATACAACTTAATCAGGACATTTAGAATGTAATCTACACTGAGAGCTGTGCCATGTGAGGTTGCTCAAAACCCTTCCTCGAATAGTGCAATAAATAATTGAATTAAATGATAAAAAATAACAATCATTCCTGTCGAGCTGTGAGATAGATTTGTTCTTACATGTGTATTTATAATGATATGCCGATTAAAAATGAAGTAAACAGATGTTCTCCGAATTATCTTCAGAGGATATGCCTTTACATGACTGGTTCTTCCGTTTCAAGGTCTATACACAAGACTAACGTAGGAGGCAGCAGAATTCTCTCTAGAATGTTCTGTAATGTATTTGTCGTATTGCAGTGAGTCAATGTAATCAGATTGGCTATTATGTTTTCAGCTATTTTGTTCAACAAATAATCCTTCTGTATAGTGTCGCATTGTGTGCCAATGAGCCCATCGACATCTGTTGTTCCAGGGAAATTATGACTGTTCTAAGAAAAGGGGGCGAATCCCCTCCAGTTTCCACATCACTTGAATGCAATTGTAACAGAAATGGGATTGAAAAATCTAGGCTAAAGGCCGCTATTGGTAGTTTGATACAGCCGAGGCCCATGGCCTGTCTCATCACTGTTAGAACAGGTTCTCCAGTCATTAGAGTCTGAAAATACATTAATGTTATGAAATAAATCACAGCTTTTGGTCACAAGAGCTGATCAGGCTTATTGATGGGGGGGGGCAAAAAATGCTTTGTCACACAGTCCTCCTCAAGCTTTAGGTAGCCTAGATATAATTAAAACTCAAGTCACCATTTATTTTCTTACTGTAACTAAGATAAGCTACCCTCTGGTAGATTACTTTGTTTCTATTTGATTGTATACCTCGGATGCAAATAATGACTTTTTAGTGGTGTGTGCATATGGGATTGATTTCCCTTTAAACAATTTGCCTTGTCAGTGCAGTCAGTCCAAACTGCGGCTTTTCGCAGTGTAGGGGTGTGTACCCTTCATCAATGGGAAATCCCTTGCTCGGCTACTGCAGCCTGGGTTCACTTGGTGACAGCCCAAAAAAGCAATGACACTTGCTTTGAAGTTGGGAGGGATGTCACACCAGTCCATGAGAAAAGAGCAACATTAGCTTTACAATGGAAGTGGTTTGATTGAAAGTTTTACGCATATTCTAGGCTATATTTTCTTGTATTTCCTCATGATTTTAATCCTTGTATACAATGATATAACTCACATATGTCATCTTTATGTACTGTATATAGGCCTAACATAGATGCTCCTATACTCATGGATCATATGAAGGCCTATTCCTCTACTCCTTGATCATCTCATGCTTTTAAAGTTATTGATTTAAGAGGAAATAATCCAAATACAAATCTTCACTTATCTATGCATGGGTTATCTGATGGGACTGGAAGTGATTTTGAGATTTGGTCTTTTCAATGAGTCTTGATGTTATACTTACCAACGACCTTTCAGTTAAAATCGTTATCTTGTCTCCTAGAGTTTAGGTCTTGATACGGGAAGATGTGTTACATAAGAGCACATCTACATGTAATTATTGTTCATTAAAACACTGGTAATTTGGTAAATCATTTTGATAAAGATATGATTTCATGTAGTTGAATCTGTGTGTCTCATAATAGACAGGGTCATTCCATGTCAAATCAGATAGTTTCCGTAGTTAGAAACAGATATAATGAGTATTCCTGCATCAATATTTTGTATAAATATAGTTTCATCCCTGAGGAATAAGCTTATTGATTGTCCCCAAATTGACCATTTTCATTTTGTGGGATTCATATATTAAAAACACATCCGATTTGAACCAAAGTTGTAGCGTACTTGATCATGATTAATACATGAGGAATCCTTAACAATGGTCAGACGTCACGTCACCCATGAACCCTCCAAACTCCTCATTTATTTTGATTTTACCTGGCCAGTATGGAATATCAGTTCTCTATGGCTGGGAAGTAATATGAAGCTGCAGCTTGGAGTTGCATTTCTCCATACTATGTAATGTATTTCAGATTAATCTGGTAATTTGGATCTTCAGTCATTGAAGTTGTGTGTATAATGTCCCATTATACGGTGCAATAGTACCAGAGTATGTCCACTAGATGCTATTCAGTGAATAAAGTCTGAAATTGTTATATTGTTCTCAGTGTTAAGTTACCACAGTTTAGCTCAGTTACAACAGATTAGTTATGTCACTCTTCAAACCATTTCAGGACAAATAAGATGGATGGTGTTGAAATTCTCATTTGTCCATTGATTTCACATAAAAGTGTAGGCTGCTAATACTACGCTTTACCAGATGTTATGAGCAAAGTAATCTATAACATAACCTGGAAGATATTTATTGTCTAATATTTTATGTTGAGCTATTCAATGTTGTATTAGGAGTGAGAATTTCGTTTTTTAATTTGCTACCCAATGTTTTCCGATTAGACTCCAGTTACTGCCTTTCAGGAACTTGGTATAGACCAAGCCATAATTGATGATATTATAGGTTCAATGGTTTTTGATAGATCGTATAATTACCATAACTACAGTAGATGTGTAACTTTACTTTGTTGAGGTTTACATGTTGCATCCTACCTTGTATTGAGTAAACTATTTAGTGAAAACCATGGTCAGAATGACATCATAACATGGTGTTTCAGACAAGTGAAAAGGTCAGTTTGATCCAGATAGAAGGTCACAGTGACACGTGAACTGCCTGTGCTGTGATCGTCTTCACTTACAGTGCAGCTGCCCTTGGAGTGTTCCTGGGAACATTTTAGCCATCTCTAACCCCCCTTTCCCAACCCCCATTCTCAGTATCTTGAATATGGCTCGTCATTTGCTAGCATTAGCTATCCACATGGCAGCTGGAGCTACTGGTGCACTTAATGATCTGATTACCATGGAAACTGGGAATAGCGTATGATGAATTGAATCTTGCCCATTCCTAATGCTTTGCTGTGCATCCAGTTTGAATCTAGGTAGTGTCATATAACTCATACATATCCTAGCTTGTATGTATATGTACATGGTTGTGATATACAGTACACTAGGCCTAGATGAGCTAATATTCATGATCTTATATTCAATGTATATGTCTTAAATACAAAGCATTGTTGACAAAAATGTAATATTTTGTAAATGCTGAACAAATTGGTTTAATGGCAGAAATAATTCAGCCATTGATGTTCATCATCCTACCACCTTGAATTGTACAACACAGTCAAGCCTCTTCCCACAGCTGTTACACTTATACTGAAATTTGGTGATTCAGCCCCTCCTCCTACTCCATGGAAGTGTTCAATGGTCATTGAACATGCTATGTTTTACAGACACTGGGGTGGAGTGTCTTCAGAGTGCCCTGAGGCTAAACACAGTCAGACGCTTGTTTTGTAGTTTCATGGCTGTGGTTGGTTGTTGTATGTACCAATTATTTTGCACTATGATAACTGACCTCTCTGTACCCTTCCCCCTAGGTAACAGAGCTGAATGAGGCCCTGTCCAATGAGGAGAGAAACCTCTTGTCTGTGGCCTATAAGAATGTGGTGGGGGCTCGCCGCTCCTCCTGGAGAGTGATCTCTAGCATTGAGCAGAAGACCTCTGCCGATGGCAACGAGAAGAAGATTGAGATGGTGAGGGCCTACCGGGAGAAGATCGAGAAGGAGCTGGAGGCTGTTTGCCAGGATGTGCTCAACCTCCTGGATAGCTTCTTGGTCAAGAACTGCAACGAGACGCAGCACGAGAGCAAAGTCTTCTACCTGAAGATGAAGGGCGACTACTACCGCTACCTGGCCGAGGTAGCCACTGGCGAGAAGAAGTCCACCGTGGTGGAATCATCAGAGAAGGCCTACAATGAGGCTCACGAGATCAGCAAAGAGCACATGCAACCCACCCACCCCATCCGCCTTGGCCTGGCCCTCAACTACTCTGTCTTTTACTATGAGATTCAGAATGCCCCTGAGCAGGCCTGCCACCTGGCTAAGACCGCCTTCGATGACGCCATCGCCGAGCTGGACACCCTCAACGAAGACTCCTACAAAGACTCCACTCTGATCATGCAGCTGCTCCGAGACAACTTGACACTGTGGACAAGTGACCAGCAGGATGATGAAGGGGGGGAGGGCAACAATTAAAGATAAAACCTACACTTAGAAAAAAAAACATGAAGGCCCCGGTGGACTTTGGCAGCCGCTTTTGCCGAAGATACTACCACAGCAGCAGTTCTTTATTTTTCCATGTGTTAAAAGAAAAGAATCAAAAGAGTGATGAGAGGGGAGGTTAAATCTTAGTTTCAATATATATACAAATATATATTACAATAGAAAGGGGCCTCCGTCTTCTTGATTTTCTCTTGACATTTGCCAAAACCACTGATATGTCAGTCAATCAGCCTGAAGTGGTCGTTGTTGGATTGGAATGGCAGCCTCACACTGGCATAGGGACTGATCTCGTTGTACCAAGGGAAGCTGCTTATGTTCGGGTGTTTTGCGTGATAGAGATGCATTTGAGACACTTGAATGGGAATGCCTCACAAAAATAGTTTGCATTGGTTCCAGTACTACTAGCTGAAGCTATATCAAAACATTCTAACTGGGAAATAAGTATAGTGCAGATATATTTTCCCAAAATCTATTTCTATTCAATGTCAAACACGACAATAAGTTAGCAATTTTCACTTTCATATGTGACCTCTAGCGTAAGGTACATTTTGGATTTAATAAAAATGTACTTCCCCTACTAACTCCAATTATGTCACTGGAACCATAGACAAGATAACTTTGGGGTGGTTCAGTTTAATTTCATGTTTAGGTGAAATATCATCTTTCCCTGAGTTGTCCTAATAGGCCAGTCATAAAATATTTTTAGTTCTCCATTATCTACTTTGCTACCGCAGCACAGGCTAACAGTTCTCCAATAGACAGGATTCCAAAGTCTCTAAATTAATATTACTTAAAAGTCTCAGCAGAGAAACCTCAAACGAAGTTTAGTAGTGGCTACACTAGACAATTCTGTACATGCTTATATTGTAATGGCAAACAACTTAGTTTTGCAATAATATCGAATGATCCATTGTCACATATTCTTTCTGGATTCCATTCGGATACCGAGACATTCCGTATTCGAGTGCCCTTCCAGCGAGGGTAGAGCTAGGCTGGTGAAACCGAAACCGAGAGGTTGTGTGTGCGAGTCTACGGAAAAGAAAATAGTACCAGTTCTGAGCAAATAGAGACTGTAATTGATTTGATATTGTGATTGTGATTTTCAATAGAATGTATATCCCAAAAATCCTTTCAAGCGTAACTCGCAACTAAACTTTGTTTGAAGTCTCTCTGAGGAGATTTTGGCATGTAATTAAAACAATGTTAACTTAGGGACGTTTGAATCCTGTACTACTACTATGTAGTGCTACTGTGCTGCGGTAGCAAAGTAGATACTGGATAACTGGAAAATCTTTCACTACTGGCCTATCAGGACAACTCAGGGTAAGATGATATTTCACCTAAACATGAAATTAGACTGAACCACTCCTTTAAGGTAGAGACTTCACAGTTTAACACCGAGAAAAAAAATCTTAAAGCAGCTTCAGAGTTTGTCGTTTACTTCTGTGTTTGTTTTATTAAATGCACTTGCCTACTATACTGTTTCTTCAGTGTAAGATGATTACTACAATAATATCGATTATTCAATATTGTGCATGCTGGTGATGTATTTATATACAGTAGCTTGACTTTATTAACTTATACTGTGGGTGTTAAGTATTCATATGATTGAGAAAACATAGGCTATGTCTGATTATTTCTAATTCATTTATTTATTTGTTTTGTTTTAATTTGCTATACCAAAATGGTGATTGTTGAAATTTACCTGTTATTGGCGTTGCTATAGTGACATGCAATATGTGTTTTTTGTTAATGGGAAAAAAATAGGAAAAAACACACCAGTGATCGCTTAATCTTATTAACTATAGTGTCTGTCTAGTTCAATTATAATTATGACATTGTAATACAATACTTTGTTCTTAGAACAATATTTGAGTATGTTTACTGTCAAGTTATCCAGTTTGAAGTTGAACAATGGTGAAGTTTTCAGAATCAGTTTTTCTGTTATTGATTCACAACATGGACCACAATTTATTTCTGACAGTATACTTTTTTGTTTGTTTGTTTGTTTTTATACCTTTTAGCTGTTCCTGAGTGACAAATATCTTGAATGTGAGTCATTATGTAGCAGTTGCACAAGAACCGAAATAATAGCTATGATAATAAAATAAAAAAAGAATATGACACAAGTATAAATGCACCATATCCATGGTGGTCAAGTGTATTGTTGTGCTGTCACTAATAAGTAAAATTTGGCTTTTGACGGAAAGTACTTCAGAGAGAATGATTTAACTTTTGTGGCGTTTATAAATTTATTTTTTAAATGTAACTTGCAAGTGTAAAATAATCTGGTGACCCATAAACCATGTTATGTTGGTGTAAATGCACATGAAAACTACTTTTAGACTTCAAGACAACACAAACTAGCACAACACCATTGCACAAATCCACTCAGCCAATATAATGTAAACTCTGCCAATTCAGGCCTCTTATTAGCGCAAACATGGAGACACTTGGGTTAACATTATTTAATAAGAACTGTGTCACAACTGTATGATCCCCATGAGGACAGTAGGTACAGTATTCAGTTTTCATCCAGGATTATAATCTATATATATATATATATAATCTTTCATCCAGGATTATAATCTATCTTTTCAATAAACACCACCAAGTTAATCTTACACTCTTGGAAAAGGAGGTTCTACCTGGAAGAGAGAGATTGATGGCGTACCCTGGAAAACCAAATATGATACATTTCAAAATGTGTTAGAATCTTACAGTAATATTCTTAAACCTTGGCTACTCCTTGATGCCATACATCTAGTGACATCACCTTTAACCTGGTACTTACTAAGGCCTCATGGTCCCTTTAGCCTAGACCTAAAGCCACTTTTTAAACCATTCTCACCTTTCATTGATTAAAAATGTGTATGCTGCTTATACTTTGTGTATGTACGTCGTAGGTCCCTGTAGGTCCCTAGACTGACAGTAAAAGAAACCCTATAAATTATCTTTATCGTTTGTTAGATTATTTCAACATGGTGTCAGTATAGGAGCAATTCATTCATTATGTAACAACCATTCATTGATTTGATTTGATTTAATGTATTGTTTTTCTTTGTTTTTCATTTTGTTTGACACTGATCTGTGTGTCTTTGAGGAAAAGCACAGATGGAAATATGCAGGACAAAGAACACTACTGTAATGTAAACACTAATACTAATTTCGAACTAAGAGTTAGACACATTATGCGTTTGACACCAACATTCTACAACTATTCTACTATGGCATCTATCTATGAGTTACTTTTTACCTTACTAATTGAAAAGTACATTGATTACTATGAGTACATCTAGCTGAAAATTATATATATAAATTATATATATTTACATACGTTATGTATGTTTTATAGGAAATATGGTTGCCATCTCTTACCCATTAAAGTTTATTGTTTGTCAGTATTAGCCCAGATATAGTTTTTCATTCTGAACTATGATAGCATATTCTTTGCCTCATCCTAAAAGCCTCTATTTAAAAATAAATAATAATAATATCCAGAAGCAAGAGCATAGTACACCATTGGACACTGACAAATCCAATGCATCCTCTCATTTGCTTTTAAGAAGTTTGTGTAACCTCTTTATGGGTCACAGAGCCAGATCAAAGCCATTGTGTGTGTGTGTGTGTGTGTGTGTGTGTGTGTGTGTGTGTGTGTGTGTGTGTGTGTGTGTGTGTGTGTGTGTGTGTGTGTGTGTGTGTGTGTGTGTGTGTGTGTGCTTGCGTCTGTCAGTGTGAGTGTAAGCACATATTCATGTGTGCATTTATGCATGCATGTGTGTGTGTGTGTGAGGACGTGTGCACACGTGTGTTTGGCTGTTCATGCCGTGTGTGTGTGTGTGTGTGTGTGTGTGTGTGTGTGTGTGTGTGTGTGTGTGTGTGTGTGTGTGTGTGTGTGCGTGCGTGCATATATGAGTATGAGAGACTATATTGCTGCATTGCAGAGCAATGAGCTTTTCTCATCACTTCACAACATAGATCATTAAACCAGTGGGGTTACTGTGAATATGATCTCATAATTTGGGTGTAATATATATATATATATATATATATATATATATGTGTGTGTGTGATATATATTCAGTCAGTGCAATGTTCAGATATTCAAAACCTTAATTTTATCAATGTATTTTCAAAAAGGACAATGACTTATGTCCATGCTATGAGCCAATGCTCTCTTCATCCTCCCATAGTGCTTTTACTCACACAGTCCGGTTTAGCTCTGTCTCTAAATTATTCATTCACATCTATATATTTCAATACAGAGGCAGAGCCCAGCACTGATTGATAAGCTTAAGTGGCAAGCTGTTGGATCGCCTATCCCTTGACTGCAGCCTCTTACTGCAGCCTGCTGCACTGAAGCTTTCATGAGATGAATTTCTGTGCTGGGAATGGTCTCCCTTGCCAGCCAATAGCTGATAGGCTTACCCTTCACAGCCACCAATCCCATTCCTGTTGCTAGGGCTATAATAAGCATCCTGCTATTAGCCCCAGCTCCTTGCTGCACTGCTCAGACACCTACTGTATAGCATCCTGCAAAAAAAAGAAGATGAAAGCTCACAAGCTCCAGAGGAGGCATTAGAATTCAGCAGCAGTAACCTGTCTCCTGCTTTGTGCTGTAGCACACTGCTCTTCTTCAGGGTAATGCTGCCACTAGGATATCGTTTTTAATATCACCTGCACCAAAGATGACACGGCCAACATTGTTACGTACAGTATTAAATAGGTGATTGTTTTGGTATCACTTTATTTACTTTACTTTCTATGTAATCTATGAAAAAAGGACAATAGTTTTCAGATAAAGGACACTAGCAATGTTGGCTATCTACTGACACTGATTACATTTTCTATATGTATTGTTCAGTTCATCACTTTTCTCATGGGTCATATCCCATTATGTGTTGTGATTTTCTTTTGCTCTTGTGCAGTATGTATGCATCCTGTCCTCAGCATCTTTAGCGAGAATGAGAAGTGGAATAGTGACATACTGAAACAGAACACATCCTGTCTCCGTATCCAGGAGTATCTTATTGGTCAGTATAATGCTACCAAAACACGCTCTGTGGACGTGATCATTGATCATGGCTTTCAGAAGAGAACAAAACACAGAGGTTACATAAGTATAGATCTCGTTTGACATTACATGTTTGGTAACTTAATCTTGCAGAGCCAGGCAGTGGGCCTTTGAATAGTGCATGGTTGTAAAGTCTGGAATACAAGGTTAGAATTCACCCCACTCCGTTCAAATGAACAATAGATATTTCAAATACCCGTAAATAACACCAGATGATGTTTTTTGTTTTTCTTTCTTCTATTTTTACTTTTCAACATAATGTTGATTTCACCTGGTTAGACTAGCTCTGCTCTGGCCCTTAACATGCTATTTCTCTCTGAGCAAAACAAAAACAAAATGATGACATTATTTATTGGATTGCTGCAAGGACTTTGTCAACTGAGATGTCATAATCAAGCTGTCCAGATGTGTGGAAGGGTAGGGTGTAAGATATTTTCTCAGTTCTAACTGTATGTCTTGCCATTCCAATCCCCATACTGTGTCTCTATTCACACATTCGGAGGATGCAAGTTCTGGTTAAATTATCATAAAGAGGAATTTTAATTTCAAATATCTGTAATTTTCCCACTGCAGCCTACTGATAATTTGTAGCATCAACATTGGTAGCAGCTACCCACTATCTTAGCTAAAAGCCACATAGACCCCCCCTTTTAGCTATACTTATACCGTTATAATGGTCTGTTATTGACCCATTGAGTTGTCATAGAGAAGTTTGACACAAACAGCTGTACATGTCTTCATTCATCAAACTCACTTATGGTATGGCTACACATGAGCAGGAGTGTCAGGTCCATAGGTTGACACTGGATGGCAGCAGAAGATGGGGACGGAGGATATTAGCCAGGACACAGGTCTCAAATGAGCTATGACACAGCACATCACACCACCTCCTTCCCATTTTCAGAACAAACCATGTTCAATTTTGTGATCAAGGAATTACAGTAAGCCATCCTGTTTATTTCTTTGGTGAAACAAAAATGGACACATACAATTAAAAACCTATTAGAGATACATGTATATGCAAGGCTTGACTAATGTGGGTGTATAATATAGAATAAACTACAGCAGAGTAGCACACAGTACGTGGCAATTTTCTAGACCAATCATCTTGACCATAATTTGAAGCAGACTAATTAAGGCTAGCATGAAGGATTATGGAGGTAACAACTTAGTACTGGTAGATCTGATACTGTAGGATGCCAACATTATACATGACCACTCACCTACTGTAGCTTATATATGTCAAAGATATCCAAGACAGATTCATGCATTAGATTGTCAACATGCATTTTGTGATCTGTAATTCAATTTGATTGCACCTCTAAGTTGTTCAAGAGATAATACTAGTGCTGCTCCAGAAATATCAACCCATTAGAAAGAGAGAGGACTACTGTAGAGTAGAAGCTACTGTAGAGTTTCATGACAGCTCTATAAATAGTTTCCCCTGCAGCTTGTGAGTAGACTCTGCTGAGTAGGCTGGCTACATCAATGTGACAGGTTCACTTAGAGAGACTAGGCTACTGTATAGTTCACCACAGATCAACACACTCTTGCATAACAAGCCCTCATCCAAATGTAGGCTACTACCTCCCTCTGTGAGTAACCACGGCCATAGATAAGCATGCATAGATAGCCATGCATATCTATGGCTATCGATGCATCAATATATACAGTACATGTATATCTATGGCTCTGTGCAATACTATTCGAATACATCTGTATTGTGCATGTTTATCAAGATAATCACCACTGGGTGTATGGCTCAGATCATATTCATACATACACCATCTCTTTTCAACACAGCTATTTGGGTGTTTACATTAAGTTGCCCCAATGGCCCTATACCTGTATAGTAAGTCCTTAGTTACTATAGTAACAACATTGTATAAACATGCTGTTAGTTATTGTGTTGTGATTGCATAGTAATGAAATGTAGCCTTTTCAAACTTTGATTGAGATATGGTGATCGATTTATCTACACTTATATTTGTTACTTTTGACCGTTAAATATACATAATCTTCAACATGGAAAAGTAAAGACAACTATCATGCTAAATGAATTATTCATACTTACATTTGTAGTCTTTCTCATGTATGATTCATAAGACCAGGATGTTCAGCTGTTCAGCCCTTCTTTTCCCCACATAGTGATTTATACTCAATGTAAACATTGGAGTAAAAATAAAATACATTGAGATAACACTGATTTCATATCAGACCTTTATTATCTCCCAACTCACTTGCAGACAGCATGGAGTACAGCATCAGATATGGTCAGTTTTGCAAAAACTCTGCATGTTAGGAAAAACTCCAAAACCTGTTAGTCAAGATCTTCGACAGATGTACTGTACTGTATGCTGGACAGTCCCTGCAGTGGACTGCATACAGTTGGTGTTAGTTGCTAGTTGAATCCCTGCTACTTGTTACGGAAATATCCTGTCAATCTTTCTCCTGTAAGTTCTTCAACAGCATTTATTCACTGGAGGGGACAGAGAGGCGGGGGAGGGGTTTGGAAGTACGAACCTTTGAAATATAAAAATGCTATTTTGAAGAATCAACACATACAAACAAATTCATCAACAGAGAGACTACGAGAATGTGATGCTAACAATGCAATTCAAGGTACAGTAGTGGGAAGGTATTAGTTAGGGTAACTTATTATCATGGATTGCATTTGAGAACTGGGCGTGTGCCAAAATCACAACACTGGAAATGCGTGCCCCCGCTGGATGTTTACTTCTTTTTGATCTGCATGCAGAGGTCTCCTCCCTGGATGGCTGGCATAGGGAGTGGGGCCTCCACGGTCAGCACACCCTCTGGAGACAGAGAGGAGGTCACCTTCTCAGAGTCCACACCAGGGGGCATTCTATAAGCAGAGGAGACGACCAACAACAAACACAGGTTAGAATCAGATCAGATGAGACACTCTACTGTATCAGAATCAGCATTGCTTTTATTACATCCAATGTACGGGTACACAGAGTACAATTCTTAGGTTCAGGTTCTTCGACATTGCAGCAGAGTACAAAATCAACAATAATAGAATAAAGTAAAAATAATTAAGGTAATTAATAATTTTAAAAAGTAGAATACGGTAATAAAGTGATAAAGTTATGGTAGTTGTATTACAGCGGGACCAGTCGTACTGCAGTAGAACAGGAGTGCAAAATGCTGTGCAGGTTACAATGAGATGAAATGCAATATCATATAATATGCAATCATAATAATAATAATATGCAATAATATCATGTACCAAATGATTGTATGTATTAAAACTGTATCATTTATTTAACAGGGACAATGCACAATAATCACAATGTCAGACAATACTGCATTGCAAACGTGCTGAATTTTGGTGCTGAAGTTGATCTATGGGCACATAATTATGTTTCTGTGTATCATTGCCTTCACCAGAGGGATGTTTCATTGCTAGTATTACACTCTTTGAAAAAAGGGTTCTAAAGGAGTTCTTCATTTGTCCCTGTTGTTAAACCCTTTGAAGAACCCTTCTGGATTCCATGTAGAACCCTTTCTGGGTTCCATTTAGAACCTTCTGTTTTGCAGAACCCCTTTAGAACCATTTTTTCTAAGTGTAGTATTACTTTTTAGTATTTATACTCACGTGTACTTCCTGGTGAAGTTTCTGGCCACAAATCCATGCTCATCTCTTCTCTCCTCATGCTTTCCTATTTATGAGAGGGACACAAAGGGGTTATACGTGTTTATGTTGTGCACATGTTGACCTCCATCCTCAGTATTTGCTTTAGGTAGTGAGCAACTGTATGTCATGTATGTTGCTATTTTGAAAGATAAGTTGACAGTGCGTCAATATTTAGTCTGTCTATTATCTAGCTGGCTATGGCAAGAATACTTACTGGAAGAACTAATTTATGACAACTGTCTGCTTCAGGATACATTGTTAAATATACAGTACCAACTGTAATTTGGAACCCTCCCTCAACTGTGGGCTACATGAATAAGCAAGTTTGCCTCTGCCTGCTTCCATGGCTTTATCTAGTGAGCCTCTGCCTTTGCTCTTGTGATGCTTGCAGTGTACTCTAGAGACTGAGAGACATTCCAAACTCAATATTCTGCAGATACAGGTCTGAAAAGTAATTCCCTGTATATCCTGTAGCATCTTAATCAAAAACAATAACAACCAATTACCACTTACCATTAATCTCAATCACTCCATCCTGGCTCTTGATCACCAGCTCCTCTGGAGAGAATTGGCTGACGTCCAGGCTGACTCTCCAGCTATCTTGGGTCTGCTTCATCTCAGACATACCGCTGCTCAGCTGGCGGGACATCATGCGGGTGTAAGGGTTGCCCATATGTGAGGGGAAATAGCCTCCGTCCACAAAGGAGCCTGGAGGTCGGATGTAGCCAGGCCAGTGGGTGCCGGGCCAGTGGGACCACTCATCGGGGATGGTGGGCATGCCGAAGGACTGGTCGAAGAGCCGGCTGCCAAGGTGCCAGTTGCGGAAGGGGTCGAATGTGGGCTCTCGCAGCATGTTGAAAGCAATGCATCTCTCAGTCATGGTTTCAGTTGAGGTCTGTCTCTACTCCGTGAAGGTGTGAGTGGATTGGAGGCTTCTTGTGTTGTGGTTTTATAGACCTCTCCATACCCCACCCACCCCCCCCCAAAAAAAAATATTTAGAGTCTAGAATTACTATTCATGGACAGCCAGCCCACCATTAGAATGGAATCCAAGTGAAAAGTCCCACTGCAAAAGATGCCTGACAATTGTAATCTACTGTATGTAATCTATATGTTACTGGGCTCATGATGATACCCCACCTCCCTCCCATGCCCCCCAAGCCCCCTCAGCCATAGGGGTGCAGATTCTGAACAGGAGCTGCACTGCTTAAATCCACTCAATGCACAGACCACGGACACAGATGGTTTTCCAATGTAATGCAAGGAGTGGTTATGTATCATAAACTAGAGTTTCACATTTTTAAGTTATTGTGAAAATGGAGAGGAAGGAATTTCAAAGGTGCAGACTCTTCCAGCATTAAACTATTAGGCTCTTTCCATAGAGCAATATACCTGAATATGAGACACATGAAAGGTTTCTATATGTGCATAGGGAAATTATGACTTCTAGATACAAGATTTATGGATTTTCATAATTGTATAAAGAACTATTTAACTGCAGCATCAAGTAAAACAAGTAAAAGAAACGAGAAAGGAGAATTTTGGTAGTACAGTTGCCCCCCCAAATTGTCCAGACACATGTCAAGTAGCAGAGCCAGTTGCTATGTGCCACTGTACATGTAAATAAAAGTTGCATGTCTGGTTTGAAAAACGTAGATAGGCGCTGTCTAGCAGCCTATTTCCAGGGCACCTTGACAACTGTCCACTCTCCCATATAGAAGAACAGAATGTTCAGATTTAAGCACTTAATACACAACCATCTATAACAGTGTTGGGGCCAAAGAAATAACAAAACAAAGGCTTATGTGTCCAAAGTCTAAAGTTGGACTGAAGGATATACTGTACTCTACCCACTCTGGAAAAAATGAGAAGTAGCAAATCATCTCTGTCTGTCAGCGATGAGTGCCCACATAGCAGGAACATACATGGTACAGGACATACAGCACATACTTACCGCATAGAGCCAAAGGTACAGAAGCAACACGCACATTGGATTAACTGGGCCGTAGCAGAGGCTTGGCTTGAGCATTGCAAATGGTTGTTTAGTTTGCGGTGTTGATTATGCAGACAATGCATGTTTTGATTGAAATTGATATTTTTATGTGTTCTGATTTGGTATCTTTTATCAGCTGTGGTTGTTCAGGTCAGACCCATGATAGACATCGCATACAGCATAGATATACTGTACTGTAGCATACAGTATAGAGACTTGTGAGGCACATGCAAATCTTTGAACAAACTGCATTCCGTTCTTAGTCGGGGGCCTTAGGGCTATATGAGGCTATGTTCGTGCAAATTTGTGCAAAAGCACCACATTTGGCCCAGATGTAGCTCAGAGTATGCTCTAATGATTTAGCCAGGGCGCCCGAGCAAGTGACCACTGGGGTCGCCATGGCGGGCAAATCAATATGGCCGCCCTCCGAAAAAGGTATAACTTTTGAACCAAATTAAAATAAAAACGTGGTGTCTTATTTATGTTTCTTGGCCATTAGAAACACATTGGAATGCTTATATTTATAATTGGGTGTGTCTGGACCCCTAATTTGCATATGTGTGGTGGCCTGGGAAAACCCGTCGGATGTCGCTGGCGTTCGTTTGTGGCAAAGAGCAAAAATAGATGGAAATCGCGATTTTGGCGATTTTGATATTATGTGGTATTCTAGTACTTTGAACTCCATACTACATTATGGTGAATAAACATTTTAAGAAAACAAAAGAGAAAGTACTTATTTTTATGTTTTTGTGGTGGGTAGTTTGCTAGTGAAACAACGTCACGTTGAACGTGTCTCATTCTTTGATTGATTGATTGAAAACTTTATTAGAAGATTTGCAGAAGTAGGTACATGAAAGTACATAATATTACATACAAGGTCAACTAACAGGATAAAAACCCAAGAAAGCCACTGGCTTATTTCAATTGGGGTCCTTGATTCTCAATTCATCGTTACATGTAAGACAGACAAAAACAACTAGTACTATCTACAAGATAATACAGACAAATAACTAGTACTATCTACAAGATAAACATACATCCATCATGGGAAGAACAATACAACAAAACATTAGGTATGTACAGCGGGTAGGACAGGTGGGGACATACACCACAGGTGGGGGCGGGGGACAAAACACAAAGTATGTACAGTGGGTAGTTCGGGTCTTTTAATCAGATTTTTGATTTAGAGGGTCCAGTTACGGATTGCAGCCTCCTGTAAATGTTTTTTGAGAGTGGTTTTGAAGGTGGGCAGTGTTTTGCACTCCTTTTAAGATTATATTCTCAGTTAAGCAACGCACGCACACATGAGCGAAAGGAGAGACGATACTTCCACCTGTGTTATTGCCAGTTTACTGATGCTCACAATAAGCATAAAGTAATAACATCTTAACTAGAAGACACACAAATGGATCTGTCCCTCGCATACCGACGAGGCGAGCAGACTACCACCGCATCACAAGCAGACAAACGAGACCGGCCGATCTGCATAGGCTCCTCCCCCGACCCGGAGGAGAAAGGGGTAGTAAATGACCTTTCACTTTTTTTGACATGATACATTAAAATGCTCATAACTTTTTAAAATAAATTCATTCAACCAGTTATGAATAGCTGAGAACTTCTAATTTATGGAAATATAAAAAAATGAAAATGTCAAAATGCGAAGGGTTTTCCCAGGCCACCACACATATTTCCAAGATGGCGGCTCCCCGAAAATGAGTTTTACCATAATTTTTTTTTTTTTTTATCCAATACTGACCCATTTTGAATGTTGGGGAGCATGTGGGAGGGCCAGACCTCGTGAACTTAAAGACAGTTACAATTTGAATTTGAATTTTAAAAAGCGGTTTACAGTAGTGTGACTTCATGCTCGTGTGCAAGTCATAAAGATGGACAGTAACGTGTACAACTACTATTTTCTTCCTCACGTAAGTTATAATTCATCATTCATCATCAGTCATTTTCATAATCTTACAATAATTCCAGGATCCCACTCTCTGCACCTCACAACATTAGCTAGCTAGTTAGCTGGCTAGCTAACGCCCAGGCTCCACTACGGCCATCGAGCGTTGCGTCTGCGTTGCGTTGCATCCGGAATTGCTGTCAGCCAGCAAGCCCGGATTATCCATATATTGCATCGGGTGAACGCCCTGGGGCACCAGCCAATGGGGGGGCACCAAATTATTCGGACAATGAATAGACCTTTAAAATATTTTGGGCACATTTTTTAAATATAGGCTATATTTACTGGAAGACATCCACACAGGTACAAAACTAACGGTTATATTTAGGCTATCATGTATAAAAAGATAAATAATTGCGAGTGCCCCCCCCCCAGTCACAGACAAGTGCCCCCCCCCAGTCACAGACAAGTGCGCGATGACGCAGTGCCGCCAAACTATCAACTATCAACTAAGAAAAAGACTCCAGCAAAGACTCCAGACATACGGCCGCTCTTAAAAATGTCCCAACAATTGGGAATTTTTTTATTTCACCTAGGCCTACAATTAGCACTGAAGTTAACAGTGGGAGGGGCAGTAGAGCGAGCGAGGGAGCGAACAGAGCTATTATTAGCAACAACGACGAGAGCGGTGAAGCTAATGCTAACTGCCCAGCAGACGATCCTACAGCTCAGGCAGACGTGAGCCATGGCGCTGAGAACAGTCAGGTGCATGAGAGCGAGGATGACGGAGACGACGAGGTGGATCCTGAAAATATTGCCGAAGATCAGCAGCCGCTGGTGGATTTTAACATCTCAACAGACCCGATACTATGGGGAGACATCACAGAGCATGTGAGGGAAATGGCAATTTCTAAAGGCCCGGTGTCCTTCCAGAATAGGGCCTGCAAATACCCAGCATCTGTGCGGGACATTGGTCTTGGAGGACAAACGCGGTCACTCACCAATGATTTATTGCATTGTTGCCTCCCAAACAAGGAGATAAAGCCTAGGGTTAATTTACTCACCATCAGCAGGTATGGTTTACTGCTTTGCCTGTAAACTGCTATCTGAGTCACAGCATAATGCTTTAACGTCTGGGTTCTGTGACTGGAGACATCCTGAGCGAATTTCAGACCTCGAGAAGAGTGCAAACCATATAGGCACAACATGCTGGCTTTACTGCGCAGATCGAGGAATGTGGGCACGGTGGATGCTTCGCTTAGGCGGCAGAAGGACACTGAGGGGAAATACTGGAAGGAGGTATTGAGGCGTCTTGTGGCTGTGATCAAATTCTTGAGCGAGAGAGGCCTAGCATTCAGGGGTGATAATGAACTTTTGGGCTCATCGGGTAATGGCAATTACCTCGGAATGTTGGAAGTTATTGCGCAGTTTGATCCGTTTTTAAGAGACCACATAGAGAAGTATGGCCAAAAGGGACGAGGGACAACATCATACTTATCATCTACTGTGTGTGTTGAGTTCATTGAGTTAATGGGTGAGAAAGTAAAGAAAGCGATTGCAGCCGAACTACAGCATGCCAAGTACTTCTCGGTCATCGTTGAATCAACCCTGATTTGTCGCACGTTGACCAGTTGACATTTATTTTTAGATTTGTCAGCGAGGAAGGGAAAGTGGTGGAGCGATTTATTGGTTTCGAGCCCATTCACAGCCGCACTGGAGCAAGTCTTGCTGAATGTGTAGTAAGAATGGTTCATGACCTGGGGTTAGACTTGTCAAATTGCCGGGGACAAAGTTACGACAACGCCAGTAACATGTCGGGTAGAAATAACGGCCTCCAGCTGGACTGAAAAAAAATCAGGTGTAGTGCTGAGGCACAAACATGTACATTTCAAGCCTGCAAACTGCGACACTTTAAATAAATGTGGAATAATACTATTGTGCAATATGACAACCCTAGTCGTCTGTCTGTACAGTATAGTACAGTGGATAGTGTACATAGCCTTTATTTATGTAAACCAGCTCCTTCCCTTCTTGTGATTTTTTTCTTTTTCTAAAAGTTTTTTTTTTTTTTCTTTCCTAACACCAGGGGAGCCACCCCTCCTAAATATCGTTGTTTGGTACCTGTACTGTAGCAATGACAAATAAAGTCCATTCATTCATTCATTCATTCATTCATTCATCTTAAAAAAGCAAACCCCCTGATTCATTACGTGCCTGTGCTGGACATTCCCTTAATCTTGTCGGTGTAAACAGCATTAATAGCTGTAAGGATGCGAGGGATTTCTTTGACCTACTTCAGTCATTGTATGCGTTTTGTGCAGCATCCACTCACCGATGGAGCCGGATATTTAAAAATAAGGATGTGAACATCAGCAGGACTCTAAAATCACTGTCCAGTACTAGATGGAGTTGTAGAGCTGACTCTACCAAAGCGTTGAGAGAGAACTATAGTGCAATAAGGGAGGCCTTGGGAAGGTTTGCAGCAGATGCGGATGAGAAAGATGACGCCAGGGACGAGGCTGCTGCGCTCTGTCGTAACCTCGACAAATTGGAGACTGCAATAATGTCCAATCTATGGGATACTGTGCTGAGTAGATTCAAAGCCACAAGTGACACATTGCAAAAGCCTGATATAAACTTAGGTACTGCACAGCGACTACTGGAATCTCTGCATACGTTTGTGGCATCACTCAGAGATCAATTTTCTACATTTGAAAATGCTTCTCGGGATGTGAAAAGCGTGAGACCCTCTTATCACCACGAGACACAGCGGGTGAGAAAAAGAAAATCCTTTGCAGATGAGTCAACAGGGGATGACACGATGCTAACTGGGAGTCAGCGATTCAAGGTGGAAACCTACAATGTGATCATTGACAGGTTGCTGTCCTGTCTTGTTCAGCGCATTGATGCATATAGGGCCCTGAATGGACTATTTGGCGTTTTGTTTGATTCCGACATGGACCGCGATTCTGTGGGTAAACGCGCTGCTGCGCTCTCCTCCACATATCCAGATGACCTGGACAAAAACTTTGGAGATGAACTTATTCAGTTCAAGGATTTTGTGCGGGAGGAGACAACCCGTTCACCAGAGGAGATGCTTCAAATCCTGAGAATAAATGGACTACAGACGACGTTCCCATGTGTGTTTGTCGCACTGAGGCTCTTCCTTACCCTGCCAGTTACCAACTGCGAGGGCAAGAGATCCTTCTCCCAACTCAAACGAGTGAAGAATGAACTCAGAACCACTATGGGACAGAAGCGTCTGTCTGCACTTTCCCTGCTGGCAATTGAATCCGAGTTGGTCAAAGAGATGGACTTTGAGGATTTAGTCAACGACTTTGCCTGCGTAAAATCAAGAAAAAAGAAGTTCTGCTAAAGGTAAGGCTTACTTATGATTATTTTGGGCTAATATGACGCTGTGGCTGATTTGGGCCTGTGTGATGCACAGGGTAATAGCCAGGGGTGCACATAACTGGTGCGCCAGTGCGCATGCGTCGCCAAAATGCATGCTGCGCGGCAGATCAGCCGCATGAGGGCGCTTTTAAATGTAAAAAAATGTAAAAAAAAATGTGATCACAAAAAATATATCCTCTACCATGGTTGAAATTGAGGACAGTGATAATTTACAGCAGTCAAGAGAGCAGTGACGATGACGATTAAGCTTGTAGCATAAATAAATGCTTAGGCTGTAACTTTTTGTTGAAAAGTTGATTTCAGTGTTTACAGAACAGAGCAGTGCTTAAAGAGATGTCAGTGGATTTCATTGTGTTTAAAGGAGTCTGACAGACTTTCATGCTTAAAGAGCAGTCATTTGATTTTGCATTTGTTTATTTTGTTTTGCACACAATCATTTGTTCGTTCATCTTTATTTATGAATAAATGTCGTTTTGCTAATATAAGTTATCCATGTATCCCTTTTTCATCCATCCTGTGGGACGGGTCGTGACTCGCGAGCTCGGGGAGCACCAAACAGCATCCCTAGGTGCTCCTCTGAGCACTGGCCCCAAAAAGTTATGTGCACCCCTGGTAATAGCCTACGTCTGATACAGCATCACGAAGGTGAGCAGAGCGGCAAAGAGAGAGGCGCTGTTTATTTCCATGTTTGGACTTGGTTGGTATTGAGCTTGTTTTATTGTAGTATACAGTATGTGTATTTTCCCCCTTTGTTATGGTTTTGCATGTAGTCTCAGGCCATTTATGATGGAAATAATTAGCCGATATTTAGAAAGTCGTGTTGCATTGGGATGTGAGTTGCATTCAGATTTGAGCATCAGTGTCAAGGCTATACTACGGCATTAGGCCCAACTGGGATGAGCCTGTACTGTAGTAATATGCTCTTGTAAATCTATGGTTTTTGTAACCATAGTAAATAACTGTGATGACCCAGTACTGTAGTAATATGCTCTTGTAAATCTATGGTTTTTGTAACCATAGTAAATATCACATTTTCACTTGCAAAGTAAAAATAAAGAAAAAAAGTGTGTGCACCCTAGGGGGTTAATCCGGGCCTGTCAGCCAGGGAACGTTGCTTTTGTAAGTAAAAATTCGGTTTGAAGTTTGATTTCTGATGGCGAACACGAACGTATATTTACAATTGTATATTGGTTGTTGGTTATAATTGTAGATTGGTTGTTTTCTGGTGTTGTTTTCTTGTTTTGCTCCGTTTGTAGTCTACTTGATATCTTTTTATCATCAGTTAAATCACCACAGCGGTTAATCCACTAATAGAGAAGATAGCTCGTGCCTGGTCGCAGCTATTGCGAATTGTGAATCACCACAGGTGCTTGAAGCTTGTTGCAGAAATGGATGACGAACGGCTGATACTTGAGGTGGAAAAATCTATATTTTTATATGCGACAAATGACGGTGGAACAGGTACAACGTCAAGTTAATGCAACTAACTTGACGTTGAGGTGACGCAACGCTGGTAGTGGAGCCAGCCTGTAATATTCTACAGTAGCTAGCTATCAAGATAACAATGACTGATGCCTTCTCCTGTTTACACGAACACAGCCCATTGTCATGCATTCTTATCATTTCAATTGATAGGAGACATGCTGAAAATAAGGTATTGTCTTGTTTTACTTCTGTCTACAACTACCAGTGTTTCCCCTAGGTTTGCTGCCTTGGCATGGACCGTGGCATGGACCCCCCCCCCCCCCCCCCTTACCCCAGGGGGTAAGACCCTGCGACATACCAGCGTCATGTCCAGGGGGTGTACTAAGTACATTAAGCCGCCTCATGCTACGGAAACAGGAGATAGGCTCCTGCCCTATGGGCCATTAGGCTCGAGAACCATCAGGGCTACTTACTTATGTGGTCTTGACTACCTGTCCACTTTCTCACCTGGTTCTTGCGCTCTCTCTCTCTGGTGTGCCATCCTGCTCTCTATCCTCCTCTCTCCCTCTTTTGCTGTCAACCAAAAGGCAAACATAACAACCAGAGTATTTATAATCTAATAAGAGGTATAAATTGATCCATATCAATTGATCCATATCAATTTATAACATAATTATAATTGAATATTGGATTGCTGTGGGCAATGCAGTCAGATAATGTCATTTTGACTATACTCTCTCACCTGAAAAAAATGTGTATGTCCAACTAAAAAACAGACATTTCCAATGCTTCAATCCACTGTCAATGTACTGTAAATATGCCATTATGGTATTACCATGAAGCCCAACTCTAGCAGAATAAGAAAGATAGTATATCTACTTTAAGTAAAATAATAAAGTGCATCCAGTTAGCTCTTTAGCTGGCATGTGTGCAGCAGACTAGCTCATCTAATCACCTCTGAGCTAGCTAGTTAGTTGCTAGTTCTTTGACACTATTTTACATACCATGGAACTATAATCACACACTTTCTAGTCACAATAATAACGACCAATTTGAACCAACTTGCTCTGTTAGAACACTCAGCAATAATATTTGCTAACGTTTCAACTTGCTTACTTTCCATCTGCAGACATCTCACCCTGCAAAAACTCTCTCGCGTCGCGCGCGCACACTCGCGCACAATCTTGTACGCGAGTGTGCAAGTGTGTCGAGCGTGAAGCGAAGTGTGGAGATAGGTTTGTATGGACAGAGATCTGTGCCATATCGATGTCACAAATACGTAAACATGTATATTGACAGTTGTCGGTGCAAAACAGATTTGCAGGCTTGCATCTTCAGAGTTGAAGTTGCAAAACAGATTTGCAGACGTGCATATTCAGAGTTGAAGTTGCAAAAAAGATTTGTAGACTTGCATATTCAGAGTTGAAGTTGCAAAAAAGATTTGCAGACTTGCATCTTCAGAGTTGAAGTTGCAAAAAAGATTTGTAGACGTGTATATTCAGAGTTGTTGGGCTTGTGTAATGTTGCCATCGGTGTGTGAAGAGAATGTTTATTTTTTACATTAGTGGTTTTCCCCTTATGAGTGCATAATCAAGACATAGAAACATTTATAAACAACATGTTACTTACGCATGTTCACAAAAGGTTCAAAAATACCAAACAAAGACTATATTTATACCTCTGTTTTATACTTGTTAATCATCTTTTTTTTCCCTTTTTTTTTTATCCTTTTAGTGTACTACACATTTTCATTTCCTTTCAAAAGTATTCCATAAGTTAACTCCTTTACTGTTATACATCTTTGTTTTGCATTTGTTCTAATCTTTGTTTTCATAAACATACATATTCCTCTGATTTGTGATTGTTTAGTATGTGTTTCCCCACACTTCCACACAGTAAGTTATGTATGGAACTATTAGAGAACGGTACAATATGTGTAATGAAATTGGATTGAGTATGTCTTTTGTTTTATGCAGTATTGCAATAGACTTTGATATTTTTGTCTTTAAGTAGTTTATGGTCTATAACAACTCCCAAAAATGTGTTTTCATAAACTCTTTCAATTTCAACATTATCTATCATGATTTGTACTTGACTATTAATTTTTTATTTCCAAATATCATAATAAGTTTAGTTTTTTCTAAGTTCAATGACAACTTGTTTGTGTCAAACCATCGTTTTATAGTTTTTAGTTCCGTTTCCAATCTTTTTTGCAACTTCAACTCTGAAGATGCGAGTCTGCAAATCTGTTTTGCACCGACAACTGTCAATATACAAGTTTACGTATTTGTGACATTGATATGGCACAGATCTCTATCCATAGGTTTGGCTAACGATGAATTGAGTATCAAGGACCCCAATTGAAATAAGCCAGTGGCTTTCTTGGGTTTTTATCCTGTTAGTTGACCTTGCATGTAATATGTACTTTCATGTACCTACTTCTGCAAATCTTCTAATAAAGTTTTCAATCAATCAATCAATCAATGGCTATGCGAGACTACTGGCGGACTAACGTTACCAACGAGCCCATGGGCTTGCCACTCGCCAGATTCGGGTTGGGTTTTTTAAAAAGCTGATATTTTAGCCTACTTGTCAGATGTTTGGTGTCTACGTCCGTAATAATTCCTCTTTCTTGGGGGGGCGGGGGGCCAAGTCAATGGTAGGGGAAACACTGACTACTATTTCCTGCAATGACAACATGTAGGCTACAATTTCCTCAATCTCACGTAAGTCATGTATTATGTCATCACAATATGGCCTCTACCTCTACCTCTAGTAGAGGCACCATTAATTGGGACCTATGCTGTCTCTGCCAATGAGATGCTGATGAACCATTGCAAAGACCCATAAATTAAGGACTTGTATCACTAGAAAGGGAAAAAAAGATTTCTTAACTATTGCTAATGTTCTTCCTTCTTCTGTTAATGTTACAATTGATCAGTTATTCAGGTATTGCAGCAACGCTTAAAACACATAATGCTATGTATCACAAACACTGTAGAAGCTACTGTAGTAGTTGTCGTGTCAAAAGGGCTCCAAAGTATGACGTTGGCTCCTCCTTAGTAGTGAGTCCTAAAAAGCTTCGATCATGTCAACCCAAAGCCTGTGGCAATCATTGTGTCATATGTGAGGGGGAGATATGGATGACCTTCACAAGGCAGTAACAGATAATGTTGATTCCAATCTGAAAAGCTGGGCAGAATCCTGTAAACATGTTTAGCTTCTTGGTAGATTAGTTACACAAGCTTCCGATGTGCACGCAGCAGGTATGTACTACATGCCAACTGTTATCTCATGTTGCGATATGCAGCAAAACGGCAAGCATCTAATGACACTGCCAGGCCAGGGTGTCAGAAGGGGAAGCATCTACCAGTGAGTGGGGGACAACCTTTGACCATCTAACTATTGCACAAATTGTTGCTCTGGTTGAGGATTCAGATCCTCCTTCACAATCTCCTATTACGGCAACTCTACAGGAACCTTATGAAAGAACGCAGGTGTTTGTGTCTGATTATGAATGAATGGTCTTTATTGTCATTGCTATAGTACAGGTACCAAACAACGAAATTTAGGAGGGGTGGCTCCCCTGGTGTTAGGAAAGAAAAAAAAGAAAAAAAAACACAAAAAGGGAAGGAGCTGGTTTACATAAATAAAGGCTATGTACACTATCCACTATACTATACTGTACAGATAGACGACTAGGGTTGTCATATTGCACATAGTGTTATTGCACATTCATTTAAAGTGTCGCAGTTTGCGGCTTGAAATGTACATATTTGTGCCTCAGAACTACACCTGATTTTTTCAGTCCAGCAGCTGCCATCAATCCGTCCAGGCTGTCCAGGGCCCAGAACCTAGGTCTTTGCTGTGTTCAGGGCCTGGATGGCCCTGGGGTAGAAGCTGTTCTTCAGTCTGTTTGTCCTTGCGGCCATGGTCCTGTACCGCCTTTTCGAGGGCAGCCGGGTAAAGTGTACGTACCCAGGGTGGGTTGGGTCTCTGGAGATCTTGGAGGCCTTCCTGAGACAGCGTGTGTTGAACAGCTCTTCCAGAGAGGGGAGGGGGGCGCCGGTGATCTTCTGGGCTGTTCTCACGACTCTCTGTAGCGCATTTCTCTCCGCGGTTGTGCAGCTGGAGAACCAGTTGCAGATGCCGTAGGTGAGGATGCTCTCCACTGCGCCGCGGTAGAAGGTCACCAGTATCTCCTGCTTGCTGTGTTCCTTCCTGAGGACTCTCAGGATGTAGAGCCGCTGTTGTGCCTTCTTGATGGTGGCTGTTGTGTTGTCCTTCCAGGACAGGTCATCCTGCATGTGCACCCCCAGGAATCGGAGGGTTGAGACTCTCTCCACGCTCTCTCCGTCGATGAGCAGGGGCTGGATCTCGGACTTTTTCCTCCTGAAGTCCACGATGATTTCCTGGGTCTTTGACTTGTTCAGCAGCAGGTTGTTAACCTTGCACAACTTGCTCAGTTGCTCTACCTCATCCCTGTACGCCGCCTCGTCCCCCCCCGAGATGCAGCCCACCACGGTGGTGTCGTCTGCAAACTTTACGATGGAGTTGCTGGGGTGGACGGGGGTGAAGTCGTAGGTGTAGAGGTTGTAGAGCAGAGGTTCCCAAACTTTTTTTAACCAAGGCACCCCTGAAGCTTTCCCCCTTCTCCAAGGCACCCCAACTCTACGAAGATTTTAAAAAATGCCTCGGAGCTTAAACTAAAAACAATACACGATGAATTGGTTTGAAAATGTGTGTTTATATATAATACATAAGTATTGCCCCAATGAATTTTAACAAGATAATAAAAGTCATCAATGAACTGTAATGGATGGGCAAGAATGCATAGGTCAGTCAAACTATCGCTAAATTAAATAAAATTGTGGCCCTCAAGGATTGTAAAATATGGGAGGAAACTCAGAGGGAATTCTTCACACAAATAAATGTATAATCAATCAATGGAACAATGCTTTTTTGGGGGGCTTAAAATAATGCCTTAAAATGTAATTCTCATTTCAATGCTCATTCTGAGATTATTATTTCACATCTGAACCAAACGGGTAACTCACAACTATAATAATTTAACAATAATAATCATGACAGAATTGTAAAAATTGAGAGAAATACAAAACAAAGAAATATGTTGTGCGCATTAGTGGGACACATGCGCCTGCTTTTGGGAGCAGAGTCTCTTCATGCGGGGAGAGATAGTGGACAGCACGACACGCAGGTCCTGTTCCACTGACAGACGCGTGCGTGTCTTGTTCTTGACGTATGCTAGAGAAGAAAAAGCCAGCTCGCACAAGTAGGAGGTTGGGAAGGGTAAAAGCACCTAGATGGCGCTCTCTGAGAGAGATGTATATTCATGTCCCACAAGCCGCCAAAACCTATCCAAACCTAGCTCACCATGTTTGAGCTTCAGTGTGCGGTCCATAATGAGCTCTGCCAGTTCATCTTGAGCTTTGCTGCTCAAACTAGTGGCTGATGCTGATGAGAGGGGGTTGAACGGATCCCGGAGCCAGTCGAAGTCTTCGTTCATTGGAGGGAAATAGGACTCAAATCTCTCCTCCAGCATACGTAGGTGCGCAGCGATCAGATTCAAGAAAGACGCTGACTTGTGTGCTGCGTCATTGGCCGTCAACGTAAACATTTCAATGTTTTTCTTGGCCACCCCGTCTTGCCACCGTCTCAATTTGGATCGGAATCCGTTCAGTTTGTCTGTCGCTGTCAGGATATTCTCAGCCTTCCCTTGCATTTTTTTGTTGAGGTCATTAAGGTGGCTGAAAATATCTGCCAGATAAGCAAGCTTAATCCACCACGATTCATCTTCCAATTGTTCTTTGTATGGCAAGTCGTGCTCACTGACAAAAGTGATCAGTTCATCTCGGAGCTCATAGACACGGGATAACACCTTGCCCCGCGACAGCCAGCGGACCTCTGTGTGTAATAAGAGCCCCTCATGCTCGGACCCCATCTCATTGCACAATGTGCTGAACAGCCGTGACTTCAGCGGGCGTGATTTTACATAATTAACCATTTTCACCGCTTGGTCCAAGACTTCAGTGAGGAGTAGTTAGTTAGTAACTAGTAGGCCTAGTTAGTAAATTAATATCTTTCAAATCTGAGAAATATATCTTTTAGTTGCTTATGAACTTCATTGCACATGTAATAAACAAACGTTTATTAATGTATTATTATTATGATTTTATATTATACTTTTTTTCTTCTTTTTTTTTTACGAGCAGATTTGGCGGCACCCCCGGACAGGTGTTGTAGAGGATGGGGCTTAGCACGCAGCCCTGGGGGGACCCAGTGCTGAGTCTGAGGGCTGTGGAGGTGTGGGGGCCCACCCGCACCCTCTGGGGGCGGTCGGTCAGGAAGTCCTTGATCCATGCACATATAGAGTGTGATAGACCCAGGTCTAGTAGTTTGGTCACTAGCCTGTCTGGAAGGATGGTGTTGAAGGCGGAGCTGAAGTCCACAAAGAGCAGTCTCGCGTAGCTGTTTCCCCTCTCCAGGTGGGATAGAGTGGCGTGGAGAGTCGTCGCGATGGCGTCCTCTGTGGACCTGTGGGCTCTGTAGGCGAACTGGTATGGATCCAGGTTGGGCGGGAGGCGTGTGAGTATGTGGGCCCGGACTAGTTTCTCGAAGCACTTCATGATGATTGGTGTGAGTGCCACCGGGCGGTAGTCGTTTAGGCAGCTCACCGTGCTTTTCTTCGGGACTGGGATGATAGTTGAGGTTTTCAGGCAGGGTGGGATTATGAACCCTACACAACAACATTCAAGCAACATCTCCTCAGCTATCTGCCTGAATAGAGGGAACACCAGAAGGGGAGGGAAACCTACATCGCAAACAAGGAACAAGTGGCTAAGAGGAACAATTGGCTCATGGTGAGGCAATTCTGTTGATGAGGGCCGCCTTGGTTTGGCGGCACCCATCACACCTGCAAGACCGACGCAATACGTCACAGCAAGGACATTGACATTTGCCAATCGACCTGACCCAAAAGCCAAACAAAACAAAAAAATTGCATTATGCAAATTAGGGGTCCAGACACACCCAGTCATGAATATAAGCATTCCAATGTGTTTCTAATAGTAAAAAAACATAAAATAGACACCAGGTTTGCATTTCTAGTTCATTTGGTTCAAAAGTTATAGCCAGAACCTTTTTCAGAGGGCGGCCATATTGATTTGGCCGCCATGGCGACCCCGGTGGTCGTTGGCTCTGGCGCCCTGGCTAAATCATTAGAACATACTCTGAGCTACATCTGGGCCAAATTTGGTGCTTTTGCAAAAATGTGCACAAAAATATCCCTAAGGCCCCCAACTATCTAGTAACAATTTTAACATACCATTTCTCAGTTATAAATTATGAACTAAAACACTGTCTAATATGAAGTATTACTGAGGCAGGTGTTTGATGAGTTCTCTGCAGCTCTGACACATCTAAAATGTATGGTGTAAATTGTTGGTTTAGTACAATAATTGCATGTCAGCAACATTAGCATGTGCTTTGCAGTTCGATTCATTGTAAATTGTTATGTCACATGCATGTCATGGTCTGACTAGAGAGGAGGTATATTGAAAACCTGATTCTTGGCATGATGTAGTGGGACATGGAAAAACCCATCAGTGTTGGGTTTTGGTGAATGAACTGTGAGAAACCCAAGCCATAAGAGGACCTGCATGGACTGTAACAACTGGAGTGGGTTTGACTCTGAGTTGGGGGAGGGGAAGGTGCATGGGCTGTTGTTGAGACTGGGGTGGCAGTAGCTGGTAGTTTCCCCTCAGAGAGACTGCAGTACTCTGTCTGAGAAGGCTCTATACTGGCTATCGTAGCATATGTTGCTGGCCTGTTCCTAGAGATGAAGCAGCAACCGTACACAGTTGTCCCGGAGAGAGAGAGTGGGCTTGAGCCTCACAGGTGCGTATTTCACTGTTGCTTTGGGAGCTTCATTTGTCTTCAGTGATAACACTGCTACTCAAAAACTCAATGTGGTATGATACCTAAATCATCTTGACTATGTTAAATAAAGCACCACAACCCACATTTCTCATTTCTTAATTTCCTGTGCAATTTTGTCTTTACAAGTTGACATTTGCATTTAGCATTTTGTAAACTGTAGAGAAGAACTCATTCCATTCTGTACACACTGTTTCTATAGTGTGGCCTGATCAGAAACAGAACACTATGTCCTGTTGCATGGCAACTGTTTCCACAGTAATCTTTGCTCAGAAACATACCACTATGGTTTTCAGGAGGACCTCCATACCATAATCTTACAATAGGCGGCATCATTCCTATGCTACACTCAGAGCCTCACCAACTAAGATAAATAATTCAAAATGGTCCAAACTGCATTTTTCAATATACACATTAACAAACCTATCTTTTATTTTGTTGTTACCGATTTCATGTGCAGTAACTCATAATAGATTACTTACATAATATAATATCTATTTAAAGGCAATCTACACTTTCTTTTTCTTTTGTAGGGTTGACATACAGGATGGAGGATGTACTAGATCACCAGAATGATCAGTAGCAGATTTCTTTTTTGTGTAGCAAGAGGCTCAGAATGTCTAGACAGTTAATTCCGGCACACATTAGTAGGCCAAAGACAGCGACATTGATGGAAATAATTGTCAACGCCTGTCTCTGGTAAAGTTAGATTTAAGAAAAAGGAAGAAACACCAGTGTATGGGACGGGCACTTCCACTATTATCACTCTAAACTGTATGTACCCATGCATTCACCCTACATATTGTATGGTGTCTTTATTACTACCCAACCATGATCAACCATGACGAAATTGCAGCTTCCATATAAGAATGTTAAATGGTAAATGGACTGACTTATATAGCGCCTTATTCCAAAGCGCTTTACAATGGCCTCACCTTCACCCATTCACACACACATTCACACACCCACACGCTCACTCGTTGGGAGCAATTTGGGGTTCAGTCTTGCCCAAGTCCACTTCGACATGTGGCCAGCCCGGGCTCGAACTGCCGATCTGCCAACCTTGCGATCATTAGATGCCGGCTCTACCTCCTGCGACACACCCTTGAATGTTGTCCAGGTGGTTGCATTCCAGGAAATCACATAAAACATCCAGGAAGAGCATTGCATGGGAATACTACACAACACTCATAATGTGTCTGTATGGACCTCCAACACATATACAACACATGTACATAGTAAGTCACTCACTTATTCTGTGATGGAACTTCAACCCCTAAGGTGTTTTTTTAAGATAAAGTGTGTGTGTCGTTCCATAATCACCACTCAACACATGACTGATATGACAGGCCTTTGAAATAAATTGTGTGCATCTCTCTCTTATCATGTGAGGGCCTGCATATATATGACTATATGCCAAGCTATGATAGATTTGATAGTATATAAAAAAGCTGTTCACTCACTATCAAAAGAAGATACAGTTGATACTATTGACAGTTGAATGAAACAAATGGGAATGAGGAGAGAGTATTCCTACAATAACACCTGGTCCAAGACGAATGATTGCAGATTTACTGAATGCGAAGTATGCGAGAACAATGATGGAAAAACCCTGACAGAAAATACATAATAGCAACGCTGTATCTATAACACAACTGATGCAGTACTGCCATCTAGTGTATATTTCCACTATGGAACTGGAGCAGCTATTGTCAGATTCTGATTACATTATCTGTACTTAGACTACTGGATACAAGAGATGTCAACATTTACTGTATACAGCAAATGAAATAAGAAATACAGCACGAGGAGTGAGAATTACATTTTTTTTGTTAACTTTATTGTCTTCAACACCATCTGTATGAAAGCATGCAAAAATAACTTATATATAATGGTACATATTTACATTGTAACAGCCACATTTCAATGTAGCATATAGTCTATACAGAACATTTAGAAAAACCGATATGTTCAGGACTATTACAGTATGTGTAATATAATATATCTGGAACAGTCATTGAAATGCTATCGAAACAGCAGGATGCACATATAGTGGGGTTAATCACCTAGCACCTGCTCTGAAATCAATCATATAATCTTGCAGGATTGAAAATGTCATACTGCATTTCTCTCTAAAGCGCTTTAATTTGGATGCTTCTTCAAATACATTACATAAATATTACATAATGTATAATCTTGAAATAGATCAATGATACAGAAGTGTTTGTCTAGAATATTAATTGTGGGGGCAGGATTGCCAGCAGGCCTAGGCAAACGCCTCAAACGCCTCATCTTCATACACTTCCTCAAGCTCTCCTCTGCTCCCATCGTAGCTTTCCTTCCTGCGGGTGACGTGTTGTTTTATGATGTGAGTTTACTTACGAGGACTAAATCTAATGACAACAACAACATTGCATAGCCAGCCACTTTACAACACCTACCTCAAAGAAGGATGAACACTGCTTGAGGTGCCCATTTTCCCACAGTCCCTACAATGAAAAGAAAAAAGCTGCGTCAACATTGTCTTCTATGATAGCCATCCCTAGGAAATAGGGATTATTATTAGCATATTTTATGTCATTGAAATGTCATAAAACTATACATATCATCAACAGAGCGATCCGGAAAACCAAAGATAAATAAAGCACAATTAAAATAAAGCATACTTAAAGCGAAGGCATAAAAGCGTTTGTGTGTCACATTCGAAAACTGTGTGGTGTAGACTGGAGAAGGGGGTAACTACAGCTCTACATCAGTTCACATGGAGGTATAATTGTGGTGGAAGAGGACCCCCCATGGCTCAGCACTGGTCCCAGTGCACTTCCAACAAGGTTGGTTCATTAATCGAAAACAAATCAGCACACCATTATCATTGCCTCAGGGGTTTCTGCTTTCTGCTTAGCTTGTCACTGATTTATTGTGCCAAACCAACATTTTCCCAAATCATGATGCACGTCTTTCAATGATACATTATATAACACTGTCTGTGTCATTGTTTGTTATCTTAGCCTTTTTTGATTTTGTTTTGCCTTGCACCTAATATGTTTATATTCTCTTTATCTGTACTAAATGTATTGTTTTGAATGAATATACATAACTCACTTTCCATAGTTGTTTTGTTCTGTTTGAGATTTAATCCCCAAAACTGTCTGCAGTTTGTCATTACATTTGACGCATACTTACGTAAGGAGACCTGCAGGGGCTGACATAGACCTCTCAGCTTTTGGGCTGTGACACTCAAAGGGGTTACCGAAGGAACGTTTCCTCAGCATGGACTTCACCAGGATCTGTAGCAGGTACAGAGGATTAAGAATAAATCTCTCTTATGACAAATCGCTTTAATAATAGCCCCGCCATATTTCTCGCTGCTTATGACTAGGGCCTAGAGGGATTTCCTGACCACATGACCAGAGCAGGAAATAAATTGGGCCGAATTCTCACAGGTGAACCCAAGACATGATTAACAGACAAAGGCTAACTCAACCCACCACAGCAGACAGGCTGGGGATGAGTCTGATAGAGTTCTGGATCTCCTCTTCAGTGACCTCCACCACAGTACAGTGTTCCTCCTCCAGGGGTAGAGGGTCAGAACCATCCTCTGTCACCCACACATGGACCTGTTTTTTACACACACACACACACACACACACACACACACACACACACACACACACACACACACACACACACACACACACATACTTTCAGAATAATCTATCACTACACCAGGGGAGGCTGGTGGACACGTGTTTGATACCATTCCTCATTCCATTCCATGCATCACAATTAGCCTGTCCGCTGATTTCTACCTCCACTAGCCTCCACTGCACTAAACTCTGATTTGTTTTTTGACAGTACAATGTGCGATATACAGATGCCATCATAAGTCTGTAAGCTACATTACAATAATCTTTCATTATATTTAATCATCGTAAGCCTAGCTCCATCCCCACTTTTCACCTTCATTTCAGGAATGGTGATCCGTGTTTCTGGATCCTTATCCAACGTCCTTTGGATGAGCTCCTTCAGCTCCTCAGATATGGCAGGCCTGTGACACCAAACAATGGAGATACAATAAATGTAGCGGAGGTAGTTTGGAACCACACTCTCCTGATGGATAGCCCAGTCTGAAGGCAGTTACAGACGAGCAAGCTGTAGCAGCTACACTGACGCAGGGTTCACTCAACCGATACTGGAGAGGTTTCAGATTAGTTTCTGTTAAGTTTCTCCTTCATGCTATCTATGCATGTTTATGTTTGGCAGGAATGAAGGAAGCCTTCTAAATTGTAGTAATTGGTTAACAGAGGTGCCGCACTTGAAACCTTCGCCACCCAAGTTTCTCCACTCGCCACCCGACTGTCATTGAAAGTAAATGGACCTCCTAACAACTGCCATTGACGTGTCAAACACACTTCAGCCTACACCCAATTGTCACCCTCTAACCATGAAAATGTCTTGGCCTGAGCATGCAGTAAGCCTCGGATCAACAGATGACATGAACACCTGTGTTTCAGCAGTGTGAGAGTTAAAAGAATTCAAGTTTTGGTGTATTTGTCATTGATTTCATTGCAGACAAAGAATAGCGCATCCTGGCGGCACTTACGTCTCTGGGAATTCCAACGGCTTGTTCCTTATCTTATTGTGGAGGGAGAGTATGAAGTCGTCCATGAATGGGCACTGAAACAGGAATATAAAGAAATAGAACATTACAATGCAAATGTAAAGATGAAAAACGGCAACATATGGAATGGCTATATACCCATACATACTATTGGTAAACATACTGTATATTTTCCACCAAACCATTACATTCATTTCTCAAAATCAGCATTACGCAAGACACAACAGTTCAGTGAACAATACTTATAGTCATCAGCTTAATGATAATCCAAGGGAGCATGCACTGAATAGTACAGTATGTTGTGTTCAGTCGTGTTATACAACAGTTCAAACACTGATCCGTACTCACCTTCCCAAAGACGAAGCAGAACAGAGTTATTCCCAGAGCCCACACATCCAAAGCCTAGAAAACACAAGCATTGATCATGATATGACGTTATTGTGCAGTATGGTAAAATCGGAATACAAGCATCAATGTCAATACCATGAGGTACAGTCAAATATGGAGCATAATCTGACAATTAAAACATGAACAATCTAGTACAAATTTGCTCACCATGGAGTAGTCACTTTCAGTTTCACAGATATCATACATTGTACACATATCAGTAACACTTTCATTGTGCAATGTAACATTCATAAAGCATTCATTAAGCCATGCTGTAAAGATTCATAATGGTTTACATATATGTTTGTATAGTCATTTATAAAGGTATTTTATAAATGTGGTATGTAACATTAATATTAAACATCATAACAACATCCATAACAACAACATAACAACATCTATAACAACCTTTATAAGCAAGCTACTGTCGGCGGAGACAGAGTAGTGTGCTACTGTTATGTATAAACTTATGTAGGCTAATATGAGTCTTTATGTCATGCATGTACTGTAAATGCTTAATGAATGCTTTATGAATGCTATATTATACCACTGAGTAAAGTGTTACCTAAATATGTGACAGCAGCTGGTGAAACCGGGAACAAAATCGCCAACCAATCAAAATGTTCAGACTTTTATTCAACGTTGTTGAAAATCAATGACACACTCGCTAGTCAAGCCAAAATACTGCAATGGCAATGGACTCAATGAGTATTCCCCACTACGACATAGTTAACCATAACACTACTTAACATTGTTAGCAGGCTCACAAAACAAGCTGTGTTAGTTGACTAGCGAGTGTGTCATTGATTTTCAGCAACGCTGAAATGTATTTACATTTTTCAGAATAAAAGTCTGAACATTAAATCGGCTTCTGACTTGTTCCCGGTTTCACCAGCTGCTGTCACATATGAATATGTCCCTATAGATCTGTGAGTCTAACCTTGCCAGTAAAGCTCTGCTCATCAGCCATCATCTCAGGGGCCATGAAGGCTGGGGTTCCCTCTGTGCTGGACAGGAGGGCATCGTTGCCCTCAAACTCATTACTCACACCAAAGTCAGCAATCTTTATATGCCCATCATCCCCCAGCAACAGGTTAGAAGGCTTGATGTCTCTGTGTATGATCTTCTGGTAGTGCACTGACCAAACAGGGGGAAGACAGGGTTTCAAGTGAAGTACAATGTTGGTGCCATCCATGTACTGTAGAACTCTTTCTCTGGAAGTGGAAGTGGAAATGGGTCTACATGGAACCTAAAAGGGTTCTTTAAAGGGTTCTCGTATATACAGGAACAAGCCTATTTTTTCTAAGAGTGAAGGTCTGACAGCGCAGAGGACTCACAGTATTCGATACCCAGAATAATATCTCTGAAGTAAAAGCGGGCCTGCTCCTCTGTGAAAGGGCTGTCCGTTGGCACCTCCATCACAGGGCTATAGGTTACCCAGGTAAAACAGACAAGCAAAGGCAAAACATCAGTGTCATTCTTCAAGAGGTCTTCCAAACATACAGTATACCCCACAACCTTGTCTGAATACATTTTCAACAATAACAATACCAAAAACTCATTGAGTTTTCATATGCCTTATTGGATATCAATTACGATCCAACTGGGTGTGCCTGAAGGTTTAGTTAACTGAGTATAACATATTTCATAAAGTGGTGAAACTTACCCCTTTGGCAATAACTCAAAGGCTAGAAAAGAAAAAGCAGGAGATTAAATTACTAGTTACCTGTGCATACAGTGCCTTCAGTAAGTATTCACCCTCTGGACTTTTTCCACATTTTGTTGTGTTACAACCTGACTTAAAAATAGATTTAATTTATGTTTTTTGTCACTGATCTACACAAAATGTGTTTTCTAATTAATTCAAAGTGAAAAGCTGAAATGTCTTGAGTCAATAAGTATTCACCCTTTGCTATGACAAAGAAAATTTGCTCAAATGCAAAACTGTCTTCAACAAGTCACTCAATAAGTTGAGTCCAAGGATAACAGTTCATGTGATTTCAGAATGAATATCTTTGTTTTTATAGGGTCTCTGATTTGCATAGGATCAATTACAGACTGTGTAGATCTTGTTGTGGGTGAATACTTACTGAGGGCACACGTGGTAATGTGTCATAAACAAACCAATAGGCAACAAAAGAGGAGAGCAGAACCTTACTGAACACCATTCAGTGAAATCAATAAAAACAATGATGCATACTTACCCATGTGGAGATTGTCCTCAGCAGGATCATCAAGGACCTACAATTGAAAAGTGTAAATCTAACTATCAATGGTCTACCCATTTTACTGTACCTACAGTATCCTCACATTATGAGGAACCTTCATTGTTCAGCTATGGAATGTGGCATTGCTACATTCCATAGCTGAACAATGAAGGTCTCTTATGCTGTGGTTATACTGAAGGTACAGTCAAATGCATTCACCTGTATCATGTCATTGACATGTAACCAAAAAGAGGTGAACATGGTGATTGCCTTTTAAGATAGTAAACATTCTTTAGATATCTTACCAGTCAGTGATTCTAAGCAGCATACTCAAAAAAATCAATAGCAAGACAGCTTAGTCACCTCAAACAGTTTGACAATGTTAAGATGGTCAAGTTTCTTCAAGATTGCTATCTCCTGGTAGACTCTGTCCAGTGGTCCCAGGGTCTTGGGCGTCTCTCCCAGTAGGGGGCTGGTTCCTCGAGGAGGGGGGCGGCCTGCAGAACAACAAAACACAATCTATTTATTAACTCAGTATGTAGATTAGAGCTTTAAAATAGTGCGACATTTGCATAATAAAACGGTAGCAAGCAAAGAACGAGGTCACATGAAAAAGAATGTTCAGTAAAGAGCACTGTTTTGGTCCAAACAAAGCGCTTTCTATAATCTATTGTATTGTTCGAGCACTGGCCGTTACATATTTATTTTACGGTTTTATGTTTTATTTGGTTGTTAACAAGGACATGCTCACAATTATCACTATTAGAAAATGCACCATATGTACGTTTTCACATTTTCAGCGTGGCCGGAGAGGGCAGCAAAGTACAAAACTACATACTTCATTATTAATACAGGTAACTGAATTAAGAACAGATTCTTATTTACAAAGACAACCTGTCATATAGTATATTGAGAGAGGTGGGATGGGCTGAGAGCAGCTGAGGGATGGAATAAAATAAAATAAAGTAATACCAAATATACCATAAAGCACTGAAATAACAATGTGAAAACAATATAAGAAAGAAATAATAAGAAAAATAAAATAATAAATAAAAGTACCTTGTTGATCAAATGTAGGCCTATATGTAAAAACTGTAAAAACAAATACACCAAACAAAGTACTTAGGTCCTCCGATGAGGGTGGGTGGTTGGCTAATAATAATAATAAAAATGACCTTTGTGTATGACCACAAGTGACCAGTATGTGGATGACCACACATTTTTTCTTATAACCCTACTACAACAACATAAGGGAACATGTCACTTACGAGGGAATCCGTACTGCTTAAGCATCTTCTTTTTTGAAACTACTTTCATTGCCTAAGGAATAATAAGAACAAAATTACATTATAAACAATAATTAACCAACTCTGTCAACAACAGTGACAACACGATTTGTGTAGCATATTTTGCTTCATTGTTAATTTTTGTATAAAGAATTCACTGAAAGCAAGCATATAAAAAAGTCATAAAAAAAAATAAAAAAATGGAACTCTCATCCAACCGAGCAGAGACCCAACATTAAATCCCCTTTAAACACCCTTTAAACACGTCCTTGTAGCCTTGCTACAGGGACTCCCCAAACTAACTACAAGCAGAATAAGGAAAAAACAACCCGGCGGTCCACCGAGAGGCGGGATGGAAGATGGACCAATCAGGACAGATAACACGGTAACGACTGGAACGGCAACGACTAACGATCAAAGGATCCTGAGAGAATGCAGCTGTGGGTGGTCCAAGTAACAACCTACTTGGGCCTGCGGATCCACCAGGGGAGGACAACATGCTGCGGCAGCTACCAGATGCAAGCTTGCACTGCGCCAGCAGGTCAGACAAGGAGGAATCAGAGCCAGGTTGAGCACCACAGTGCTACTGATCGCACCATTGCATCCGGTGAGAGAGAGCAAGAACAGCCTCCCCAGCAGGATTTGCAACCACATCTGCACGACCCACAACAGGAGCATCAGAGCAGAACGTCAGGTAGAGAATCCACCAAATCCACCAGCGACAAGGATTCATGGAGAAGCTTCGACGAAAGCTTACATACCACCCTCCAGAACAGTCTAAGAGGCAGCACAACGTCCAAGCTGAACATCTTCGGCCATATCATCTATGAGGAAGGCAAGGGAAGATTTCGAGAGATGCCTCAGAGGAGGACCGTTCCTAGGCAGAGCGGGAGACGGGAGAGAGAAATCCTCCAGCTGGTAAAGGAGCGGCGACGTTTGCGGAAGGCATGGAGGAGAGCTGAGGAAGAGGAGAAGGAGGGCTTGCAGAACCTCTGGAGTCAGATCAGAACCAGACTCACCCACCTGAGGCGAGCTGAAAGGATCAGGAAACGTAGAAGCAACAAGGAAAAGGCAAGGACAAACTTCTTCCGGGACCCGTTCAAGTACGCCCGGGGTTTGCTCGAGGAGACGAAATCGGGGAAGCTGCAGACCACCGAGCAGGAGCTGGAGGAACACATCAAGGACCAGCTCAGTGACAGCCAAAGGAGAGTCCCCTTGGTTCCCCAGGGCACGTACCGCTCCCACCCGAGCCCTCTTCTCAGTTTGACACCACTCCCCCCAGATGGTCTGAAGTTAAGCAGGTGGTGGAGCATGCGAGAGCTGCATCTGCACCCGGACCAAATGGCGTCTCCTATAGGGTATACAAGAACTGCCCAATGACCCTGAAGCTTTTGTGGAGACTAATGGGCATTGCCTGGAAAACAGAATCCATCCCTTCAGCATGGAGCAGAGCAGTCACTACCTTCATCCCGAAAGAGAAAGACTCCCATAACATCAGCCAATTCAGAGGCATAGCCTTATTGAATGTGGAGGGGAAGATTTTCTTCTCAGTGATGGCAAAGCGCATGACCAGCTACCTCCTGGCAAACAATTACATCGACACCAGCTGTCAGAAGGCAGGCGTCCCAGGATTTCCTGGCTGCGTGGAGCACTCGGCTATGATCTGGGAACAGATCCAGACAGCGAAGCGGAGCAAATCAGACCTGCACGTCGTTTGGCTGGACCTTGCAAATGCATATGGGTCTGTTCCCCACCAGCTCATCCACTTTGCCCTCAAATTCTTCCACATACCACCGTGCATCCAGAGCCTACTAGCAACCTACTTTAACAACTTCCATGTATGCTACACAACCCAGGAGTTCTCAACGTGTTGGCACCGGCTGGAGAAAGGGATAGCGATGGGTTGTTCGATCTCCCCCATCCTTTTCACAGCAGCGTTTGAGATCATCCTAATCGGCGGAAGACAGATGGTCCGAGGAGTCAGATCCCAGTCAGGTCTGCGACTCCCAGCCCTACGGAGCTATATGGATGATGTCACCACACTCCTTCAGACAGCAGCGTGCACAGCGAGACTTCTGAAGAGGTTTGAGGAGCTCCTAACATGGGCCCGGATGAGGATAAAACCAACTAAGTCCCGCAGTCTCTCAATCAGGAAAGGAGTCCGGAATGACAACATCTCTTTCTCAGTGGATGGCGAGAAGATCCCGCTGCTAGTGGACCATCCTGTGCGAAGCCTCGGAAGGCTCTACACGGCTGACCTTTCTGACAAGCACATGGCTTCTTCTGTCACTTCCCAGCTCTTGGACGGCCTGAAGAAGATCGACCAAAGCCTCCTGCCAGGGAAATTCAAGGTGTGGTGTTACCAGTTCACCTTATACCAACGTCTCATGTGGCCCCTGAAGTTGTGTGACATCACTTTAACAACAGTGCTGAAGTTGGACGCAAAAGCCAACAACTACATCCGCAAGTGGCTGGGCCTTCCCCGCTGCCTCACTAATACAGCGCTGTTTGGAAGAACCACACTGAAGCTCCCACTGAAATCCATCAGCCTGGGCTATAAACAGGAGAAGGTGAGACTCGTGTTCGAGCTGAGAGACTCACCCGACCCATTTGTCCAACACAGCAAGGCCCAGGTTCGCACAGGACGCAAGTGGGATGCCACGCAGGCAGTTGACCAGGCCATCAATCGCTTGAAACACCAGGAGATCGTCGGGGTGCTGCAGCCAGGCAGGACTGGTTTTGGATGGGGATCAGCACCCAAGATGAATGAATGAATGGTCTTTATTGTCATTGCTATAGTACAGGTACCAAACAACGAAATTTGGGAGGGGTGGCTCCCCTGGTGCTAGGAAAGAAAAAAAAAAGGAAAAAAAACAAGAAGGGAAAGGAGCTGGTTTACATAAATAAAGGCTATGTACACTATCCACTATACTATACTGTACAGATAAGACGACTAGGGTTGTCATATTGCACATAGTGTTATTGCACATTCATTTAAAGTGTCGCAGTTTGCAGGCTTGAAATGTACACATTTGTGCCTCAGCACTACACCTGATTTTTTCAATCCAGCAGCTGCCATCAATCCGTTCAGACTGTCCAGGGCCCAGAACATAGGTCTTTGCTGTGTTCAGGGCCTGGATGGCCCTGGGGTAGAAGCTGAGCTTCAGTCTGTTTGTCCTTGCGGCCATGGTCCTGTACCGCCTTTTCGAGGGCAGCCGGGCAAAGTGTTCGTACCCAGGGTGGGTTGGGTCTCTGGAGATCTTGGAGGCCTTCCTGAGGCAGCGTGTGTTGTACAGCTCTTTCAGAGAGGGGAGGGGGGTGCCGGTGATCTTCTGGGCTGTTCTCACGACTCTCTGTAGCGCATTTCTCTCCGCGGTTGTGCAGCTGGAGTACCAGTTGCAGATGCAGTAGGTGAGGATGCTCTCCACTGCGCCGCGGTAGAAGGCCACCAGTATCTCCTGCTTGTTGTGTTCCTTCCTGAGGACTCTCAGGAAGTAGAGCCGCTGTTGTGCCTTCTTGATGGTGGCTGCTGTGTTGTTCTTCCAGGACAGGTCATCCTGTATGTGCACCCCCAGGAATCGGAGGGTTGAGACTCTCTCCACGCTCTCTCCGTCGATGAGCAGGGGCTGGACCTCAGATTTTTTCCTCCTGAAGTCCACGATGATTTCCTGGGTCTTTGACTGGTTCAGCAGCAGGTTGTTAACCTTGCACAGCTTGCTCAGCTGCTCTACCTCATCCCTGTACGCCGCCTCGTCCCCCCCCGAGATGCAGCCCACCACGGTGGTGTCGTCTGCAAACTTTACGATGGAGTTGCTGGGGTGGACGGGGGTGAAGTCGTAGGTGTAGAGGTTGTAGAGGATGGGGCTTAGCACGCAGCCCTGGGGGGACCCAGTGCTGAGTCTGAGGGCTGTGGAGGTGTGGGAGCCCACCCGCACCCTCTGGGGGCGGTCGGACAGGAAGTCCTTGATCCATGCACATATAGAGTGTGATAGTCCCAGGTCTAGTAGTTTGGTCACTAGCCTGTCTGGAAGGATGGTGTTGAAGGCAGAGCTGAAGTCCACAAAGAGCAGTCTCGCGTAGCTGTTTCCCCTCTCCAGGTGGGATAGAGTGGCGTGGAGAGTCGTCGCGATGGCGTCCTCTGTGGACCTGTGGGCTCTGTAGGCGAACTGGTATGGATCCAGGTTGGGCGGGAGGCGTGTGAGTATGTGGGCCCGGACTAGTTTCTCGAAGCACTTCATGATGATTGGTGTGAGTGCCACCGGGCGGTAGTCGTTTAGGCAGCTCACCGTGCTTTTCTTCGGGACTGGGATGATAGTTGAGGTTTTCAGGCAGGGTGGGATGTTGGCCTGGGACAGGGACTGGTTGAAGATGTTGGTGAAAACCCCGGCCAGCTGGTCGGCGCAGTCCCTCAGCACCCGTCCCAGGACGCCATCCGGCCCAGAGGCTTTCCTGGGGTCCACCGCCTTCAGCACGCGTCTCACTTCATGCTCTGTGAGGGTGAGGCTGCTGAGAGCTGGAGAGAGTGGTGTTTGTGTTGTGGTTACCTCCGTTCGCCCCTCGTCGAACCGGGCGTAGAAGGAGTTCAGCTTTTCCGCCAGCAGGGGGTCGTCCTCTGCGGCTGTGAGCCTGTTTGCTCTGAAGTTTGTCATGTGCTGAACCCCCTGCCACATCCGCCTGGAGTCGTTGCTCAGGAAGCATTCCTCAATCTTCTCTCTGTGGTCTGCCTTGGCCTCCCGGATGCCGCGCTTTAGGTTAGCCCTGGTGGTGCTGTACAGCAGTGTGCCCTTCCCTGCGAAGAAGGCGTTGTCCCTCTCATTGATCAGTTTTTGGACCTTCCCAGTCATCCATGGCTTCGTGTTGGGGTAGACCCGGACCCGTTTGTCCACGGTGACTGAGTTGGTGCAGTTCACTAGTATGTGGTTCAGAACCGACGACGTGAACTGTTCCAGGTCCTCATGCTCATATTCCTGCCATGAGGTGTCATTTAGGCAGATCTGCAGTGGAGCGGACCCTTCTGGACAGGTTCTGACAGTCTTAGTGGTGATGGGAGCACTTTTCCTCATGGTAGTGTAGGCTGGGATCAGGAGGATTGACACATGGTGAGACATGCCTAGATGAGCTAGCGGTCTAGCCTTGTAAGCACGCTTGATGTTTATCCAGTGTTTTTTCTCCTCTTGTTGCACATTTAACATGCTGATAGAACTTGGGTAGTACTACCTTCAGGTCGGCATGATTAAAATCTCCGGCGATAATGTGGACTGCCTGTGGGTCCGCGCTCTGTTCACCACTGATGACGTCATATAGCCGCGCCAATGCTAAGCTACCATCTGCGTTTGGTGCAATGTAAACACTTGTAATATACACTGCGTTGAATTCCCTCGGGAGGTAAGTGGGTCGGCATTTAACAGTCAAGTATTCCAGGTTTGGGGAGCAGTGGCTACTTACAGTTTTCGTGTTTAAGCACCAGCTGTCCTTCGTAGATATAATGAGCCCACCTCTGCGGGTCTTCCCACTAAGCAATGTCCGGTCTGCCCGGTGTAGGGTTCTCCCTTCTAGGCTTACCGCGGAGTCCAGGATAGTGTCATTTAGCCAGGTTTATGTGAGAATAATCACACAGCTATCTCCTACGATGTTATTGGTGACGACCTGTAGTCTCAATTCGTCCATCTTGTTTGCCAGGGACCTGACGTTGGATAGGAAAATACTCGGCAAAGCAGGTTTGTTTGGGCTTCTCCTCAGCCTGGCTAGCAGGCCCCCCCTTCGTCCTCGGCGTTGCTTACGGTCTCGCCTCCGACGTTTGCGCTTGAGTGTTGGGAGAGCGTAGTATTTTTCACCCGGCGACCGGGCAACGTCGAGTGGAATCCTCCGTTGTTTCAAGAACTCCGCCGTTAGAGTCCCCTCGTTTTGCGCACCAACTTCTAGTAAGTCTAGTCTGCTGTAGGTACTATTTACACAACCGTTCCCTATAAGTACTAAAATAAAAATGTACATACAAATGTACTTAAAAACACTAAAAAACACCAGTGTTGAAGCCACTCCAAGCCGCGCGTCTGTGCGCGCCGCCATCTTGAGCTGATGTGGTCCAAGGCAACGAGGAAGGAAAGGAAAGATCTAGTGATCTCCGAAGTCGTAAAGATCGAAGAGGAGTGCTACAAAATCAGAGCCGTGGGCCAACAACAGCAAGGAAGGTGGACAACATGGGAGGCTGTGATCAACAGAGCCATCACATGGAAGGATATGTGGAGGCTGCCCCAAGCAAGGCTGAGCTTCTCGATCAGGGCCACCTACGACACCCTTCCCAGTTCCCGGAACCTGCACCTCTGGTACGGCACAGAGGAGACCTGCCAACTCTGCAACGCCAACAACCCAAACTTGCGACACATCCTCTCTGGATGCAAGGCGGGACTGACGCAGGGTCGGTACAGATGGCGGCACGACTGGGTGCTGCGCAAACTAGCGGAAATTCTGGAAGCACGCAGACTGGAATCAAACAAGAGCAGCCCAGTCACATCACAGCAGCGGATCCAGTTTGTCCGGCAAGGGGGAGAAAGTCAGGGCAGCAGCACGAAGCAGTGGTCCCTCCTGTCTCCTGGAGGAGAGTGGAACATAAGAGCTGACCTCGATCGACAGCTGAAGTTCCCACACGAGATCACATCAACCTCCCTTCGGCCAGATGTCGTACTCTGGTCTACCCCGCTGAGGACAGTCATCATGGCGGAGCTGACCGTTCCATGGGAAAAGGGGATGGAGGCTGCCTTCGAGAGAAAGAAGGAAAAGTACACAGACTTGGCAGCTGCGTGCTCGCAAGCAGGGTGGAGGGCAGTCACCTATCCTGTGGAAGTTGGGTGCAGAGGCTATACAGGAACATCTACACAGCGGCTCCTGAGGTCGCTGGGGATCACAGGATTCAAGCTGAGAAAGGCGCTCAAAGACCTGGCGGAGGAGGCTGAACAAGGGAGCTTCTGGCTCTGGCTCAGAAGAAAGGACAAGGCGTGGGGGAAAGGAAGATCCTAGGGCTGGCTGCAGGGAGTGGCAGGGAGACGTCCCTGTCACTGCTCCACCACCTTGAGATGTTCCGGGATTAAAGGAGCGAAACATCAGTGAAGGGTGGCTCCCGGCTGACGACCCTGCAGTCAGCCCACTGGCACCGTCGGAGGTGCGACAGGCAGCAATGCCCAGCAGGTATACCCACCTGTGCTTTCATCTCAATACACTATTTCATTAAATTCTAAACAAAAAAAAAGAACTTTGACTTGTGGTTGAAAGATGATTAACTATCCATTTTGATGGAACGTGACAACATTGATAAAGGACGTGGAAATTACTAGGAAACTATATTGACACAACCACGTTTTTCCCAGCGGGATTTTCATCTACCAACAAGGGAGGGGTCCAGAGCTTAAAATGCAGAGCTAAGAAGTTGCTTACATAGTACTGCTCATCATCGTCATTGTAAGCTAGTTTCACCACCCCAAATGAACCCTGGATAGATAAGAGAGCAAGGTTTTGCAACATTACTGTCACATGAACATTACACATCATTCTGAAAGAAATACATTTGTAACAGTAATGTATAGCAACAGTATGTGGTATGCTAGACTGAGTATTCTACAACGATTTCATCAACTTGCCTTTCCAATCTCATTCTTCAGCTTGTACTGGTTGAGTTGGATGCAATCCTAGGAAGAGAGGTGAAGCCCATTTAGTAAAATATAACATTAGGCTTACATACTGTCTTAGGAACTGTATTGAAATGAGCAAGTTTCAAACAAATATCTGGGATAAAAGTGTATGCTAAATTACATATATTATTATTATTATTATTATTATTAGGGGTGTAAGCCCATTAATTGTCCAGGAGGTGTGGCCTCTCCCATAAATGGCTATAAATCAAAGACAATTAATCCTAACATGATGAAACTTTGTACATAGGTCCATTAGGCTCTGATGGGTATACCCATAAAGCCATGCAAATCAACTTAAAGGGGGCACCATAAATGGCATATTTTTATGTGGTTCACCAAATGTCATAAAATCTATTATTATAATTATTAATAATAACACTAACAATAATAATAATAATAATAATAATAATAATAATTGTATGTGTGGTCTGACTAGGATGAGGATGTCTTAGTAAAGGGCATCAAAAGTCACATATACAGTATATCAGGCCCAGGCGTGTTGACTGCATGATCTCCTGCCTTCTGGACCTCTTACCTCAGCATCAGAGATGGATACACGCTTGGACTCGATGGTGGGCGTTCGGGCCACTCGGTTCCCCCCTTGGTAAGTCCCACGCTCCTGCAACGAAAGCTTCCTGTCGGAGAGACGGAGCCTCTGAGGAGGATTCCTTCTGTAGCCGTTCGGGGGGGTCATCTTGTTGGCTGCCACGTTAATGTTTGCGACCATGTCGGCCAGCTCCTCTACAGGGACCTCAGAGTCAGACTCTGTATTCATGGCTGGCAGTCCCAGTTTATTCACAGCTATACGGCACGGATGATTTTACAGGGGCCAGCTTGTTGAGAGCAACAACGTGAACACCATCGTGCTGTAATGACGATATGATGCTTTAGATTAGAAACATAATGCATAGTGAAGTCAAAACCAGCCATGAACCAGTAAAGTTCATGAACAATTAATTGAATTGATTCAATATTTTTTTATACAATCCATTATATTGCAAACAGACATCTACGATAGACAACAAAGACAAGACTAACAGGCCCTTACAGATCATTTAAATCAACATTTAAATATTGCATCACTGATATGGGGTCATGTATATTATTATGTTTGAGAAATGCAACTCTCTGCAAACAAGATATGCAGTGAGTAGATATAACCTCTTACAGTATATAATAGGGTAAAAAGTAAATTCAATCTGAATAAACATTACATTATGCAAAATGCAAAAGTTGTGTGCCATGAGTATTCATTAGAACAGGACCTATTCACACACCAAACAGGCATTCATGGTGGATAATAATCGCCTGAGCACTCATGCCTAGGAATATCCGTCCACACAAATCACTTTCTCTCTCTGCAAATCCCTACTAAATCCATCACCACACTTTCTCACACAAATCTGATATGCAGACAATTCCAACACAGCAAATGCCTGTTTAATGTATTGTATATTATATCATGTTTTACTTACACACCGCTTTAAGGTTCTACATTGCCATCCTATGCTGATAATCTGCATGGTCTGTTCTTCTGGTCCTATGAGAAAACTCCTTTGTGTCTCAGTGAGGGCCGGACTGTCCCTGATGAGCCAGGGATCACTTTGGTCTTAAGGATTAACTCCGGGCCATATTTAGCTCAGAGTTATTCTGAGGGCAATCAGTGTTTACATTGACAGCCTGAACCCTAACCCCAAGGCAACATGGGATAAAGGTAAATGATTGGATGCCAGGTGTCATGACCAGGACACATTTTGTATAAGCCCTAATGTAGACAATTCGTGACGTTAGAATTATAAGGTTTTATCTCAATTTTTGTCAAAATTTAGTTTTGTGTGGTGTTATTTTTAAAATGTTGACATTTTTGAGTTAGTAATTCATAAAATACAAAGGTTCCATCTCATAAAACATAATGGAATGTAAAAACTTTGACGCTCAATATCTCTGAACTATACCTTAAACGGAGATAGACCTTATAAGTCTAAGCTCACGAATTGCCTGAAGTTAGGTAATCATCTAGAAGGGAGAGACGAGTGTAAGCCCTCTGTCTGAGGTTTGTCATATCGTGAGCTTAATTATAAGGTTCTACTTCTATCTCCGTGTAGGGTAGTTCAGAGATATTGAGCGTCAAAGTTTTTACATTCCATTATGTTTTGATTGTGAGACGGAACCTTTGTATTTTATGAATTACTAACTCAAAAATGTCTACATTTAAAAAAATAACACCACACAAAACTCAATTTTGACAAAAATTGAGATAGAACCTTATAATTCTAAGCTCACGATAATATGCCAGAAAACTGAACTGGCCTCTATTTTCAGCCGTCCAAACGCAGGCATATATTTATAGGCAAATATTATTGGAAATGTGTGTCCTCGGTTTGTAGTGAAAAATACCACAGCTATCTCACTTGCGCTCAGATGGGTGGACTAGCCGGAAAACAGTGTTCATGAGCAGGTCAACTGCCATCAAGTGCGCTGAAAGACTCTGACGTTGATTATAGCACCAATATTTCAGACACATGCCACAGTGCCACCTCTCGCGCCCCTTGCCAGCGCCCCGTTTGTGCTAAGACTGTATTATTATTATTTTTACACCGTTAAAATCTAGAACAGAGAGTGTGCTAGATAGTCCTGTGAGGGACATTTATGTCAATGGCTTCCTGTCCTCAGTCCTTAAGCCTCCTGTAAGCAAATTGGCTGAAGTGTTACATAACATCCAAGCAGGGGTTTCCAACATTGAACTGAACACTATAAGACATCAAGTTAGAGTTAAATGTTCTTCTGCGTGGAAGAAATAACAACTTAAGTATTTGATAATAAACTAAATATCAGAGATTAGATTATTTCCGTAGAATGTTTGTCTAGCCCACTTCTAGCCTACAATTACAGTAGTACAGTACAGAAACTGCAACAACTGTGTGCTGTGACAAGTTGTCTTCATCCGTTGACAGACTACTAGCCTATTAAAATTGACAGTTGCCTTAGATGTGGACATTTTAAGAAAAAATATATAATAACTTACGTGAAATTGTTGAGTAAGAGCAAGAGAACCCAACCGTTTCACATAGCCTATCCCCTCCGATCGAAAGTGGAGCAGTGCGGTATAAGGCACAGTCAGACAGACCTAACAACGTGATTTTAAGTAGTCGAATTGTACCTATTATTAGATCATTGTAACTTGGTTGTAACAAATAACATCTATTATTAACAAAATAACTCTCATCTAATCGCAATCAGAGACAGCCTTCTTGTAGGTTTGAAATAATGCGCACAGAACGTTTTTATTTTATTTTATATATAGCCTACTCTTGTCATCCAATCATAAACACAGACGCATATAGTGTTATAAACGTAGTAAAAGGTACTGAATTTGCATTTAGTATATTGCCTAAAGTATAGCCTACCTGAATACCCCAGAGTCGCACTATCATCGTTTAGCCGCGGCACCTGCAGAATCCACACACTCCACTAGCTCTACCTGTCGGCCAGACAGAGAACTACTAGTGTCCATACGGTCAACATCACCTATTTTGACAGTGTCGGGCATACGTACCTGAGATGTGACAGTAATACGTGGGCACTATAAATGTATTTTTTCGGCTAATTGTCAAATAATATGCTATATTTTAAGTTTTCATTATTTTCAGGGATTAGTCTATAGCAGAGGGCGACACATTTCCATCTTCATTTTGGACTGGACAATATTTTGTGTTATATCAAACACAATTTGACTTGCCAGATAAAAGCAGAACAGATAATTAATGAAATAATGCTACAATCACTGTCGAACACTATCCTATAGGATTTTGTCACATCTATCAGGAATCCTATTGGAATATCTTTCCTATTTGGAATCTATAAATCATATAATAGTTTGTGTGTCACTTCTATCAGAATCCTAGGATTTTGTCACACCAATCAGAATCCTGTTCTGTTGTTTGTTGTTCTAAACGTTTTTAACTTCTTAATTTAAGAACTGTTGTTTCAGTGATGGGATCAACATGTTGTAATTAATGTTGTTGGATTGTACAGGAACAAATGACAATTCTATAGACAATACAAAATATTTTAGGGGTTCAATTAAGAAAATAGGAACCTATAGGATTTATACAGTCAACTACAGTACTATCTATCAGTTTGATTTCCTTTTAGTAAATCTTATATCTGCATGCACTGTAAACTGGGACCTGTGGTTTCACTTCTTGTGTGGAAATCCCTAACTTCTGTTGCACAGGACACAGTAAACAGTAAATCGGTCTGTCACCATCAATCTAGGACTTCCCCTTCAAAGCTTATCTGCATGGCCACAAGGCATTAAGAAACTAAAGACAGTAACTATTACTTGCTTTTGAAAGTGATGGTCACTGTACTTCAGATGATATACATCTTGTTCGTTCTGAACATGTGACTGACAAAGACAATTGATCAAAAATTAAACATGATAAGAATCTTTAAAGTTTTTTCTAACTAGATTGAGACCAACTCATTCTTCGAAGAAGAAAAAGTACTTCTTAGAACCAAAAGGGTTGTTCGGCTTGTCCGTAATGGAGAACCCTTTTTGTTGCCATGTGGAATATCAGAGGGTTCCACATAGCACCAAAAAGGCACATCATTGGTATAGAGGAATCCAATATTGCTCTCACTTTTGCTACACTCTTTTGATATATCAAGGAGTAGTGAGATACTACTCCTTCACTTTCACAGGACTTGTGGTGGAGTCAAACCTGAGCTTGAGACACTTCCTTGCTTGGGGCCTGGAGGACTATAAACTCAGCCCCTCACTGTATGTTTCACTTACTCACTCAGTCTCTTTCTCTAACACACACTCCCTCTGTCACACACATAGGCTATCAATCATTTTCTCACCATGGGGAACTTTGCTGCCAACGAAGGGGTGTCTATCTTTGTAATTGTGAGTCTGTCAAATACTGCTACAGTGGAGTATGATTTACTCATTTCTGTTTGATATGTTATGTGCTACAGTTCTAACCAGATTAATTCTGTGTTTTTTTTTAGCTGGTATGGCTGGGAATCAACGCATTCCTGTTTGTCCAATTCTACCTGGCATTCCTTACTGAGAAATGGTTCTACACAAGGGTCCTCCTTGGGGTAAGTTTGTGTCAACACAGAAATATTTTTTAAAATATATTTTTTAAATAGATGCCCGAAATCAAGTGAATTTCAATGTTATGACACATACTGTACACCGACTTTGCAACAACTGAAACCCAAAGAGTGATGAAAGTGCCTATGACCATGAAGCAAATGCTTTTTTCTTCTAAAACACTAAAACTTTTTTTTGATAATATAATGTAAGTCTAAATGTAACACATCTGTAATGTTACTTATAATTTTTTCCTGTATAATAATAAAGAAAGAAAGATATAACATAATGTTACATTCACATTTAATTTAATGTTTTACCTATCCACTGCTCTTGTGACAAAGAATGAAATAAAACTGAATTCCCTAGCAACAGTCTGTGTTCACTCTGCGGTCACAGCTGGGTGCATGGTTGATTACCCTGCTTCACAGCCAGTGGCTGGGGTTCAGGTTGCTGATGACTAGAAGTGAAGCTATTTTTGTTTTTGCTTAAAATTAGTCCAAAACTCTATTTTAATGGGTAATAACTTGAGTTTTGTTGCACGCTGGAAACTTTGTGTTTTTATAGATTTGTATGTCCAAGAGTGAATTTTGACAGAGAATTAGCATTCTTGCATTCTTCTCTCTTTACTTCTCTCTCCCTGTGTCCAACTCTCTCTGATCCTAAAACACTCTATTGTCAAAGTGGAGTTTATGGTTATCACAGTATTAGAAATACAATAATAATAATAATAATAATAATAATAATAATAATAATACATACATACTTACATACAATTGTATTGTGACATGTTTTGTCCATTTGGCTGTTTTGGCTATATAATCATTACATTAAATACAAATAAAAACAATAATAACTGTAAACATATTGGGTGGCAATTGCCATTTCTCCCTCTCCCAAAATGATTTTAAAATGTTGTATTCTGTAGATGCATAGAAATTGGGAATTGATTTTGATATTTTATCAAAGAAAATTTCTCTGAATTGAGAGAATGTTTCAAAGTGAAGGAGGAAGTGCATCACCGTCTCTATCTCTCCTGTTGTACAGTGACCACATACTGCAAACACTGCTCTTTGGAAAGCCTTCTTTTCAGATTAGCAATTGAAAATGTCCTTTCAATTATGTTATTGAAATGTTTAATTGCCAAAACAATACCTTTGTTAGTCATCTTAAATAACAATTTCGCTTGATTCCAATGTCTCAGTACATTTCTCATTGCTGTTTGGAGAACATCTGTAGCGTTCTCTCTCTGACCGTGACCCCTCTCTCTCTGTTGACCAGCAAGCCCTCTCCTGGGCCAGGGCTCCTGCTGCCTGTCTCAACTTTAACTGTATGCTGATTCTGCTGCCAGTCTGCCGGAACCTACTTTCCTTTCTACGTGGCACCATACAGGTGACACATACCCCTAATCCCAAACTGGCCACTACCCTCTAGTACCCCCCTACGTGCCCCATAGTGTTCTCATTCACTATTGAACATGCTATTTACTCCAGGACCAGGCCTAATCTAAGTCTAGGAAACCACCCTATATGTTGATATATTTAGATACGTTTTTGGACGTAATTATGTTTCTTTCCCATGCAAAAGCATACAGTATCTTACAGGAGTACAACAATGAATACATGTATTTTATCGTGACTATAACAGCATTGCTTCTCTGTTTTCACCTTTCAGTATTGCAGTCGCTCAGCTGCTCGACAACTGGACAGAAACATCACTTTTCACAAGCTGGTGGCTTACATGATAGCATTTCACACAGGTACCATTTTCTCATCCCAAGAATACTCAGATTCTTAATTATACTCTTTTAAAGTTTAGTCTCACTTCTGGGTTCCAAGATTATTCTTACTATTATTAGCTTCAAAACATGGGTAAAAGTATGGTTTTGATCTCATGGATGGTGAGTCCTTGCATCCATAGCTCCTTCTATGAATGTGAAAGTGGTTACATTTCTCTAGCCTCATCCCTCAGCTGTTTGCTGCAGATGTTGGAACAATATTTGACTATGCCATTAAATCACGTCATTTGTTTTCCATAGCGGTGCACATCGTTGCCCACTTGTTTAACTTTGAGTACTTCATGGATGCCCAGTTGATCAACGACACCAGATCCCTGCCCTTCGTGTTGTCACAGATTGGGAACGGGGACAATGCTTCCTTCCTGAATGTCATCAGGAGTGACCAGACTGTGAGTCATCTATGCACATGTACAGTAGCTACAGAGACATATTTATGGCCGTAATGCTATTTAGACAATGACTCTACTAAAATGTCTCTTCCATTAGTCATTCAAATCTAAGATCAGAAGCATTCCATTGAATTCAAACACTCACAGTGTTGTATATTTTCACATTTCCAACAAATTGTTTCAAGCAATTATTAAATTATTAAAATATCAAATTCTGTCTGTTCTGTCAATACCAGCCTGCACAGCTACTAATACTCTAAAAGGAAATGGAATGGTATGGTAAAAATGGGCATTGGTACTGAATTAAGTAATGTCACCAATGACAGTACAGTATGTTGACATCACTGGGGAATCCCCTCACCCAGATGATACTACTGTATGGTCCATTACTCATCTTCTGCCAGAAGGAGGAATCTATTTGTCAAAAAAAGGAAGAGAGTACATGCTGTATAGCTTTCAGTTTCAACACCATGCTGTCCATAGTCCATAATCAGGCATTAAATGGCAATACTTTTTGTTCACAATTGTCCAAATCTTTAGTTTCAGCTAATATATTGCTTGGTTATTAGTTTTGTCCTCTACTGAGGTCTAATGTTGAGATGAGTCAAGGCTCTTATTATTGGTCTATAGATCCAGAGATCAAGCTGTACGCCTAAACTCTAAATTATTCATTTGGGATTCAGATTTAATTCAGATTGTTATATTATAATGTATACTATACAACAAGTGGAACAGCCCTTTAAGGCCAAAGCAACTAATCCTCTTTTTCTTGGAGACAGAGTCCGACCATCGTGATGTTTACCACCATCGCGGGGTTAACAGGCGTCACTATCACCCTGGCCCTCATCTTGATCATTACATCATCAATGGAGATCATAAGGAGGTCGTATTTTGAAGTGTTCTGGTACACCCATCATCTCTTTGTCATCTTCTTCATCGGCCTGGTCTTCCATGGGTTCGGGTGAGTCTCATTCAGACACAGGATTCGATTTCTAAATCTTTTTGAGGAGTATTGGGTGTATGCCCCACATGTGCTCACTCTAGGCCTAATCTGTGCACACATCTTCCAGGTACCAACGCAAGATTTACCTGAGAGTTTGAGCGGCACACAGAATTATAGAATGATCATAGAATTAGTAGAATGCCCTCTGTCCCATGGATGGCCCTACTGAGCAGGACATGGGTGACAGTAGTGAATGACTGTTGTGTTGGCCACAGGCGTATTGTACGAGGACAGACAGCCACTAGCCTAAAGGAGCACAAGCCGCTGGAGTGCCGTGACCAGTTTGAGACCTGGGGGGAGAATGGGACCTACTGCCCTGTGCCAGAGTTCGCTGGGAACCCCCCTATGGTGAGCCACACCTGTGTGTCTTGAGCATTTTTAAAAAAAACATGAATTCAGTGTGTTGATTATTTATTTTGGAGAAAAGTATAGGGACTCCTGCACTTACACTATCTCTGCTTGAACGTTTTGGTTCAACGTTTTGGTTCAATAAAGACCTTTGTCCTGCATCTTTTATTTGCAAGCAGTTTGCTGGAGTCCCTAATAGAGGAGAAGATGAGCCTCAGGAGGTTTGGATTTGTATTCAGATTAATTTGTGTGCAAAGTACATTTTCTCTATGGTTTCTATTTCAGACCTGGAAGTGGGTGGTGGGCCCTATGTTCCTGTATCTGTGTGAGAGACTGGTTCGGTTCTATCGTTCCCAACAGCAAGTTGTTATCACCAAGGTCTGTGTCCTCAGTACACCATCTGTTTGCATTCCAATGCACCATTGTTTTTAGTTGTGAGCAACTACTATATAAATCCCTTGATGTTTCCCTGCCATACCTGGTTCAACTATCTGTCAAAGACATCCAAATACTATAGAACCAATGGAACAGTCCCCAAAGTGCACTGTGCACAAAACCTGCATGCTGAACTAACCCTTATCCGTTTTCAAATATTTGAGCTGATATATCCAGGTCTGTCCCCCTCTCTGCTGCAGGTGGTGATGCACCCCTCCAAGACCCTGGAGCTACAGATGAAGAAGAAAGGCTTTAAGATGGAGGTGGGCCAGTACGTCTCCATTCAGTGTCCCTGCGTCTCTCAGCTGGAGTGGCACCCCTTCACCCTCACCTCTGCCCCAGAGGAAGACCACTTCAGTGTGCACATCCGCATCGTGGGCGACTGGACCGAGGGGCTGTACAAGGCCTGTGGGGGAGACAAGGAAACCCAGGAAGCCTGGAAACTACCCAAGTACGATGGTCCTGTTGTTAGAGAGCCAAATGCCTCCCCTGTCAACTGCAGTACACACACTTATCTATATATAGTTTTATAGAAATGACTGTACATTACTGGTACATTATTTCTACTGTTACCATGGCATGCAAAAAAGCATCTGCACACTCAAATCTATGCAGAAATAGTAGTTTATTGCAAGCTTTCGGTCATAGACCTTCTTCAGGCATATCGTTACCATGGCAACATGAGGGCTATCATTAAAATAAAAAAAAAGTGGATGTGGAAGGCCAAACGGTTCCTGTTGCACTGTACTGTGAAATAACGACTTGAGGAAGTAACATGAAAAAGGACATTATGTGGTTTTTCAGGAGTAAAGATTTCAATAGAGAGCTCTAATTGCAAAATTGCTCCTTTTAAAAAGAATTTAAGTTTACTCCCATTTACATCCCATCCTACACTAGATTATACTACATTTAACATTATATTAAGTAGATTATAGATACAATTATTATAGATGTCCAGAAACAACCATAGCCCCTTCACCCTTGATATTTGTTTTGACCTGAAGGCATTGGACAAGTATAAGCAAGAAGTCAGTACTGTACTTCCATCTTGCACTATGATTGGCTAGGTTGATGATATTCGCTATCTTGCTTATATTGTAGTAATGGACCTATTGAATCCTTTCCGATCTATGTGTAAAGGGTGAAAGGGCTAGGGTTGTTTCTGCATAGGACTAATACTTGAATTCTCTCCTCCTATGTGCAGAGTGGGGATAGATGGTCCTTTTGGAACAGCCAGTGAGGATGTTTTCCGTTACGAGGTGGTGATGCTTGTTGGTGCTGGCATCGGAGTCACCCCTTTCGCCTCTATCCTTAAGTCAGTGTGGTACAAACACATCCAGGGAGACCAAAAGGTGTTCACCAAAAAGGTGAGAGGTGGTCTGTTTGGGATTGATTGTTTAAAGTTAGGAAAGGATATTTCTTGACCAAACTGAAAAACTCTGGGATGATGTACGGTGTATTATATGCAAAAAGTATGCAAAAATAGAATAATGAAAGTCACACATGTACACTATACTTCCCCATTTCATTTCATCATGAATTTCTCCATCGAAGTTCCCCAAGAGAAAAAACTACAATGTGGTATAGAAGATGTGTGAAGTTTCTATTAGTTAGCATCTCACTCAACAGAGTACACATTCTTATTACTTATTCTAATATTCAACTATGCATCAGACTGAACTACTTTGGACGATAATTAAAAAAGAACAAATATTTTGTAAGACACTTACAAATTGTGTCTCTAAGAGATCACTTCCCCTATGTTATTTTAAAGCATTGGATTTGTGTAAGCATGAACTAGAGTTTCTACCATACCTTTTATACCAGTCCAATGCTTTTAAATCCATGAGAGGGAGTGAATGGGTGTATAATTCGGGGAGAAGAGTAAAGATCCTTTCTTGGAACACAACCCTGAGGTGACCTTTGACCTTCTTGATGTCATCCTCCCAGATCTACTTTTACTGGCTGTGCCCCGAAACGCAGGCCTTTGAGTGGTTTGCTGACCTGCTGCAGTCTGTGGAGGGCCAGATGGTGGAGAAGGACAAGGCTGACTTCCTCAGCTACAACATTTACCTGACCCGCTGGAAGAAGACTGAGGTGAAACACACACACGCGAACGCACACACACGCGCACGCACACGCACACGCACACACACACCCACGCGGTAAGACCTGGCTTGGTAAAATACATGTCAAGTACCATTTACACTGAATCATCAATGATTATTAAACCCAGTGATTTTTGCAGTGTTGCATGGAGTTTATCTTTACAGTGTTATATGTGTTCACTACTTTCCCTACTTATTTGTGCGTCAAGTACTTGAACGTATCTGAGGTGTGTTTGATACAGTTTGGTGTGCACTTTTGGGACCATCCCATTGTACCAGCCAAATGAAATCAAGTGCAGCTAGAGTATTTGAAAGTATTTAAGATTATGTATTTGACCAAGGTCTGCTATTGGAAGACGAACAATAACGATAATCATAGCATGATGACCAATTCAATTTCTGAAGGACGTTTTCCCAATCCAAAGCCATCGTGCAGCAATACACATGCATACAGATATACACAGTGCTAATAGACTGTGATCTAGGTTTGGTGGTAGGTTGTTTTCAATTATGTAGGCATAGAGGATCATGTCAGAAACGCTGCAATGGTTGATCAATCCAGATTTTTCATAAAATCTATTTTTTTCAAAGGCTGCTCACTTTAGGGTTCACCATGAGGCAGAGAACGACCCTATCACAGGTCTTAAACAGAAGACTCTGTATGGGAAACCCAACTGGGACAACGAGTTCACTACTATTGGTGCAAAGCATCCAGGGTAAGTGCAATGTAGCTTTTTTCTACACAGTATTGGTAATGTGTCATGTAATCATTGAATGTCTGACTTAGTGTCATGTTCAAATTTAATTGGGTTATAATTATTACAAATTGTAAAATGTGTAAATAACTACTTGTATAGTTCACAACTGGAGTATATTGTGGAGTATTTTTGTTAAGATAATGTTACCGTTATGTGTATGTGTGCCTGTACACCCAGGACTAAAGTGGGCGTGTTCCTGTGTGGCCCCACCCAGCTGGGGAAAGCCTTATCGAAGCAGTGTATCTCCCACTCTGAGGCCGGGGTTAAGTTCATATTCAACAAAGAGAACTTCTGAGTCTACAATGCCCCTCCTACTATGAAGCCTGCCATAGTGGATAAATGCTCAGTTTTATGACTATGCCTATGCCTTACCATGTGAGCTGACCAGGAAAAAACATGAGGGCCATACTGTATGATGATAAGCTAAGCAATGATTCTATTTCTCCTGGATGTCTAAATATTGTAGCGATAAATATAAGAATTTGCATTTAATACTGTTGCATTCCTGACCCTACCGTGGACAATGATGGTTATATGTGTAAGAGGCTGTGCTGCAAATTGTTTTGCTTTTCATGTGTGATAAAAAATAAAAATGATGATCTGCTCAAATGGAAACAATTTATCTGTCACAAGTGTTCTTGTATCTTATCCAGGGAAAAGAATCTAGTAATCTGACACCTACTCATGATAATCTTGTCTAGTACGCCTCATGGTCGAATGTCACAATTGTTTTCTTGCACAAATATGTGGAGAAACAGCCTACCAATTGTTCCCCTTCTGTAATACAACTGGCATGGAAACTCTGGTGGTTTCAACACCACCCTTCCTTTTTCACATGCTTTAATCACAAATTTGTATAAAATGTTGAGGTTTTGCAGAAATTTGCGTGCAATATAATTATAATGGCCACAGCTGCAGCCTCTACTGGGCTCGAAGTGAACTCAGAACTTATGCAAACAGGTTAAGTTGTGTAATATCTCTGAACTACAGTGGTTCTGAACATTAATAACCCTGTAAATTGTGGTCTGTGATGCAATAATATAAATAAAATAAACGACTGAAACGCCATAAAAAACATCCCATAATGTAATTTAGTTATGGCATCAACATCAATGACATTGGGCACAAACATTCTCCCAGCTTTAAACATATACAACTTTGTTCTCACACAAACACACCCAATTGCCAGTTGTTGTTGTTTATCATATCAAGTGTTTATATAGACACAGTGCTTTATCTGACTAAACAGTGATTCAAAATAGTATACATGAACACATGCCATTGCCTCACCCTGTATCAAATAATAAAGCCAGACATAATAATAATAATAATAATAATAATAATAATAATAACAATAATTATAATCATTATAATAATAATAATAATTGTAGCATAAGTCATCAGCCAAGCATAGTCTTAACACAGAGATGTCAATGGATGAAAATCAACACAGTCCTTAAACCTTTCAACTTTTCAGCCAGTTCAATGCATGGCCACTTTTGCCACAACCATCTCAAAGCTCCTCAGATTTGTCTTACAATCAGCCCATGGAGGCCTTGGATGCCCCCTGCAGGAAGCAGGCAGCGTTGCACCCTCTCCGTCATGGGCTAAGAAGTATCCATTCTGCTGGTCTTTGTCTAGGGCGCTAAAGCCACTGCAAACACGCTGACCACACAGTACATGGTGCGATTCTCCCATTTCACTGTGCAGCACCCTGTGTGACACAAACAATGCCGCCATGTCATATGTATGAACATCCTTGAAGCATACATTGCCTTGACTTGTATGTGAAATAAACAATGTCATCAGAGGGTCTTCAAGATCGATTATGGCAAGCAACATACAGTGTGTACGAGATACACTGTTGCTGAGCGCACAATGGTAAATCTTACCGTCAGCGGTTGTGTCCCAGTAGCAGGAGTTGGCTGTGTGGAGGCCTGCACCACTCTTCTGCATCACAGCACAGGTGACTGTGCGGAGACAAACAGAAAGTGGTCAGACTATTGTAAAAGCATTAACGAAATGACTAATGCCTGACAAACAACAAACATTTTAACAGAGAATTGATGTGGCAGACAGAAAACTACGCAGGGTGCAGTGTTCTGTATCTACAATAACATTTAAAAGCAGGTCCATACAAATTGTGTTTCTTGACAACAATACCGACATACCAATGTACTTGAATAGTTTCCCCTGTTTGACTAGCTGGGTGAGGGAGAGTTCCACGATACTGGCTGTCCACTTGTTCACTAGGTTCACATTGTAGTCAACTCCTCCTATGATACTCTCAATGCACTGGAAGATGAACACACACACACACACACACACACACACACACACACACACACACACACACACACACAACTTGAGAACAGTGTTGTTGTGCTGTATCAGAGTCACGTGTAAACTTGGGTTGTGTATCATCCGCTTAGCTATATGCCCCAGGGAACAAATCACAGTATCAAGGCATTCTGCACATTAGGTACAAAACAAGCCACTTCCTAAATATTAGGCTAGTATGATCAGACAATACATTTACCTCTTTCACTGAATCACTCGCTTTATCAGGATTAAAGGACCCCTAAAAAGAAAACAAAAGGTAAAGTACAGCATGGTGATGTCATGTGTTGGTTCCCTTCAGTGAAGCTTCACACCCCACCGATGATCATCAGCAGACACAACTCTGGCTGAATAGCAGCTTTAACTGAGCCGCTTTGCAATTTCAACATTACGCTATGAAACAGAGCTTCGTTTAACCAGAGGGAAATCCGGCCTTTGATTTAAGTATACATGTACTTTCTCTCCGAGTAGAGCTTAGAGCTTTAACTCGCTTTCTTTTGCTTCAACTCGCACCTAGCTACACAACCCTGTGTGGCTAGCTAGCTTGTTGATTCAGTACTCAAGAAGAGCCTATTTAATGTTTTCTCAAATATTATTAACTCTCTACCTCGTCACCCGTATGATATTCCTCCATTCTTTCCTTCTTTGAAGTGGTAAAAATCGATGTTTTCTCAACGAGAGTCGGTTTAATAGGCTTGTAGTCTTGTCTTGTAGTACAAATGTCTGATTTCCTGTTATCTGTCACACAGGTGGTCAACGAGTGAAAGAAAGGCGAGTAACAGCCCAACCATTGTTGACATTCTATGAATACCGCCACCTAGTGTGAAGGAGAATCGTTGCTTCTTTTTTGTTCGAGGACAGTCAGAGGGTACCACAGTACAGCTTTGATAAAATAAAATAAAAATGTGAGCTTGCCTGCCATCGCTGTCACACAACCACATATAAAACGATGATATCACTATGGCTTTACACAACGTTGCTTTAAAGAGGCAGTCTTGGATTGGTAAATCAATATTTGAATTGTAAAATTATTGATATAGGCCTATAGGCATTGCTTCAACACTGTATAGCTTCAGAACATCGTAAAGCTATCATTTGGATGTCATGGATCATTTTTATGTCATCCATCCATAGCTCTGTCTATGAAATATTTCATTTTGTCCTCTCCCTCCGTCCTCATCAAAAGGTCACAAACAAGGAGAGGAAGCGAAGATAAAAGGAATCGTGGTCATAAGAATTCAGATGTTCCCGCATCATGTGGTCAGCGCCCCTTCCACCGAGATGTATTTAGGCCTACATTTGGGTGGTACACATATGGGATGCATTGGTGTTATGTTTAAAAGGCTAGTAGAATTGACTATACCAGTAGGCTGTTATGTTTGCAAATTGCAATACATCCTCTTAACTGGCGGGTTAGATTACTTACTACATTTCAACCTCATGACAATAATAGCCCTAGAACAATTTGCCCACAGATGGTGAATAAATGGGAATGATAATTATCACTTAACAGAATACAAAATGGTACTTTTCTTTTAGAAATGTTTATTTCTCACACATGATAACACATTTGTTATTATTGTAATAACTCCTTGAATGTATTTTGTTGTAGAAATTATTGATATGTTGTGTAGGCTTTTGTAGCCTACTCTTTTGATTAATTTCCAGTGTGGACCGTGTATTGTTGTTGTTTGAATCCCAGATTGCCACTTTAAAAGCATCACATTAAATCCAAATGAGATGAATGATTTTCAAACAACAACCCAATTAAACCAGTTTATGATGATGAATTACAAAATCCATATACCAACACAAGTCATATTTCCCTGAAAGACACACATAAAGATTATATTTAAAGTGCAAGTGTGCTTTAAGGATATTCTAGTCTGCAATAAATAATGTATTTACATTCACACAGTTTAAAACACACGTTGAAACTATCAATTACACTGTATAAAATGTGCAGTTCTAACAAAGATCAAAGTCCTCAAACAATACCAAAAACAAACATACACACGACACGCTATGGTTAGACATTTTTGTGCAAGAGAAATAGTAAATACATGTATATTACATATTGATAATACATGTTTCACAAGAGAGAACCAAATCTCAATAAATTAGGTCACTTGGTGAAAATATAGTGGTTGAAGTGTAGTAGCTGTTTGTAATGGTGCAGCCTTCTTCAACTCAAGGCACAAGGAACTTAGTTGGTTGATGAAATTAGTCCAGTCATTCACAGGCCCCAAGTGAGTGGTTCAGTCAGTCACAGTACAACGCAGGTTGCAGAGTGGGCACCCCTGGTGCCAGGGCCTGGGGCTCTCAGCTGGGCGCCGATAGTGTTTGTCTCTGGGTCTCTGCTCTCCGGAGCTCCAGAGGGACCCTCTGCAGGTGGTTCTCCCCCACAGAGGCCCTCTTCTGAGACTTCTGCTTTCTCCTCAGGCTGCTTGGCTTTGCTAGAGGACAGTCGTTTGAACAGGGAAAGCTAAGGAGAGTAGGGGGAGAGAGAGAAGACAGTAGGGTCGTACTCAATCAATCGTCTGGGTTCAAATAATTAATAAATTAATAAAAAATAATAGTGTCACCCTAGACCTTGAGTAATTATCTATACTGTAAAAACATCAATAACCTTTCTGTTAGGCCCCAGCTGGCTCTTTGGTTTGTCCTCTGTGGTTCCATTATGCGGCTGTGAGCGTGTGGAATCAGTCTCATCCTCTGTGTGAGCGGCTGATACACCTGAATCTTCAGCAACTGGCAATAAAAGACCAATACGCACGTAATTAGAACTCAGTAATCTGCCACATTCGCCAGAGACTGTAAAACATAGTGTCAATTAAAAATGTAAAATTCACCTTTCTGTGCTCCATCTGGCAGGGTCTCTTCTTTCACCTCTTCTGGTTTCTAGATAGAACAAATTCAGTTCAAGAGAAATTTAAAATAGACACTTTGTGGATGGAGCAATAGTATTTAACTGAAAGCATTGCAAGGTGTTTGCTATACCTCAAGAGGTTTTCCTGTTGAATGATCTTGACCCTGGAACAGTTGTCCATCTGTTTTCTCTGGCTTCTCATCCTCCTCTTCTTCCTCTTCCTCCTCCTCCTCTTCTTCCTCCTCCTCATCCTCCTCCTCCTCCTTAGCTCTTAAATCCTGCCAAAGGATGGTAGTGCGGTTAGAGTAATGGATGAGAATACTCAATATGCCATTTATAATCAAATCTAAAAATCTAATAATAATTACACAAAACATAAATTCAGATAGAGATTAGTCACAGGGGGAGAACACATCTAGACTGCTTAGTCCACACACACAGACACAGACACAGACAGACACAGACACAGACAGACACACACACACACACACACACACACACACACACACACACACACACACACACACACACAGAGAGAGATGGTGGGTGGGTGTAGCTTTGTAGCTTTGTAGCTTTTTTCTACACAGTATTGGTAATGTGTCATGTAATCATTGAATGTCTGACTTAGTGTCATGTTCAAATTTAATTGGGTTATAATTATTACAAATTGTAAAATGTGTAAATAACTACTTGTATAGTTCACAACTGGAGTATATTGTGGAGTATTTTTGTTAAGATAATGTTACCGTTATGTGTATGTGTGCCTGTACACCCAGGACTAAAGTGGGCGTGTTCCTGTGTGGCCCCACCCAGCTGGGGAAAGCCTTATCGAAGCAGTGTATCTCCCACTCTGAGGCCGGGGTTAAGTTCATATTCAACAAAGAGAACTTCTGAGTCTACAATGCCCCTCCTACTATGAAGCCTGCCATAGTGGATAAATGCTCAGTTTTATGACTATGCCTATGCCTTACCATGTGAGCTGACCAGGAAAAAACATGAGGGCCATACTGTATGATGATAAGCTAAGCAATGATTCTATTTCTCCTGGATGTCTAAATATTGTAGCGATAAATATAAGAATTTGCATTTAATACTGTTGCATTCCTGACCCTACCGTGGACAATGATGGTTATATGTGTAAGAGGCTGTGCTGCAAATTGTTTTGCTTTTCATGTGTGATAAAAAATAAAAATGATGATCTGCTCAAATGGAAACAATTTATCTGTCACAAGTGTTCTTGTATCTTATCCAGGGAAAAGAATCTAGTAATCTGACACCTACTCATGATAATCTTGTCTAGTACGCCTCATGGTCGAATGTCACAATTGTTTTCTTGCACAAATATGTGGAGAAACAGCCTACCAATTGTTCCCCTTCTGTAATACAACTGGCATGGAAACTCTGGTGGTTTCAACACCACCCTTCCTTTTTCACATGCTTTAATCACAAATTTGTATAAAATGTTGAGGTTTTGCAGAAATTTGCGTGCAATATAATTATAATGGCCACAGCTGCAGCCTCTACTGGGCTCGAAGTGAACTCAGAACTTATGCAAACAGGTTAAGTTGTGTAATATCTCTGAACTACAGTGGTTCTGAACATTAATAACCCTGTAAATTGTGGTCTGTGATGCAATAATATAAATAAAATAAACGACTGAAACGCCATAAAAAACATCCCATAATGTAATTTAGTTATGGCATCAACATCAATGACATTGGGCACAAACATTCTCCCAGCTTTAAACATATACAACTTTGTTCTCACACAAACACACCCAATTGCCAGTTGTTGTTGTTTATCATATCAAGTGTTTATATAGACACAGTGCTTTATCTGACTAAACAGTGATTCAAAATAGTATACATGAACACATGCCATTGCCTCACCCTGTATCAAATAATAAAGCCAGACATAATAATAATAATAATAATAATAATAATAATAATAACAATAATTATAATCATTATAATAATAATAATAATTGTAGCATAAGTCATCAGCCAAGCATAGTCTTAACACAGAGATGTCAATGGATGAAAATCAACACAGTCCTTAAACCTTTCAACTTTTCAGCCAGTTCAATGCATGGCCACTTTTGCCACAACCATCTCAAAGCTCCTCAGATTTGTCTTACAATCAGCCCATGGAGGCCTTGGATGCCCCCTGCAGGAAGCAGGCAGCGTTGCACCCTCTCCGTCATGGGCTAAGAAGTATCCATTCTGCTGGTCTTTGTCTAGGGCGCTAAAGCCACTGCAAACACGCTGACCACACAGTACATGGTGCGATTCTCCCATTTCACTGTGCAGCACCCTGTGTGACACAAACAATGCCGCCATGTCATATGTATGAACATCCTTGAAGCATACATTGCCTTGACTTGTATGTGAAATAAACAATGTCATCAGAGGGTCTTCAAGATCGATTATGGCAAGCAACATACAGTGTGTACGAGATACACTGTTGCTGAGCGCACAATGGTAAATCTTACCGTCAGCGGTTGTGTCCCAGTAGCAGGAGTTGGCTGTGTGGAGGCCTGCACCACTCTTCTGCATCACAGCACAGGTGACTGTGCGGAGACAAACAGAAAGTGGTCAGACTATTGTAAAAGCATTAACGAAATGACTAATGCCTGACAAACAACAAACATTTTAACAGAGAATTGATGTGGCAGACAGAAAACTACGCAGGGTGCAGTGTTCTGTATCTACAATAACATTTAAAAGCAGGTCCATACAAATTGTGTTTCTTGACAACAATACCGACATACCAATGTACTTGAATAGTTTCCCCTGTTTGACTAGCTGGGTGAGGGAGAGTTCCACGATACTGGCTGTCCACTTGTTCACTAGGTTCACATTGTAGTCAACTCCTCCTATGATACTCTCAATGCACTGGAAGATGAACACACACACACACACACACACACACACACACACACACACACACACACACACACACAACTTGAGAACAGTGTTGTTGTGCTGTATCAGAGTCACGTGTAAACTTGGGTTGTGTATCATCCGCTTAGCTATATGCCCCAGGGAACAAATCACAGTATCAAGGCATTCTGCACATTAGGTACAAAACAAGCCACTTCCTAAATATTAGGCTAGTATGATCAGACAATACATTTACCTCTTTCACTGAATCACTCGCTTTATCAGGATTAAAGGACCCCTAAAAAGAAAACAAAAGGTAAAGTACAGCATGGTGATGTCATGTGTTGGTTCCCTTCAGTGAAGCTTCACACCCCACCGATGATCATCAGCAGACACAACTCTGGCTGAATAGCAGCTTTAACTGAGCCGCTTTGCAATTTCAACATTACGCTATGAAACAGAGCTTCGTTTAACCAGAGGGAAATCCGGCCTTTGATTTAAGTATACATGTACTTTCTCTCCGAGTAGAGCTTAGAGCTTTAACTCGCTTTCTTTTGCTTCAACTCGCACCTAGCTACACAACCCTGTGTGGCTAGCTAGCTTGTTGATTCAGTACTCAAGAAGAGCCTATTTAATGTTTTCTCAAATATTATTAACTCTCTACCTCGTCACCCGTATGATATTCCTCCATTCTTTCCTTCTTTGAAGTGGTAAAAATCGATGTTTTCTCAACGAGAGTCGGTTTAATAGGCTTGTAGTCTTGTCTTGTAGTACAAATGTCTGATTTCCTGTTATCTGTCACACAGGTGGTCAACGAGTGAAAGAAAGGCGAGTAACAGCCCAACCATTGTTGACATTCTATGAATACCGCCACCTAGTGTGAAGGAGAATCGTTGCTTCTTTTTTGTTCGAGGACAGTCAGAGGGTACCACAGTACAGCTTTGATAAAATAAAATAAAAATGTGAGCTTGCCTGCCATCGCTGTCACACAACCACATATAAAACGATGATATCACTATGGCTTTACACAACGTTGCTTTAAAGAGGCAGTCTTGGATTGGTAAATCAATATTTGAATTGTAAAATTATTGATATAGGCCTATAGGCATTGCTTCAACACTGTATAGCTTCAGAACATCGTAAAGCTATCATTTGGATGTCATGGATCATTTTTATGTCATCCATCCATAGCTCTGTCTATGAAATATTTCATTTTGTCCTCTCCCTCCGTCCTCATCAAAAGGTCACAAACAAGGAGAGGAAGCGAAGATAAAAGGAATCGTGGTCATAAGAATTCAGATGTTCCCGCATCATGTGGTCAGCGCCCCTTCCACCGAGATGTATTTAGGCCTACATTTGGGTGGTACACATATGGGATGCATTGGTGTTATGTTTAAAAGGCTAGTAGAATTGACTATACCAGTAGGCTGTTATGTTTGCAAATTGCAATACATCCTCTTAACTGGCGGGTTAGATTACTTACTACATTTCAACCTCATGACAATAATAGCCCTAGAACAATTTGCCCACAGATGGTGAATAAATGGGAATGATAATTATCACTTAACAGAATACAAAATGGTACTTTTCTTTTAGAAATGTTTATTTCTCACACATGATAACACATTTGTTATTATTGTAATAACTCCTTGAATGTATTTTGTTGTAGAAATTATTGATATGTTGTGTAGGCTTTTGTAGCCTACTCTTTTGATTAATTTCCAGTGTGGACCGTGTATTGTTGTTGTTTGAATCCCAGATTGCCACTTTAAAAGCATCACATTAAATCCAAATGAGATGAATGATTTTCAAACAACAACCCAATTAAACCAGTTTATGATGATGAATTACAAAATCCATATACCAACACAAGTCATATTTCCCTGAAAGACACACATAAAGATTATATTTAAAGTGCAAGTGTGCTTTAAGGATATTCTAGTCTGCAATAAATAATGTATTTACATTCACACAGTTTAAAACACACGTTGAAACTATCAATTACACTGTATAAAATGTGCAGTTCTAACAAAGATCAAAGTCCTCAAACAATACCAAAAACAAACATACACACGACACGCTATGGTTAGACATTTTTGTGCAAGAGAAATAGTAAATACATGTATATTACATATTGATAATACATGTTTCACAAGAGAGAACCAAATCTCAATAAATTAGGTCACTTGGTGAAAATATAGTGGTTGAAGTGTAGTAGCTGTTTGTAATGGTGCAGCCTTCTTCAACTCAAGGCACAAGGAACTTAGTTGGTTGATGAAATTAGTCCAGTCATTCACAGGCCCCAAGTGAGTGGTTCAGTCAGTCACAGTACAACGCAGGTTGCAGAGTGGGCACCCCTGGTGCCAGGGCCTGGGGCTCTCAGCTGGGCGCCGATAGTGTTTGTCTCTGGGTCTCTGCTCTCCGGAGCTCCAGAGGGACCCTCTGCAGGTGGTTCTCCCCCACAGAGGCCCTCTTCTGAGACTTCTGCTTTCTCCTCAGGCTGCTTGGCTTTGCTAGAGGACAGTCGTTTGAACAGGGAAAGCTAAGGAGAGTAGGGGGAGAGAGAGAAGACAGTAGGGTCGTACTCAATCAATCGTCTGGGTTCAAATAATTAATAAATTAATAAAAAATAATAGTGTCACCCTAGACCTTGAGTAATTATCTATACTGTAAAAACATCAATAACCTTTCTGTTAGGCCCCAGCTGGCTCTTTGGTTTGTCCTCTGTGGTTCCATTATGCGGCTGTGAGCGTGTGGAATCAGTCTCATCCTCTGTGTGAGCGGCTGATACACCTGAATCTTCAGCAACTGGCAATAAAAGACCAATACGCACGTAATTAGAACTCAGTAATCTGCCACATTCGCCAGAGACTGTAAAACATAGTGTCAATTAAAAATGTAAAATTCACCTTTCTGTGCTCCATCTGGCAGGGTCTCTTCTTTCACCTCTTCTGGTTTCTAGATAGAACAAATTCAGTTCAAGAGAAATTTAAAATAGACACTTTGTGGATGGAGCAATAGTATTTAACTGAAAGCATTGCAAGGTGTTTGCTATACCTCAAGAGGTTTTCCTGTTGAATGATCTTGACCCTGGAACAGTTGTCCATCTGTTTTCTCTGGCTTCTCATCCTCCTCTTCTTCCTCTTCCTCCTCCTCCTCTTCTTCCTCCTCCTCATCCTCCTCCTCCTCCTTAGCTCTTAAATCCTGCCAAAGGATGGTAGTGCGGTTAGAGTAATGGATGAGAATACTCAATATGCCATTTATAATCAAATCTAAAAATCTAATAATAATTACACAAAACATAAATTCAGATAGAGATTAGTCACAGGGGGAGAACACATCTAGACTGCTTAGTCCACACACACAGACACAGACACAGACAGACACAGACACAGACAGACACACACACACACACACACACACACACACACACACACACACACACACACACACACACACACACAGAGAGAGATGGTGGGTGGGTTGAATATCACTAAAGGAGAGGTCTGAGGTAGAAAAATGTATCCCACCTGCTACTGGAACAGATCAATAAGTTCAGAAGTAAGTTCCACTGGCAAATGCAACAAATAACAAATGCACCTTAACATATTTTATGAAGACTACTATAAAACACTCTCCCTGGGGAGATTATATATTTTAGCAAATTTATTTTTATTACAAAACAAAGTAAAAAAAGAACACCCAACATATTCATAATATCAACAGAAACATGGCTAGAAAAGAATAGGCCTTTAATTCAGAATGTCTTTGCTGGTGAATTCAGCATTGAATTAGTCATGTGAAGCTACTACTGTACTGTAAGCAGGTACTGGCATATATATATACAAGTATATTATTACCTTATTAGTAATATTAGCTGCCAAGTAAAAAATAAATAAATGCAGCACAGTGTAGCGTACTGAAGCATTGATCATTGATCATATGAGTTATTTAGTTTACTGGTAAAGCAATAACAAGACAAGTGAAATATTGAGTGGATCAAACTCAATGTATTCAGATGGACAGTTCTGTGGCCCAAAATGAAAGAAGAGAATAGAAGACAATATTGATACCAGAGCATCATGGCTTTCAAGATGACCATTTATGGCACGCCACAATATCCAGTCTAATGCTAATCCTCCCATGAAAACAGTTAATGGAAGACAACAATGACGGGAGCCATGAAAAAAAAAAAAAAAAAAAGATCATGCAAACATAAAAAAGAGCGGGATAGTAAAAGCAAACTAAAACAAAAATAATACTGAATAACAGGGAAAAAAAGCAATACAAAAGGTCAGTAATGAGAATGTTATGTAGAAAAGTGCACAGGTGGCATAGATTTAGGTTTGGAACAGAGATCATTTCAGGTTGAGGTACTGGGGTAACACATCATCCCAGAACTGCTGAGGGTCCTGGGACTTGTTTGCCCGCTGACCTTTCCCAGTGGGTCCCAGTTTGGTCTTTGCAGCAGTCTGGGTAGTTTTAGCATCAGAGTTTTTACTTCTGGGTGCGGTCTCTTTTTTGTTCTCTTTGTCCTTTTTGGTTTGACCAGATTTTTTGGCCTTCTTCTTATCAACTTCTTCCTCTTCTTCTTCTTCCTCCTCGTCATCCTCTACCTCTTTTGCACTTTCCTCACCCTCTTCATTTTCCTCTTCATTTTTCTCCTCCTCTTCCTCTCCTTCCTCTTTTTCACTCTCTTCTCCTTCCTCTTCACCTTCCTCCTCTGCCTCCTCTTCACTCTCATTTTCTTCCTCTTCCTCCTCCTTTTCCTCTTCCTCCCCTGCCTCTCCTTCTTCATCTTCACTCTCTTCTTCCGCTTCTTCTTCAGCCTCCTCTTTTCCTTCACTTTCATTCTCTTCTTCCTCCTCACTTTCTTCCTCCTCCTCCTCCTCTTTATCTGATTCCTCTCCCTCTTCCTCATCACTCTCTTCCTCACTCCTCTCCTCTTCTTCTCCCTCTGTGTCCTCCTCATCTCCCTCCTCTGTACTGCTCTTATTTTCCACTCCTTCCTTCTCCCCCTCAGTGCCACTATCCACCTTACTCTCATCTTCCTCCATAGATTCTACACTCTTATCCCCCTCTTCCTCACTTTCAGACTCCTCACTTCCTCCATCCTCTTCTTCACTTTCTTCTTCCTCCTCTTCATCCTCAGATTCCTGTTTCTTGCTCTCTGTCTCAATTTCTGATGCTTCTCTGCTATCCTCCTCCTCCACCTCGCTTGCCTTACTTTGTCCCTCTTCTTCTTCCTCCTCCTCCTCCCCCTCTTCTACACTCTCTGGTTCCTCTCCCACTGTCCCACTCATCCCGTCATCCTCCTCCTCTTCCTCAACCTCTGCTTCACTCTCCTCCCCCTGCTCTGTTTCTATTTGACTTTTCTCCTCTCCCCTCTCGCTCTCCTCTCTTTCAGAAGTCCCTGTATCCTCCTCCTCCTCCTCCGCCTGTAATGTGTTCTCTTCATCACTGTCTTCCTCCTCTGTAACCTTATCAATATTGCTGGTAATATCCTCTCTTTCATCTGGATCCTCATCACTCGTTTCAACCCTTCCCTTGGGTAACGTCTGATTGTCGCTGCTCTCTGTCCCATCATCACTTTTCTCCCCTCCCTTCCCCCTCCTTCTCTCTCCCTGTCTGGCTTCAGAGAGGGAGCTGCTTCCCTCCGGCCCCCGATTGGGGGTGCCTGATGCGGGTATAATGTTGATGCTAACGGCAGTCCTTTTGCCTGGTTTGGAAGCATCTGAATCAGACGACTTGCTCCGGGAAGACTGGCCGACAGCCCTGTCTCTGGTTACCCTTTCTGCCTTTCTCTGACTTGGAGGGCTGGACATGGCCATGTCATCATCCGAGGGCGAACCAAACTGACTAGACGATGCCACCACCTCTTTAACCATATGCAATGTACCCATTAGTCCCACAGTGGGCATGAGAGTGGACACTTCAGTCAGTAAGCTACGCTGCGCAGTCCCTTTGCGTGTTTGTTCCTCAGTTGGTCCCCTCAGAATTGTAGATTTAGCTTCTTTTTCATTTTTTTCATTCTTTGTTTTCTTGGGAACTCCAGACACGACAACCGGTTCTTTGGGTTTCACTGTCTTTTTTGGCCTCGTTTTGCCCTCAGAGAGCAATTGAGCAGAGTTGCGGTTGCATGCGGCGTTCTTTGATAGGGCAGAAACCTCCTCAGTTATCTTGTGGCTTTTTGAAGCTTTGGCAGTGTTCTTCATTTGCACTACTATAGGTTTACCCCTCGCCTCCTTCCCTTTACTCTCAACATCTATCAGATGGCCCTTCACTCCACTCTGCCTTGCTTGCACAGAGGGACAGGGTTTCGACTTGGCCTTGCTAATGTCTCCTAGACTCTGAGGCTTTAGTTTGACTGTGCCCGTCTTCGGCTCAGCAGGTTTTATCTCCTGCATGATGAGGTTCTCTTTGCCACTGCCTCTGCTTTGGGGAGCCTTGTGCTGAGGTCTCTTGTGGTGTGGGCTCTTGGCCAGCCGAGACCTGGCACTGCTCCTCAGCATCTCTGTGGGCAACGCCCGCCGAGGGGTGTGGTCTGCCCTCCTAGGGGTATGGGAAGAGGTGTAATCCCCTGCCGAAGGCTCTGGCCCCCATCCCCTTTCCCCATCCTTAACATGCCCTCTCACAAGCTTACCCTTCCTCTATCCCGGCGCCAGAAAGCAGAGGATGAAAAAGAGGGGAAATGTTAGAGAAAATGAAAATGCAGGGAAAGGAGAGTACAGAACTCAATGCTGGAGGAGGCAAACAAGAGAGATGGGTATCATTGTTATAGGAAAGAGCCATGCACAAAGACAGAAGGGCAGAATGAAAATGGATGCTCTCGGTTATAAACCTGACTATATACAACAAAAAGAAACACATTAGCATGGGACCACTTCTGAACAATGAATTCATTGATCCAAAGACAATGATTTGAAGTTTAAGGTTTTAAAAAATGTATCTCTAAGGTAAAGGGGAGCGTTGGAGAATAACACATTTGTACAAAAATTACTACTAGTATTGCTCTGACGAAGGTCTCAATTGACAGCATATTTTATATATATATATATATATGCGCAGAGGCTGCTCTTACATAAACAAAAAGTATCTACTGCAAAAGAGAATAGTGTTATGTGGAGCACTGTAAGTGGCTTACCTTCTGGACAGGGGACAACATCAGTGTCTTTTCACTGGGATCCATTTTCATCATGTGAGTCTAACAAAAGGTATTTGTGTCAACTATATGCACGTCCTGCATATGACTTATCTATAATGGCAGTCTATGACATCACTGAATACATTCCTACACAAATCAGGATATAATGCACAGGTCCTTGTAGATAACAAACAAAGGACCCACGTCCTTTAATTTCTTCACAAACGTCCCCAAATTTCTTCACATAGCTGTAACCCTCACCCTGACCCGTTTACTACAGGCATTCAATAATTACTCCCCTCGGAGCAGACTGTGTGTTAATCTGATTGCTGCTGACACTAGTAACTAGTGCTTAGCGTGAGGCGGTTGGGTTAGACAGTATACTCACCATATTCAGAAAATCTGTGGTGTCTCCTAAGTCTCTGACACTCTCGTTGTCCGTGATGTCCTCCATAGTGCTGTCAGTCTCATCACTGGCCTTCTCTACTGTCCTCTTTTCTGACATGTAAACACAACACAAGAGACTGTTGAATTCTTGAAAGTATACAGTACATTTTGTATAGGTATAGTTTATGTAAATGTGGTGCATTGTATAATCTTAAATTGTCTTTAGGTTTTCTTGAGTTTTTCCTGTGTATTTTGTATCATAATGTTTATCTAATGTTGTCTATCTGTGTCATGGCTAATAGTTCATTTATTTTGTGAGTGTGACAAAGTCTTATAATATGCTAACTCAAACCACAGTTAGCTGCCACAATGCTCCATGGCTATGGAATACATTCTCAGAAAGCTTTGTTCATTCATAGCACTCATCTTTAAGCCTATCACCTACCATAGAGTGGAGATCTACTTCTCAAAGCGCTCAAAAGGAGATCCTACTGTAAACAGATATGACTAGACCTATCCTTTATCCTAAGAACCTTTCCAAATGCGAGTTAAGTAAGACTAGGCGTGAAGGAGAGTGTAATGATGACAATGAGGTGGTTGGTATGTAGGTACCCTTCTTGTTTGAGCCCGTGCTCCTGTGTTGGTGAATGCCGTTGGTGTTCTGCACCTTTCTGTGGGCCAGCTCTGCGGTGGGCAGCCTGGGGGGGATGGTCTGGCTGGACAAGGGTAGAGAGGTGGAGAGATGGCCCGATGCCAGGGGGGGCAGGGTGCGGAACATAAGACCAAACTGCTCTGGAGAACGCTCCTAGAAACAGAATACAAACAAGGGTATAGCCCCAGATGTTTATATACTGTTGCTCTAGGCACATGCTTTCCCCTTTTTGGATACTCCCAGGCTAGTGCCTACCCTCTCTCTTCTCCTGACCCGGGCAGACAGGCTCCTGTTGAGGGTTTCAGATGTGGTGGTGCTCCCTAGCAGATCTGTGTAGGACTTCTCCAGGTAGTCCTTGGTGATATCCTCCTCCTCCAGAGTCACCTCTTCGCAGCTCTCGTCTCTGGGCTTGGCCAGCACCAGCATGTGACAGCCCCCGCATGTCACCTGGAACACACATACATATAGGTGCGCGCACACACACACACACACACACACACACACACACACACACACACACACACACACACACACACACACACACACAGACAGAGAGGAGGGGTGTGAAAATTAAAAAACAATCCTTGACCAGAAGCCACTGTCATAAAAACATTCCTGCTCCACTGTCACAAAACCTTTCCTGTATAAGACGCATACCGCTTGGACATTGTACTTGAGGAAACGTGGACATATGGTTGGCTTGAACTGGTTGGTGAAATTCTCTTCTCCGAGGCCCAGCTTCCCGTGTCTACCATCTCCAAAGCTATAGAGAAGGCCACTGTCTGAAACCATCACAAAGACAGGTGAGTCAACATTACATGGGGTAAGTCATAAAACTGTAGCAGCAGTAAATTAAAAACCAGTCCTTTCCCACAAAGAAAGAAAATGTGTTTTATCCCTCCATCCTCTCTTATCTGAATATAAATTGATCTATGGATTTCAAATGAAAGGGTCAGAATAATATTTAAATAAGGCTCTCCAGGCAGGCTAAAACAAAGAGTTTGTAATCGTTTTTGACCCAGGTCAGGTCCAGTCATGTCAGCATGGCCTGCGTGTTTTACCTGTGATTACTGCGGTGTGGTTCTCCCCACATGTCACATGGCGTACCCGTCCCTTCTTAAAGTACTCCACGGCTCTGGGCAGACGGGCTTCGAAGATGAAGGTCCCGTGACCCAGCTGACCAAACTGGCCCAAGCCAAACGTGTATATGTTCTCCTCTAGAGGGAGAGAAGACAAACGTTTCAGCTCTTCTGGGATGTACTGTATATGTACCGTATTGTACTGGGGCTAGACACGATAGAGAATGATGCTGGATGATCAATGTTGAGCAAAAAACTACAACACTTGGAATGGTCAATCGCAACAGCATTTCTTCCTTTGAAATAAAGATAAAAACATGTTTTATGTTGTTTCTAAATATGTATGTGGACTGACTGTGCTGCATACCTGTCAGAGCCACAGTGTGCCCGCCTCCACATGCCACGTGGGTCACCTGCTCCGTGATGCCCTTCACCCGCTGGGGGACGCGATGCCCAGCCAGCTGATTGGTGGTCAGGCCTAGCTTCCCGCTGTCGCACTCCCCAAATGTATACAGGCCCCCATCAACTGGGACCAGGGAGGACACAAAATGGCAGATTTACTTATTTCAGTGGTAGGCCTACGCACTTGTTATTTTTCAAGCCAAAAACTTAAGTCGAACAACACTATTTTCTGAATAATATCAATGTGCTTGCTTTAGCTTCTAAGTAGTGGGGGAAAAATACATTTCGGTAACTATTTTTAGTGAAGTAATTTTCTTACCAGTTACAAAGGCTGAGTGGTAATATCCACAGGAGACCCAGGCCACTGGCTGTCCTACTGTCACCTCCTTAGGGGTCAGGGTGTTGCCCTCCTTCCCCAGCCCAATTTGACCTTCTGTGTTATCGCCCCACATGAACAGCTTGCCACTCTCTGAAACAGGGGGAGGGTTCACAATGTCTCATGACAATACTAGACAACCAAAAACAGTCATGACAGGCAGTAGGCATGCTACTGTAAATTAAAAAACAGAGACTCTCCTAGAAAATTGGCAATAGGTCGAGGACCTCTGAGCAAGACAGGCTGTGTAGTTGACACAAGTTTTAATGATTAAATAAAGTGTTGCTTATACATTTTTTATATGACTAGGCTGTACATTACATCTACATTACATTGTTTGCATTCAGCAGATGCCATTATCCAGAGCAACTTACAACAAGTTCATTTGCCTAAGCAAGTGCATGATCTATCCATCAGTCATAGCAAGAGAAAATAATCTATGCTAGGGCCAGGGGCCATTGGCAGTCATAATGCTAGAAGAAGGAACGTTTTGGCATTTAGCAGATGCCTTTATCCAAAGCTATAAAACTGTTTATGTATATGACACTACAGCAGTCTACAGTTAGTCTGATAAATGCACATAATTAGAAAGAGGAGTCTGAGGAGGACATGCCTAGGATCATAGATTTGGGAGGGTAGATTGTTTTTTGAAAGGTTGTTAACCTAAAACTAAACAATGTGGTACAAAAAAAAAAATGCACTCACACACTGGCGCTTCAGGAGTTTTTAGGAGTTTGAGAGATCACAAGGTCTCGTGTTTGCAGCTGGACAATCTTACCTGTAAGTGCGGCAGATGTGTTTGAGCCAGCAGAAAGTATTTTGATTGGCCCGCGTGAACTGAAGAAGTCCACCAGTTGGAAAGCGGTCCTCTCTTCGCAGTCCCCCAAACCTAACTGACCCTCATTGTTCCCACCTGTGGTGTACACATTTCCCTGAGCTATGGACACGGACACACACACACACACACACACACACACACAAAATTACTATCAAAACGTTTAATTCAGCATTAATTTCTTATCTATTTCCTCCCTGAATTGAACTGATCACAAATCTTAGAGCATGGAGGTCAAGTACAAATTCTTATAATAATAATAATAATAATAATAATAATAATAATAATAATAATAATAATAATAATAATAAACATAATAATAATAATAATAATAATACCTAACTAATTTGGTGCACAGAACATACTTGATCACTTACATGTATAAACTATGGTGTGATTTCGTCCACAGGCAGCAAGCCTCACCTTCTCAGACTTCAAAGCTTGGGGAAAGACAAACAATTGAGACATGTTATTTTACAAATAATACATGCCATTTACACAAACCTCATTCAGACATAGGCTGGGTGTCTGTGAACTAATCTCTCGTCAGGCTCTTAACCATTATATTTCTATAATAGACTCCAATGGGAGTTTTGGACACATGCATTTTTTTTCAGACAGTTAAGTAAAACTCTGCTTCTCAAAAAACATTGTTATAGGGAACATACAATACATAATCAGGCTGTAGAGTGTTATGGATTTGTTTTTGCCCAAATTGGAGCTGTTATTGGGGCTGATGTGTCAGCTACTATGACATTGTTTCAGTTTCATACATAAATGTGGTAGATACTGTATACTAGCCAGTCCTAGCCAGTTAAGGGCAGTCTTAAAAGAGTACAGTACCTGGACTCTTTTAAGACAGGCCTAAAAACCTTTTTATTCAAAAAGCCCTTTGACTGCTGAACCTATGTTCATTCTTGTGATTTATTTTTGTTTGTTTTTACTATGTTTTAACTTATTATGTTTTTAGGTTGTTTTGTTTTTAACTTATGTTTTTAGGTTGTTTTTGTTTTAACTTGTGTTTTTACGGTTGTTAGCACTCAGATTGAGATTATTTTTGAATTAGAAGTGCAATACAAATTAAATGCATTATTATTATTATTATTATTATTATTATTATTATTATTATTATTATTATACACTACTTAAGTTTGTAGTATTTTGTGGTACTTGATTGGTTTCTCAAGGAGAGCAGTTTGAAATAGGAAATGACATTAGCATCAGAATGTGATATCACTAGCCTAGATTTCACACTGATAATGAATGAAACGAGAGATCTGAGCTACAGAGTTGTATGCCCAGTGTTTCCTCTACATGCATTTATTGGTGGCGGGCCGCCACGAATGAATTTCCTCCGCCACGAATTGATTCAGTCCAAAAAAAATAAATAAAATAAAGTTCTCAAAAAAATAAAAAATAAAACAATCTGAACATTTTAGCTGATTAAAATATATCTGATCCTAGATCAGCGCTATAATGGATGTTGACTAAAAGTGCACCTAAATCCACGCCCATCTCTCTCTAACCGCTGATCCAAAATCAGATTAATGACATTCAGTTGACGACGTGACACAAGGGCTCCTGATTGGTCTAAATGTGAACTGTGGTATTATTGTTATTGTGTACAGGCCACCGTAGTGACATCAGAGGGGTATTCCATCAACATCGCTAAAGGGAAAATCCAGGTTTAGTCTGATAAATCTCGCGAGAGTTCTTAAAAATATCCAGGCATATTCTGATAGGTCTCGCGAGAGTTATCAAAAATAAGCCAGGATTTTCCTTTAGCGACGTTGATGGAATACCCCCCAGGTCAGGTAGGCAGGTTACGACGAGACAACAAGAGACCGGTATTGTAGAGCTTACAGAGCGAGTTAAAATAAAGACACTTACATTGAAATACAGAAGGACTCACGTGTATGTTTAATAGAATAACACGACATGGTGTCAGAAGTCCTGTAAGTGAGTGTTAAGAGTTAGATCGGCCGACAAGTGTCATTTGAGCTCGTGACGGTGAGAAGGGAGAAGAAAAGATGGATGCTAATGCTAACGCGGGAGCAGCTGCAGTCCAGAGAACGGCGCCAGTTTCAAGTGCTACGTTAGCAGACATTAGCAAGTCAAAAAACGATTCTTATGTGCCGTCACTTTAGCAACGACACAGTATTGTCAAGGGGAAAAGAAGGGGAGACGATTTCTTTATTGACAACGGAATTACATGCTGGAAAAACATGCAGCTAAAATTCAGGGAACATTTGGACAATAAGAGACACACGGGAGAAGTACGGGAAAACAGGGCTCATGTGGGTCTCATCAAAGGTAAGAGTTTGTTTTCTTTAACTCAGCTGATACTCAGCTGTTTACCGAATGCTCCATCTGACTGTGATTTTACTTCTGTAATGTGGTGGGTTGACATAATTCACGCACGGAACTATAGGTTGAGACTATTGTTCCGTCCGTAGTACCCAAGTTGTTTAGACTGTTCTATTTACTGCTTGAGTGTGTTGTTGACAATCGTTCATGTCCTTCATTAAACGTTTAGCTTTGTCATTTGATACGCCGCCTACGACTACCATCTCTCTGCACTACAGTAAACAGTTAATCAGTAACGTTAGCCGCTTTTGTGCTCATGTAGGCCTACTTCGTATTATATTATAGCTGATGATCTATGTGTGTGTGTATGTGACTGTCAGTCACAAGTTTATATTCTGTATATTCATATAAATTTTTTTTTGGCCATCCTCTAGTTTTGGCTGTGATTAGGGAAAAAAAACAAAAAAACGTTGTTTTGAGCGCGCGTGCGCGTTTCATGCGCGTGCACGTGAAAAAAATCGCGGTCACGGCCATCCGCCACCATTGTAAAAATTCCTGGAGGAAACACTGTTATATGAAATGTACTGATTAGGCTACTCCTCTCACTTTATGACTATAAAGACATACATACAATCATAATTCTATTCGAAAGAAAAAAAACAATTGATGGAAATCTGTATATCAATTGTATGTAAGTGTTAAATGTTCTCTCTCATATCTTTGCAGTCCTGCTCGGGAGATTATGTAAGATTATGGACCCCTCCAGATTGGGATTACAGGGATGACAAATCTGGGTCTTTCTTTTCAAATGCTTCTTGTTGCTACCTTCTAGAAGCCTGTACCATCGTACAACAACCATTATATCATAATCTAGTTGATCACAGAAACACAGACAATTAAATAATTTTATCAGATAAGAATAATAAGAAAAACAATATTGTCTGTCTGCCTGGTTTTTAATCTAGTCTAATGTTGTTATATCCTGGTTTCTCCCTCCATCTTGAGTACATTTCTGTCTAGGTCCTGTATGTCAGTTGTCATGTTGATTGTCCATGTATGATAGAGTACTGTAGTCTGTAGTCCTAAAACAGACAGCTCTAAATAAAGTTTCACCATATCTTAACACAATATTTACCAGCAATACATGAGAGTAGAGCTTTAGAACCAAATAAAGGAAAGTGATGTTTTCATGTTTACAAACCTTTCACACAGGTGGGCTTGTTCACTGTGTTCTTTGATCCCAAACCAAGCTGACCCCAGTTATTACTGCCAAACATAAATAGCTTTCCATTTTCTGTGGAGACAAAAACAACACTTGTAGCCAGGATAGCAAATTACAATTTAACAATGACATTAACATAAACCACTGCTCTTGTGGAATAGAAAGATAATAAACCTACCTGTTAGCAATGCTGTGTGCTCATCCCCACAGGCTATTTTCAGGGGTATATCGTTTTTCAGCCAAAATTTACTGGGGACATTATCAGCAAATTTGCTTTTCCCAAACGTGAAGACCGCTCCTGATTCTGCAAAATAGATGCACCACATTGATTAGGATAGAATCAAGGTACTTCCTAAGTGCTATCTCGGATTCTGCTGGTGATCCTACAACGTTTTTGTATAATAATGTTATAATAATAACAATGATCGTCCTGAAGTATGGAAATTCCTCTTCATCCCTACCTAAAGAAGTTTTATCAGCATTTTATGTCAGCAGGCTTTTTATTTAAGAGAAATTGTGGTCTTGCTGACCCTGGTCAGACGGTTTTTCATTACCTACTCATTCAGATGGCCGATGGTTTGAAAAGGATTTGACGGACAGAACGTCCGTCCGTGTCTTAACTGACCTTATATCAGGTTTTGTAGACATAACAAAGGATGTTCCACAAGGATCAATTCTTGGTCCGGTTCTTTTTACTATTTACATCAACAATATTGGATTATCTGTGAATAACTGTAACCCCAGTTTACCTAACCCCAGTCTCCACCGAATTGGGTAAATCTGCTTTTAGTTATGGTGGAAATCTATGGTGTTAATTGAGCACCTCCTTAGTGAAAGATGTGATTGTTTCTTCTAACATAATTGTGGTTTTATAGGCAAGGCAAGTTTATTTGTATAGCACATTTCATACAACAGGGGCAATTCAAAGTGCTTTACATGCATTATTTAAAAATACAGCAAGAGGAGCATAAGAAAATAAAAATTACAATGAATAAAAGCAAATATAAGAAGTAAATAGATAAAACATTTAAAAAGACAATAGTTAATGGAAAAAAGACATTAATAGAAGTGTTTGTGTTTAATCATAACTGGTGCAAAACATGAAGGTTGAACTGTGTTGTATTTGTTATTGTGTAACTATTGTGCACCTCCAAAAGAGGCCTTGGTCTCAGTGTGTTTCCCCTGTATAAATACAGCTTAAATACAAATAAAAATAGGTATCCAGTTACCAGGCATCCAGTTACCAAGCTAGCTGGGTGAATGCAAGTAGGTGGATACAAGCTACTTTTCTGGCTAGTAATAGCAGCTAGCTAGGTCGAAGCCCAATACCAATTAATCAATATCATAATATGATCATATTATTATTAGTCCCCTAGCCTAGACAGCAACAGATTAGCTCATTGGTAACTAGCTAGCTCACTTTCTTTGCTCATGTTCACCCAGATCACTTATTTGCTCATATATATTAGACATATTATTTACGGGTTGATAATGCAATGATCTTACCAGGTATCTCGTCCTCTGCCTCTCCTGCCATTGCTGTGTTTATGTGTATAATAATCGGCTTAGCAGCACTACAGTATCTGCCACTCAAGTGGGTGTGTTGCTTTCGTCTGAGACGACCCGGAAGTAAACAAAATTTCTCCAGTGGCAACCCGTGTTCTGGTTGCTTCAAAATAAAAGCGTGAAAAACATGAATGGATAGTGCTGGAAATCAAATCACTATAATATAATCTAATATAATTATTATAATAATATCAAATATAATTGTATTAGCATGTGGTTCCTAAATCCCTATTGACCATTTTAAAATGCAAAATAAAGTTAAACTTGGGTGCTCTTATTTAGAAGAAATCTACGTTGACATAGACCGGAAGTAGATGGGCGGAGTTCCACTACACACGGGGATCTCATGTTGCCTGGTTGAGAATTAGAGACTTTGCTTTTGAGTTTTTTTTTAGTTGGCAGGATTAAAAGTTCAATATCAAGTCCACAATGGCTGGAAGTCGGCTTGAAAAGTTCGGAACGGTGTTTACGCGGTAGGACCTGACTTTTGTTGTCCAAGGAGGCAGCTTTTGATCTAAGTGTCGGCTAGTTCAAGGTTATAGCTAGCTACCTACTGCATGTGTTCTCACGACCTAGCTAGTGACTAATATAATATCCACTTGACGTTTCAACTTGTAGCTAGTTGGCTAGTGGTTACTATGCACAGGTGGAAATGACCGAAATGCAATCAATGTTTGGATGTTCATGACATCGAAGGGACAGCTAGCTAGCTCTATCGCAGCTTTCTGGACTTCCTTTCTGGACGTGGTATCACATAACCTTTACTGTCAGTGTTACTGTTAACCAATCAGACTATGTGTAAACAATCAAAGGCTGTGTGGTGTTTGGTGCAAAAAGCAGCTGAAGTGTTCCTCTTCGACGTAAATGTCAACATCCATGTAGCTAGGTGAAGTGGGACAACAACGGTGTCTTAACGACTGTAGACCAGGGCTAGTTAATAAAAGCAAACACTGCCCGCACACTGCCCGCGCACCCGTTTCATGTGGCCCCACAAGGTCTGAGTAAAAGTATTGTTTTCAATGGAATGTATTAGCAGTTGAATAAAGAGGAAATTCGTGTAACTTTGTGGCATCACATGAACCCAAAACAGTTAAGCTACCGTGCTCAAGGCTGCTATTCCTTTGAGTACCTGATCAAAAATATGACGTGAACCCCTGTAGACGTGAGAACACATCAGAATTGAAGAAATAGATGGCCCATGTGTCACATGATAGCCAGAGACGAATCGTTGTTCGTAATCTCATGATCCCCCTTGATTTGGCATCCATATTGTTATTGAGTATTGTTCATTTCCATGTCATTTACAGAGTCAGAGATCTCATGCGTTCTGGTGTCATCAAGCAGTCGGACAAACCCATTTGGTTTGATGTGTACAAAGCCTTTCCACCCAAGAGGGATCCACTATATGTTAAACCAGTAGCCAAGTATTATGGCAAGAGAGAGATTACTGTGCCGGAGATCTTCTACAGAGAGGATGAAATAAGAGCGTAAGTTAACTGAACTCTTACATACATAGCTAATAACTTAGGAGCACTGCAGATCCAATCAAAATTGATGGCATTCAAAAGCTGTTTTTAAAATCTCAAGCTTTGATAAATGTGTTTCTTTCTTTCAGGAAGTTTTATGAGGTGTATGGAGCAGGGCCGAGAGCCCTAGACCTTTCCAGACCCAACTTTGTTTCTACATGCCAAAGGTAAAGTGTATGCAAAAATGTTAACATTTGTTGCTGAAAGTTATAAAACATGTTCACAATTGACTTTGTATGACTGCCACACAGCAATTCCATAATCCACAATATAGCACACTTTCCCTCATGTGTTATTGTGAAGAGGTGGCCTTGCATGTGAGAATTTAATTGTACTGTCATATACCCTCTGGTATCCCAGTATATACAGTAATATGACAATTCAAATTTGAACTGTATGTATTCTGTCATGATTGGACTGGATTCCCTCCCTCAGAGATACAAAATGCAGTTTTTACATTTGGCGTTTGGAAAAGGCACTGCTCTTTTGCTCTCTACTGCTTGTTAACTTAATGTGCAATCCATGTCATTGTCTGATTTATGATTAACTGAGAATATTGGTTCTTGCCACAGATGTATAATGCTGGTTCCTCAATAAAGATCCAATATGTAGCCTACCATTCAAGGTTTCTAAAAGCTTCCTAATGGTTGTACTGACTTTGTTTAATCAGTAGTGATCAGGGAATAAGATCCCTTGAAATAACTATTTCTTTATTTTTTACGAAAGCTGTTTTGGTCTAATCCGGTCTTATTTGACACTCGGTTTGCATATAAACATGTTGTTAGTGCCAGGGGTGTTCAAGAAGAGTGAACTCACATATTTTTGCCTTTCTGTCTCTGGTGGCTGCCTCTTCAAATTGTGCATGCATGCAGAAACACAACAGCTAATGTCCGATACTGCAAGTCCATTTCAGGGGTTATATTAGGTTATATCAGGATGCTGTTGTTTTGAACTGAATTTATCTACAATGGCCACAGGTGACAATTTTCTGACAAACATACTGCAACTTGCTGCTTTAAGTGGTGACACAAATGAGAAAATAAATGTTTTCTTCTGTTTCTGCCTCCCAGGTTTGTGCAGAAGTATATTGAGTTAGAGAGCCAGGGAAACGTGGAGACAGGGTCTCTGTTCGAGGAGACTGGAAAAGCCCTCCTTGCTGAGGGTCTTATATTGAGGAGGAGGGGTGGTCCAGCGGTGAGTGTTGTTCAGATGACACTTCTTTCCTCTTTGATTTCTTTCTTCTTCTACACGTCCTTTCTTCTATGACATGTCGCCTTCACGCCAATAACCTGAATTGACTGACCTGTACTGTGCATCCACCATAGTTGCTGGAACAGTGAAAAGGACAATGTGAAAGGAAAATATCTAAGCCAGCACCGTATGGTTCAGGTTGGCCTTGTAATGTGTAAAGCACCATGACCAGGGCTCTACAGTGCGACCATTTCACTCGCATTTGCGACTAAAAATACATCTGTGCGACTAGAGAAATAAATTCACGAGCACACGTGCGAGTACCGATTTTATTATTATTAAAAAAAAAAAAAAAATATATATATTCTAAAAATAAATCTGCGCGAACCGTGTGGCCACATTTTAAGCCGTCAGCCAGCCCGCTACGACCACGGGAAGTCATGTTAAAAGTGAAGTTACTTCTGTTAAACTGGCGCTAAGCTAACATCGCTAATCGCTAACTCCCTCCTGGGCCTTAAAGAGACAAGCGCCCTTTTCTCATCTCAAGCTTCATTAGCTTCATTAGCTCACCACATCTACAGATTTGGTCCCACACACTCCAGATTTGAACCCAAGGTTACAACCAGGGTTAACTACCCAGGGTAGAAAGTAGAACGCTCTCAGACCTTCAGAACCCAAAAAACTACTGAAAGTAGTGGAGGTACTCCAGAAGTCCAAATGCATCTCTAATCCTAGGAAACCCTAGGAAGCAAGTTGCCTAATGGCATGAAAATGCAACATGTTGTACTTGAGTGTGGCAGAGAGGTGGGACCCCCGGGGATGGTGGTGTGCTAACAGCTAGCCGCCGCAGAGGCACCGTGCTGGGCTGGCCACCTCCACATGTCACCACCCCGGGCAGCATGGGGCTGGGGACTGGTCATCTGGATGTGGGGTAGTTTAATACCCCTAGATGTGGAGTTGTCTGGCCACCGTGTGTGACTGATGTAGCCTGACCCAGCAGCAGGGAGGTGGGCAGCATGGAGACAGACCTCTGCATGGCCTGGCTGGGCTGCTAGCTGACAGACCTAGCCCTAAAGCCTGGCTGGGCTGCTAGCTGCTAGCTGACAGGCATGACATGGATGAATGAATGAACATGCTGCTAACCAGGAGAACTTGACACAGCTAGTTACCATAATACAATGCCATCAACTCTGCGTCTAGTAGGGCTGTAGGCATGGGCCAATGTGTGATTTTGGTGCAAAAATGGCAAAATCACTAATAAAAATGTGTTATAATTACATTTTTCACTGTACTCCTAAATTTCTTTGTGTGCCCCTAACATTTTTCATTTAGGAGCACATGTGCTCCTAGTGAAAAAGGTTAGCGTAGAGCCCTGATGACCCGCAGGATGCTACTCCATGTATAAACCTGGAATGGCTGCCCTATTTTTTTTCAAGCTGTAATCTGACGTCAGAGTCTGGGTTCTGATTCTTCACCATTCTTCATGTACATTTGTTCACTCCCCTGCATGGATCTACAAGAAATGGGCTAGTGTAGGAAATATTGTGGAATTCATCTGCAGGCATGCTTGCACCAATCCAATGCTATTAACTACATGAGAGGAAGTGCACTAGTGCACACTTCTAGGTGAAGGGATGAGAATCAGAATTAATAGTTAACAAACACCTCCCACTTAGTCATTGTCAATATGACAATTGTGGTTCCGTCCAGTCATAAAACAACTTTAAAATTCGGTTCATTCAATAAAAATAAATCATTTTTGAGAGCAGTAGGCCACATGTCCAATTAGTGCATTGAATTTCACTCCATCTCCAATTGAATATGATTTAAATGGTATTGACCCCAAACCTTTGCTGAGTGGTCTGACTGGGGTCACTTAGTAAATCCCAAATCAATCCCTATGCACATGTGGATATCTGAGAACCAACTTGCCACCTCCACAAGTGTATAGAGGTTAGGGGTCGATTTTGGATTGGGCTCATGGGGGCTCACCACAGTCCGTCTGAATGGTAGATGTTTTTTCCTGTTGGCCTGCAGGTGGCGTCAGACAGCAGGGATCCAGTGCTGGGTATGAAGCTGACCGACATGCTGGCGGAGCAGCAGACAGAAACACCAGGTGAGACACAGGTGCGAGGGGAGCACACACAGACCGCTCAACAGTAGGCCTCAGCCAAGATGACTCCAGGACAACATGGCCTCAACCAAACTCGTCCACAGATGCAACTGCACTGTGCACTTGTACTGGATATGAGAAAGGAGACTTTGTCATGATCCTGAAGAGACTTTTTTCTGTATTGTTTTCACAGTGGACAATGTTTTGAATATGACAGAATGTTGCTTTCCGTGGCCATATTCTGCTTCCATCCATCCTAGAATGATACAATTCAGTTCAAGCTCCTTCAGTTCTGTGTAGTTTGTGTGCATGGACCTAATCAACTCTGTGTTAGACCTGGGCGAAAATAAGTATTTGATATTCTTTCAAATATTCGGAAAAACTTGCCAGACGAAGACCAAGATTTTACCAATCTTAAAGGACTGTCTCCTCGTCTCTGTATCATGAAGAAAGGCGCACTGACAACGTGGCTTGATAGTAGCCCTATAATATTATTTGTGGGTTATATTGCAGTGTCCAAATGGATCGATCGATTGGACACTTTCTGTCACTTTCTGTCAAGCGCGGCTTAAAAAAGAAAGAAAAGAAAAAGCAGTAAACGTCTGTACTGAGTGTATATTGTACATAACCTATTGAACTCAAATGAATTTACGTGCAAGTTTATGGATTATTAGACTGAAGTTATGTAGTCAGTATGTGGTCACCCCTGTAATGATGTGATGTTGGGGACTCAATGATCAGTGAAATAAAATACAATATGTAATGGTGGCCACTGGCCTCCTACGTTGTAACAGGAAAGTTGTGTATTATTATTTTATCTACCCTTCAATTCAATTGAATTCAAACGAAGGTCGTGAAATTGCATGAACTGCTTTAGTGACAGCAATTACAGAATCAGTGATTTGCATTGTGAATGACTACTGTATGTCAACAACATAGCATGAATTCAAAAGTTCTGATACATTTCCCTAATTTTGACAGGCCTCAAAAATAGTTTTCAGAACAGCATCCTGCATTCTTCAACAGAAATGTTAAATGATGTACAAATCTCAAAGCATGCCTTTTAGAGAAGTGATTCAGTACACTTAGTTAACTGAAGAGATTCAAAAAGAACAAATCATTTGCAAACTGCATAATATTATCACTACTGGATAACAAACCATTATCAACAAAGTGATATTAGGATCCCCAGTGACCTTCATAGACTGAACTACCTTTCCCATGAATCTTTGAGAAAGTGACATGCTGCCTGGCTGGAATCTAAAGAGGGCCTTCCCAGAGCATTGTCTGTGATGTGAAGAGCTGGTTGAGGTTGTATTATTTGCTCCCAGAAAAATACCAGCCGCTTTTCCCACAACCACTTTACCCCCCTCTTTCCTCAAACAAAAGAAACACTACAGCGAGTTGAAAGAGATAACCGTGGCAGTGTTTCTCATTATCAGCCGTCTTTCTGTTTATCGAGAAAGAAAACTGTCCATCTCGCAGCCTATTCTGCGCCAGCCAGCGTGAAGAGGAGAAATGATATGGCCACCTTAATGGAATGGGTGATTGTCTACAGACCGTCAAAGAGAAAGCAATCCTGCAGCTGATGGTTAGACTGGGTCAGTCCACAGGCCTAATGAACACAGAGGAGGAGGTGAGCATCAGGATGGGAATGAGAAGAATGCACCACATCTGCTATCTGTGCACAGCTTCAGAGGGGAGAAATGGACATCACAGTGGGGTGTGTTGCTATAAACCTGCAGCTTGATGTGTGAAGTTGAATATAGGGATGCAGTGGTGAATTTGTACCGTTAAACTGTTATAGTTGTGTGCTATTTGTAGGTGATATACAGCCATTTTAGAGGGGGTTTTTGGTGGAGTCTTTACAGTATCTGAGAGTGAACATTCATGTATTATCTGACGTGACAGGTTAAGAGCATTACTCTTAAGAACATTATTATGATCTCTGGTAGTATATGTAAGCTGTGTGATCCATCTGCCCAAGTCTGGATTCAGTACCATATCCCACAACACAATGTACACTAGAGGCTAGCGTACTTACCATTAAACTACTAAAACCAGGGGGTTATGGGTTTCTTAACCTCGGGAAGGTGATGTCACTACACAATGCTAACATCTCCTACAGTGTAGGCATATACATGCTTTATTCTATCTGTTATTTTTCTTTACCAGGGAAACACAGTAGAAACTGAGCATCCTAGAGCACCACTCGATTGCCTCTTGGCAGCAGCCCCATGATTTCTCAATATTTCCTTTCAGGCAGGTAATTAACTTCTTCTGGCTGACTCCTGGCAAGGATCTCTCGATACAAATGATTCCAATTGAGCACGGGGCTGGAATTTAACTGATCCAAATTCCATTCTCCTTGTCACTGGAGTGAAGCGTGAATAAAAGTTTAGTTTACCGCTGCTGGCACGGAATTCTAAAGCAGCAGTTATTAACTGTTGTTGAGGAGAGTGTGTGCCAAAAACAGCACACAAAGGTGCATTTCGAATGTGTTCCTTTCTTAAAGCTGCAATCCGTAAGGTTTTCTTCTGCTTGTGTATCATTTGAATCAACGATGAACCCATGTATTTTTAAGATTAAGAATATGACTTAGAAGAGCTCAATGACAAAGTGCAACTGCTGATTATAAAGACAACATCTGATATTAATACCTAACACCCTCTCTTGTAAACGTGTCATTCAAGACACATTCAACAAGAAATCCATAGCCTCAAAATTTGTATTGTTGAAATCATGAAATATAATTGGGTTTAAATACATTCTCATATTTATGAGGGTTAATGATTAATGAATGCAGTGATTAACATGATAAATGCATTTAAAAAGCAATCTTGATATCAATTGTTATCAATAAATTATTGGAAGTATGTTACTTAATGGTAGTAAGTAGGTATGGCTTGAACTACTATACCAAAACATTAACTAATGTTTTATAAATACTGTTTCATGTTAGTCAAGGCTTACTCCTATCAATTAATCATTAGTTTAAAATAATTACTGCATTAACTCAAGTTTTTTCTTATGTATCCTTATTGTAAAGTGATACCAAACCTTGCCTACTTTAAAATAGACATTCATGTTCTTTTAGTTTAGGTTAATTCCATTTTTTCCAAGAATAACAAATGTATACAAAAGATGATTCAATAATCCATTAAATAGTAGTATTTTTACCATTCCATATCCATAGTTGGTGGGGGGGGGGGGGGGCAAAATTAATTGGAAATAGAATCTTTTTTTCAATTCAATCCCACTCTGTCTTTGTCTTTCCTCTCACTGGCAGTACTGAATTATACCGTCAGTGGCTGAAAGCACCTTTGTTGCGCTGCTTGTCAGTCACTTTGATGGGCAGCTGTATCACAACTTGCATAGATTGAATGATTTATTTTTTGGGGATTCCAGTATTCACTGGCGCTGTCCTTATCATAACATCTCTTTCCACACAATTTCTATTGTAAGTAGCCTTGTGTTTCAATGAGGGGAAAATATAATTTAATCTTACAGATGAATGGTTTACAGACATGGACAACTGAAAAGGCTATTAACTTGTCTTGGTAATTGTGAACATGTTTCAACACTACGTGGGGCCCTCTCATTCATCTTGAATTGTGCAGCTGATAAAGGAATGTATTCTTTATTCAGTAGTTTTATCCAAAAATAAATGGTTATCAAATTGCGTTAAATTGATTCACATGGCATGCCTGTACATGTTTTAGTGGACAGACAGATTCACAGTGGCATTTACATTTTCATTTTTGGCATTTAGCAGACCTAACCGACTTACAACAAATACATCATTTCTTTCTAAGTAAGTGAATCATCTATCCATCAGTCATCACTAGAAAAAGTAATCTATGCTCGGGCCTGAGGCCATTGGCAGTCAAAACTGCTAGAAACTGCTTTTACGTATAAAAAAAAAGAAGAAGATGTATATATTTATTATTATTTACAGTAGAGAAACTCTACAGGGGGCTAGAGGGGACGGCGACGCTTCAGGAGGGACCGTTAAGGTGTAGCCTGAAGAGATGGGTCTTCAGTCTATGGCGGAAGACCCATGTACAGGAGGACATGTCATGCTCCCCACGTTGGAGTATCTCAGCAGCTCACTCAGACTATTTCTAGGCCCAGGAATCAGGCTGTGTCGACTGCCAATGATGAGATATTGATTGGCTGGGAATTGTCATTGTTGAATAATAGCCTGGTGTGAGGAGAATTTCACTCACTGTGAGAGATCTTGATTCTCAGCCACTAGGTGGCACCACTATCATACATTGTGTATTTCCCCCTCATTTTCCATATGCACGCAGGCACACACAGACATACATATTCTCACTCTTACACTCAGTGTAATTGTAATTTGTGACAAACAAAAAAGGTAGATACTTGGAGTGCACTCCCTATTTAAATTATCTTGTCAACGTATTTCGTGAGGCCTTGGTTTTCCTCCCTATTCTTGGGCCAAAGTTTGGATTTTGATAAAAATGGAAACAGACACCCGATAAATCAAAAACTTGACACTTACCATGCTTTGCTGCTTACTGACTTGCAAAACTGGTATACTAGTACTGTAACAGTAGATTACAGTTAAAATGTGATACTGTTTGTGGGAGAGTTTATGCGTTTGTGTGACTTAATATGAGTGCAAAGCAAGGCTGGTGGTAGCTATGGGCAGGGGCAAACGTGCATCTTGCCCCGGCGGTGGCTATGGGCAGGGGTGCGTCTTGCCCACCCGATTAAAAGTGAAGACATTTGTTTTCCTGAATTGTTGATATGTCTATCGATTTAGCACTGCCCATAGCCACCGCCGGCCTTGCTACCACTAGCCACTGTCTACCCAAGGTGTTGGTTCTGGCGCTGGTGCAAATATCGGGCAGCCATTTTAAGACCACAATACAGTCAATACATACCTCAGTTAACCTCCCAATGCAATACTAAGGTCACTGTCTCCAGCGATCCATTAAGAGATAATTTCTCATTCCTTCCTACAGATTGCCTGAACCTCTGTCACAGAGCTGTCTGCTATTGTCCAAAACAGTTAACATTTAATATAAATGCATGAGAATCTACTTGCTTCAGAAAGACAACAGTATGACATTAACTTGAAACTGGTTGAACTGGTAAAGCTGCATTTTAAAAGGGACATTCTGGGATTGGTACATCCATGTTTTGACTTTTAAATTAATGATATATAGCCATATCAAGAATGTAAATAGTTTTACACAGCTTCTGTGGAAGCTTCGTGTCGCGGCAGCCAGCGTGAGACACGCTTGAGATGTGCGCCTCACGTGCAGTGTATGGCTGCTCTAACCTGTTAACATGGGCGCCAAAAGGACACGCGCCGCTTCCAGTGTAAACGGGCCTTAGGGCTTCTGGGTTTTCAGTCAGCCCCACTGCTCCACAACCACTTTTCACCTTGGTATTGTTGTGATTGTTTTGATCATGTTCATGATCAATTGCATTTATGGAAAATTATATTGGGAGTGGGCTCTGTGGAACAATTAGTCTCACTAAGTCAGACTCTCCATTGCCTGTTTGCAGCAACTTTGATGTCTGTTTCACATCCAGTGAATTTGACTGGCTTAACAGATTCTATCGACAAATGTAGGAGTTCAGTAAGAGCTTCAAATGGAGGTGTGAATTTCAACAGGATTTTTTTTCAAATAGGGTATTTAATGCCCACTGCTCAACTGTGAAATGATGGAAAACATATTCAGCTAATTCCATGTTTTCATTTCGTGCAATGGTTGCAAGTCAGGTTGTAAACATACGGCAGGTTTGAACGGGAGGGGCTTCGTAAGCTGCTGAGGCAAAAACTTTAGGAGACTTGCTGACAACTTCCAGAGTTCCTGTCCCCGGTGTTTACTTCCTATGCCCCCAGAATCTCAATCGATTCTGGGTTCCAAGATTATGGAAAATGGACTTGCTCACATGCCCCCTGGTGGTTGTTCTGATGTGAAATTCACTAAAGAAATTGATTTGAAAAAAAAGGTTTTGCTTTTGCCTTGGTGCCACTGCAAGACCATGGATTACATGAGAGAGTACTGTAGCAGAGGCCCAGGTGTACGATGAATTAGACAATGAGAGGCGTGAAAGTAGTAAATCCAGAGGAGTGGAACGGGCGCTCAGGGAGAGAGGGAGGGGGAGAGAGAGAGAGAGAGGGGGGGGGGGGGGGGAAGCAGGGAGAGTGAAGGTTATGTGACAGCGCTTTAAGGGGTTGGATTTGCAGTGTCTCGCCGCTCCAAACAAACCCCGATAAAATGGCAGAGTGAATACATCACTGAGTCCCCATGACAACTGAAGAGGAACAAATGTCACGCTGTGCGCTGGATGACTGGCAGCCGCCCGCTCCCCTCACCTCTCTCCACAGCCAGCCTTGGCAAATGCCACAGGATGTATTATGCAGATACTGTAGTCACACTCCAGCCCAGAGAGTGTGAGAGAGAGCCACTGAGTGAAAATGCTGAGAAGTTCAATTCCATGCCATAAACTGACTGCTGCCACATCTGTTTAGAATAGTTGTCCATGTTTTGATGTACTGTATTTTTTGTTAGGTCGGGAAGGAAAAATAGTGGGGCATAAAGGGTATAAGGTCAGGTAGCAGTTTACGTTTCCTGTTTTCTTTTCTTAACCCTAACCCTAATTAAAGGATAAATTCCAATTATTATTATGTTTTACCAAAGGCTCACAAAGTGCTCAAATACATCCTTTTTGAAATGGCAAAGCTCCCAGTACCGTAATGCAGCTCATAGCGATGTGATCCAAAACGTCCTTTTTCTAGGCTCTAAGTGAGCCTATTCATTTTCAAGGTTAGACTAAAACTGTTGAGAAACGGTTACCAGAACCAAACGCTAGTTAATCTGAAAATAAAATGCACAACAAACTGTACTTGTGTGTTGAACAACACTTATGTTAGCTATTTGAAAGAAAGAACAAATCCTGAAGGGAAAGATCTATTGGGATTTAGTTTCTAAACCTTTACCTAAAGTTTATTGAAGTAACAGGAGGGAAACAACACTTGGTTCCCACACTATCACACCTCCGTTCCTAACAGCTGTTGTGTGTTCCCCCAGTTAAACCCGGTTAAACCCGGTTAAACCCAGGCTACTTGGATGTTGCAACTGAGTTCAAAATTAAACCTTCCAGAACAATAAACTCAAGTTTTGTCCATTCTGGTACCTTGGAAGAGGCCTCGATTGTTCCACACAATTGTGAAACTTGATTGTAAAACTCAGAGCCAAGGAAATTACTCCGGGTTAAGTAAGCCATATTTTTGGGTGAACTACCCCTTTTTTAAACATTTAAAAAATGCTTGTTCATATCATTCCGGCTATACACTGTTTGAGCCAAACTAGTTTCTTCAAAGTCGATTGTTTGTCTGGTTCCTCTGCCTGGCCAGCAGATCAGACTTGTAACATTGCATCACCATAATCAATGGGCCGGTTGGCCCCACTGGGGGTTGGGGCCCTTTTCACTAACCCTGTGTGTTTTACCACTCCCTTTGCCCAGGCGGCTTTGAAGAAAGGCCGATCCACTGCCGCACTGGTTAGGTTATTGATTGAAACTTGCTAGCCTGTTTGTTTGTTTGTTTGTTTATTTATTTTACTGGGTACTCCCAGTGCTCTGAGGTCTCAGCATGAGACCAAATCTCCATAACTCGAGGACAAGCTCCCTGACAAATAAGGTCATGCCCCCCCCCGATCCCTCCCTGCATTGTTCACTTTTTTAACCCAATGGTTTTTATAGGACACCTTGTTCAGAAGTTTAAGTGAATTTAGATGTCATAGAATTCATAGATATGGTACCTTGTGGATAGGGCTGTGACGGTTACACGGTTACTGACGGTTACACCGGTTACAAAGGATGGCCATGTCATACAGTATAGCCTATATTATGCAAATATACTTTACCTAATAGCAGTGTGTAAAAAAATAGCAGAGTGTAAAAAAATCAACCATGTAAAATAAACTCATTGAGGATAAAAACACAACAAAATCTACAGACTTATTTCCATGGTAGCCTCTCCACTATTTCTACACTGTTGATGTGTGCGATCCAGGTCAGTTTAATTTGCTAGGCAGACTAGTTCATTTCAGGCACATTAAAATGCACAGGCTCACCCAGGACTGCATCGCTCCAGGCCTGTTTCCTCTCCCCTGTCACCTACAGCTAACCTTTCGCATGATACAATTGCAAATAATTGGTTAGATAATTCATGGTTCTGAAATTGTGTATTGGGATAAGTGTAAATTGCATATAACAGGCTTTTACTTTAGTTCTATTTTAAAAAATCTAATCAGCTCACTATTGAGCTTTAAAATGGACAGGTGGTCTGGAGAGCTTTGGAGGCCCAAGCAACATTATTAGACCCTTTTAGATACCAGCTCCTCTGCTCTTACCTTCCACCAGTGTTTATTTCTAAATATAGAAATACAACGAGGGAGTGCCGTGGGTTCCGGCCCCCCTGAATATGATCACCAAGGTTAGAAAGCATCTCAGTGCCCCGTATATAGCCTCTCTCCGGTGTCCAGCAGATTTACCTACTTTTTACCCACTTACAGTATCTGGGCAATAAACAGGAGACAGCGTTGAGGGATAAATAGGCCCAGTTGCTGTTACGAGTTGAGTAGGCAGTCAAGCAGCACTAGAGAAGGATTCCTTTTTAAGAGGGAACTACTTTGCTTTCACAGCGTTGATAGTTCTTAACAATACACTTGTTACGGTTGTCAGCTGGTACTCCAATATTTTTATCGAAACAAACACGTCTATCAAATGGAAGGCCTTAGACAGCTGTGTGTGCACATTTGTAGATCAGTTATGCTGCAAAACCACAGTACTGATGTAAGGGGGGTAGAATATGTACTGTAGCTTCTGTCACTGTAGTAAATACAAAGTTCCTGGGTTGGGGCGAATTCCTTTTCAATTCCGGGAAGTAACTGAATTGCAATTTGGTAATTGAAAAAAGGGCATTCATTTGCAATACTTGTTCAAAGAGTATCTAGGTATACTGCATCTTCTAATAGTCAACTCAGTTGTGTGTGTGCTTGACTAATTTTGTATTAGAGTTTTAAACCAAACCTGCAGCCATGCACCTTTTCAGGCCAAAAAGGCTCTTGTCTCCCCTAGTGTATCTCAGTGCATCAATCTATCCATGAATACATTTTCATGACCTTTAAAAAACATTCTCCCTATAAGTCTAAAATGTTCATTCTGGCTTTTCAAATGTCATTATTTTATGACCACTTGTGGGTGAGTCATCTACTTGGAACATTCATTATCTTAGAGTATATATTGAGAACATTATTGCTTAACACAAGAAATGTTATTGAATTCATATCACATTGTTACTACAATACATTCAATATATATGTTACGGTACATGTGGGAATACGGTACATGTGGGAAAACTAGGGTTAGGGTTAGGTGCTAGGGTGACTTGGTACATGCTGGCATGTCTAACCCTAACCCTAACCTTAACCCTAACCCTACCGCTAACCTTAACCCTAGCACCCTAGCACCTAACTCTAACCCTAGTTTTCCCACATGAACCGTAACATATACAGTGCCTTGCAAAAGTATTCACCCCCCTTGGCTTTTTACCTATTTTATTACATTACAACCTGTAATTTAAACATTTTTTTAAATCAGAATTTTATTTGATGAATCTGCACAAAATAGTGTTAGTTTTTAAATGAAATGAGAAATATATATATAAAAAAAGAATTAAAAAAAATAAAGAACTGAAAATTGGCATGTGCATTATGTATTCACCCCCTTTGTTATGAAGCCCCTAAAAACCTCTGGTGCAACCAATTACCTTCAGAAGTCACATAATTAGTGAAATGAAGTCCACTTGTATGCAATCTAGGTGTCACATGATCTGTCAGTATATACACACCTTTTCTGAAAGGCCCCAGAGGCTGCAACACCTAAGCAAGAGGCACCACCAACCAAACACTGCCATGAAGACCAAGGAACTCTCCAAGCAAGTCCGAGACAAAGTTGTTGAGAAGTACAAGTAAGGGTTGGGTTATAAAAAATGTACTTTACCAGTATGCTTGGGGTCGTTGTCCTGCTGGAAGGTGAACCTCCATCCTAGTCTCAAATCACTTACAGACTGGTACAGGTTTTGCTCAAGAATATCCCTGTATTAAGCACCATCCATCTTTCCCTCGACTCGGACCAGTTTCCCAGTCCCTGTTGCTGAAAATCAGCCCCACAGCATGATGCTGCCACCACCATGTTTCACTGTGGGGATGGTGTTCTTGGGGTGATGGGATGTGTTGGGTGTGCACCAGACATAGCGTTTTCCTTGATGGCCAAAAAGTTACATTTTAGTCTCATCTGACCAGAGCACCTTCCTCCATACATTTTGGGAGTCTCCGACATGCCTTTTTGCGAACGCAAAACGTGCCTTCTTATTTTTAGCTGAAAGTAATGGCTTTCTTCTGGCCACTCTTCGATAAAGCCCAGCTCTATGGAGTGTACGGCTAATTGTGGTCCTATGGACAGATACTCCAGTCTCTGCTGTGGAACTCTGCAGCTCCTCCAGGGTTACCTTTGGTCTCTGTGCTGCCTCTCTGATTAATGCCCCCCTTGCCCGGTCCGTGAGTTTTGGTGGGCGGCCCTCTCTTGGCAGGTTTGTTGTGGTGCCATGTTCTTTCCATTTGATTATGATGGATTTGATGGTGCTCCTGGGGATCATCAAAGATTTGCATTTTTTTTTTATAACCCAACCCTGACTTGTACTTCTCAACAACTTTGTCTCGGACTTGTTTGGAGAGTTCCTTGGTCTTCATGGCAGTGTTTGGTTGGTGGTGCCTCTTGCTTAGGTGTTGCAGCCTCTGGGGCCTTTCAGAAAAGGTGTGTATATACTGACAGATCATGTGACACCTAGATTGCATACAAGTGGACTTCATTTCACTAATTATGTGACTTCTGAAGGTAATTGGTTGCACCAGAGGTGTTTAGGGGCTTCATAACAAAGGGGGTGAATTATGCACATGCCAATTTTCTGTTCTTTATTTATTTATTTTTTATATATATATATTTCTCATTTCATTTAAAAACTAACACTATTTTGCAGATTCATCAAATAAAATTCTGATAATTTTTTTTTTAAATTACAGGTTTTAATGTAATAAAATAGGTAAAAAGCCAAGGGGGGTGAATACTTTTGCAAGGCACTGTACATAGAAAAGCATGTATCGTGGGATAGTCCTTAATCAGTGGGACATAGTCCTTAAAAGGATACATTTAAAAGGATGAAAAGCACATGCACATGACAATGGAATTCTACAGCAACAAAATAAGAAAAGAGTATACTCTGAAACCATGCCTTACTTGAAATAATGAGATGTAGGCCGACTGTATACTGTAGATTGATGAATTTTATAATACATTTGAAATTGATGCTGATATCTCAACCTTGTTAGGTAAACATTACAGACAGATGCTACATACACAAGCTCATAATCATCTTTTTTCATCCAACCCTCCTCCTTCTCGGTCTCAACTGTTATAATATCATTAACTGACTTAGATCTAGTTAGTGGGCGGAAAGTTTAGATGAAGAATTGAATTGTGTTTTCATCATATGTAGTTTTTTGTGCAGTCGTAGCCGTTGATTATGATTGGTGTGTTACTGCACGATAGAGCATAACAAATCACCATTATGTTGTTTTGCTCCCACTAATTTAATTGTGACATTGTCACAAAAGTAATTATCTGTCATTTGTATTGATGTCATAAGCACAAGTAAGAGTGCACCTGCTGCCTCAAGCTGAGCTTAAAATAAATCGAGTTCTACTCAGGCCTACCAGTCCTCTTGATTCTGAAGGAGGTGTGGGAGTCTCAGTTACAACTGAGGGGTCTCCTTTTCTCTGCTCAACTGTGCAAGTTTTGGCTGGCTTTGCACTGGAGAGGGAGGGGGATACCTGCCTGTTGTGCATTTCACCCGCGATGAACCTCGTTTAGGTTCACCATGGGTAGTGAGAGTCTCTCCAGGCACAGCAGATAAAGAGCGGGAATAGATGGTTTAAGAGTCAGGGTCAGGTCTACGTTTCTTCTATTGCTACAAGGACCTCTTGGCGCCAACGGAATCCTTCATTAAATATACAGTATACCTACTGGTACAAGCTGCAGCAGAGAGAAGCTGCTGCTACCCTCTCATTATTTCGATGGTACCCCACTGTGGAGCTCAGTGAATATCAATTACGTGCATTTTTCCATAACACTTGGATAACAGCATAACATTCATACGTGTCTACTAATTCCAATATGATCAACTTTATTTATCCCCAAGGGGCTATAGATGCTGGGCAATTTGGATGACATAAAACAGGAGACACATAGCCAAAGGACAGATGGTACACACAACACACCTCACCTTGTCATAGCTAATCTTGAAAATGTAATTTATCACAGATTGGCCTGTCTCCAATCTAGCCCTATGTCCATCTCTCTTTGTCACTGCTGTTTCTCCCTTTCCCTTGAAGATATTACGATGAGAATATAGTAGGCCAGTGGATGGGGCCGTATTGTGTTGGCCAGTGGATGGGGCCATATTGTAGTGGCCAGTTGGATTTGAGAAAGGCACCACTCTGCTAGGATGGTGATTCAGACCACGCTTGTGGGACCTTGCCTGAGAACCGAAGACATACAGTATTAGATCCCTGAATGAATGTCTAGGCTTTAGCTTAGCGGGGTTGTGCCAGGCAGGAGATGGAGACCTCAGTCCAAATCTTGCTTTGGTCATACCCAGCACTGTTCTCTTAAAAGAGCTCTGTGGCCTATTTCTGGGGGGCGACACATTAATATGATAACACCTTCACAATCTGTGCTGCCCAGACAATTTTGTTCCCCTGAAGAGCTGTCAGTAACGGGGCTCGGGTCGCCAGGCAAAGCCTACCGCGCACCTCCACGTGGCTACAGTGGATACATCCCTCAACGTTCATTCCATATTAATGTTTGTCAAAAATGATTCAGCTGGCTGTCTCTGGTGGGGATTGAGTGAAGACACTCGGCGGGGGCCCAGTAATGAGAATCTTTAATACGCCCTGTCTCACTTGGCTGACGATGAGATTGTTCCTGCTAAACTCCAGGAGAAGCTAGAATACTATTTATTTTTGTACATGCATGCTAGCGTCTCACATCAGGGTTTTTTTTCTTCCAAGGGCCAAAAGTTCTCTCTGCCCTTGTGAAAGCCTCAGCCTCATTGGAGAGGGTAATGACCTTCGAGGGATGAGAGGAATCCATCGCTTGTCTATTCATGAGAGGAAGCTAGCTAGCACTTACAGGTCGGGCCTTGGTACTCTTGAGTGTTTGCAAACACAGTGTTGGTGTACAGTTGGGGTTTCCAGCCAGTAATCATCTCATAAGTAATGTGACAGTGTCTTGCGCAGTAATGAGAGGGGAAGGAGATTTAAAAAAAATCTTTTTTCATCCCATGAATAACATTAAAAATTGAAGCCATCAGAGGAGGAAGACGGTGATAAAGCAGCTCTTATTAATTATAGCTTTAAATAAATAATGCCGCCTCGTCTGAATCTATTCTTCCTCTGTCTCTTTCGCTCTCCTGGCCTCTCTCGTTCCCGCACTATCCTCCACGACTGATCAATTCCTCAAGGACAAGGGGGACATTTCCTGATGACAGAGGCACACTTAGTTTCCTGGGCAAATAGTTCTCTTCCCAAGTACCTTTTTCTTCGTTTGTCCTCGCCGAACAGCAATAAGGCAAACAATTATTATCATGTACTGTATTTAATTTATTTTGCCTGTTGAAGGTCAGGATATAAATTGGCAGTGTAGACTAAGATGATTGCTGGTTCTAAATACACTTCAGGAGGGATGTTATTTGAATTATGTTACTTCATGCTAACTACTTTGCCTGTTTTGTTTCCACTATATCGACAGGTTGCAAGGTTACTGGATGTAGCTTAATGATGTAGAAAACATAGGCGGGGGAGGGGGAGTCACACCGTCCCCTTTGTTCCTGTCGTAAACCATACACAAACAAATTCCCATTTGATTTTCCCAATTGAGTGTAACAATTGTGAACTGTCCCTTTAATGTGAGTTGCCACACCTTGTATATACATTTTGTCACATCCTCCTCCCCAGAGCAGTACCACCCTGCTTTAGAGGCCAGAAAGAGATAGGAAAAAGACCCATCATAAACAGAATACAATTTAAGAAAGAAGAATCCGCCCACCACCACCACCTCCATCTTCTCCTCCCCTGCCTTTCTTTCTGCAGACGGGTGCTGAGTCGAGGTTGTCTGTGATAATCTTATCTGGCTGTGATGGGTAGCAGAGTGGGACAAAAGAGGCCAAGGCACACCGGAGGTCTGATGGGCTGCTGATTGCAGAGCTGTCCAGTAGAAAGGCAGTTTCCATGGAAATGATGAATGACATGTGTCCTATAGGAGACACTGTCAGGGGGCTGATGAATGGTGATGTTCCAGTATGACTGATGACGGACAGCCCAAGATTTGAATGTTCACCCTTGCAATACTCGCTCTCTGTGTCTGTCGATATAGTTTCATTTAGAAGGAAAAAGTAATTCCGAACATTATAACCAAGCATTTACATACATCTGAAAGTTGAGATTAAAACCTTTAACATTGCTGCACGGGTGCCTCCTAAACCCTGGCAAAATGAAAAAGTGAGGTTACTCTTAAACTTTTCAGAACACACTGCTGTGGTAATAAACCAATGAAGTTACGGCAAAACATGTAAGTTGCAAATGGTTTCGGTTGTAAGTTTTGGTTATATGCCCTCCCCCATCTTCGCTTACAAATGTTTCTTTTGTAGTCGTCTGCCAGTTGCTATTACCTGATATGTGCACACACACCTTGCTACTGTAGGTTCACTCCAGAATTAGTTGCTAGCAATGAAGTGGTGAGAGATCGTTTCTGTGGTGTCTGGTGTGGTTACTAAAATAATTATCAGTCATTGTTGTCCAACAACTGTGAAATCATTAAAACACTATGTTATGCCATGTTGTTTTTGCAGGCCAACTGTCTTTCAAAGTTGATGAAAAAGAATGACCGACAATGACAATCGTACATTTTGTAACGTAAACAAAATATGAGCAGAGATATACCTGGGCAGTTGTTCAAAACGTTTAATCTGGATCAGAATGATCAGCTGGCTGATTTCCACTATACGACTCAAAATCAGCCAGATAGATCTGATCCTGGATAGCAAAAAAGAATCAGGATCATTCTAATCCAGATTAAAAGTTTTGAACAACTGGGACCAGGAGATCAAATCAGTTGAAAATATAATGTTTCAACTTTGATCAACATTTCTATATATCTGGCACATTCCACCAGGCCCAATGCCTGGAAATAATCACGGGATATGTTGTCTAAACTAGCGACTCAAAATGTATTGAAAACAATTGGTGATGAATAAGGGTTTTTGGCTCTTAAAATCGTCTCTGTTTTCATGGGCTCATATGAGAGATTTGTACTGTCCTCTCTGGAGCGTGGCCTCTTTGGGGTGACACTGTACCGACTGTATGTATGTCCCGGTATGATGCAATGGTACTGTCTGAAGTTTCGCAGTTGAAATGACAGTATCTATTTAGTTCGAAAAGTATAATCTATTAGATAGCAGTATATCAGACTGGCTACCCAGGCAAGCAAACGGTTGCTTGGCAACTTGTTCCATAGGTTTAAGTGAAGGAACTATTCAAGGGGTGCAGCTTGTGGCAAGGGATATTCTTATCATCCAAGTGCTTTCGAACTGACATAATATCTCGAGCAGTGTGAATGTACAGTTACCTGGTAATAAGACATATAGTGACTGACCTGTTGTTTTGTTTATGCTCCCCACTGTCTCCAGACCAGTACAGAAGAGATGGGACCAGGGAACCAGAGATATTGTGTATGAACTGTACTATGGCTGTGCTCACTGGCACAAGACACAATAGGACTCCTAACATTTCACTAGTCTGACTATGATAAATGATACGGGATGATTGCTGCCCTGCAGAAAACCTTGTCACAGCTGCAGCAAAGAGCCAGCTTTAAGAGTCTTTATACACAATTAATCACAACAGCAAACTGGGAGGTAAATTTCTCCTTTATCAGCTGTACTTTGTTTAAGTGTGTGGGGGGGGGGAATTGTTGTCTTCACAAGCCAAGAAAAAGTGTAATTTTCAGTTGTCTTTGATTGCGTTTCTACGAGCGCTTCAGGGTGTAGTTAAAGGGATATTTCAGGTTTTTCGATGTTAGACCTAATTTTCAACATATTTGTGTGCTGTAGGCTCAGACACTTGTTTTGGTCATTACCATTCCTGAGCTTTCTTTGGCTGGCTCTGGGGCTAGCATTTAGCCATACCAGTTTATATGAATGGCTTAAGGCTGTAGCCCTCATTATCCACCACTGTGTAAGGCTGCAGCCTCTCATCTCCACCACTGTGTAAAGCTGTAGCTCACTCATCTCCACCGCTGTGTAAAGCTGTAGCTCCCTCATCTCTACCATCGTGTAAGGCTATAGCCCTCATCTCATTTTGTCTTTAGTATCTGCATGTGGCTTGGCGAGCCCTTGACCCTAGCCTGCAACCCCCTCTGTCATAATTGATGTGGTGGCTTCTGACAGTCTCCTAGCTGGACCACAGTATTGTGCCTGAATCACAGTTTATGAGTATCTCCCAGACTAATACATATTTAATGCTGCACTTTTAACAAGACCAGATTTTAAAAAGAACCCTTATTCTAACCCCCCCCCCCCCCCCTCTCTCTCTCTCTCTCTCTCTTTGGCCTTGGCTAAGGATGTATGAAAGAGAGTCTGAGTTTTGGGGTGTTATCAATGTAAATGTTGGAATAGTTTACTAACTACTGTAGGCTCATTGGGAGGTCCTGACACTGTTAACTGTTAAGGTTCACATGAACAGTGGACGGAACCTCTCTTCGGAGATTCCTCCGGACCATAAATGCTTAATTGATTTCTCACCTGCTTGCTTTGATGAATTGATAAAAGATTAACCACTGGGGGAAATCGAGTTAACGCCACTGGAAATACAGCTATAGATCTGTATGCTGAGCTGTCACTCCCTTGCCATTGCGAACCAGCAGATATGACCGTGCATACAAGTGTCAGCCCTGACCCGCGTATTGGCCTGCACCCTCTATTAGAATGCAAAGTGGACGCAAATCAAATTTTTATGCGGGGATGTGCATTTAGATGAAACCACTCACCAAGATTCCAAATTGATCAGACCTGTAGGGAAGACCAGTTCCAGGCTGGTTGTACAATTCGGTTGTTAAGTCTGACGTCACGAGTGACGTTTAGCAATTTCCGGGTCCAAACAAAAAAAATCCCCACACCAGAGTACCAGTGTACTAAAGCGGTAGAATGACAGTTCAATAGTTTTTTAGACTGGGATCTATTCATACAACAAGGAACACAGCACTTTCCTGTTTTTCCCATATTTGTCAGCGTCTTTGAGGCTCGGAAAAGCGCTATACAAATATAATGAATTATTATTATTACTGCGGCATTTCGAAGAGAGCGCCTCAGCCAACTTTGGACCCGGAAACACGTCATGACTTAACAACCGAATAGATTCAATGGTTAAAAAAATGTAAAGCAATCATAATAATTGACAAATAAGTTTAGACGGGTTTAATCTTCTATTCTTGTTATAGCAGTGTTTCAGGTGGTTAGATGTTGATATGAGGTTGAAGATTATTTTATTTTTAGAATAAGATTATTAAAACAACTCTTTTCATCTTTAAATAAAACATATTTAGTCAATCACAGTAGTTTTACACTTTTATTCATAGCTTCAATTATTTTTTCAGACACATTTTTATCACAGGTTTTATCCAAGTTATCATATTTGGCAGAGCATGTTAAACCTTGAACATTTACATTTTGAATTATAGCTATACACTGTGAGCTATAAGACTAACAAGATGCCAAATTCATTGTGAGAACTTGTTCAATCAATTGATGTGTTTAGAACTGGTAAGCCAAGTAATAAGGGAGAGAGTAAAAAGTGTGACAACAGACCTACACAATTATATTCATCAGACCATCAGTTCTTTGCCCCTCTTACCTTGATCCTTCCAGAGGCGGTCAATAGCCTCAAGGCTCTGGGTTTGATCATCCAGCTCCATATTTAATAAAGCCTTCTCATATCAGCATCTGGGCCCAAGCCTTGTCCCATTCATCTCCACCATAATTACCCTAGCCCCTACCCAGGCCTCTGACCAAAATCCAATCTGTGCCATCGCCTGCATGTAATCTGCCCCTGTATAAATAATAATGCATGTGTAAATGAAATGCGAAAGATTACATTTGGTCATATGAGGGGGGAGAGGGCCAGAAAGAGGGGGAGATTCAGGAGGAGGACTTGAAAGCATTGCGGTGTCCATGGGATCAATGAAATATCTGAAGGTTAATTTGTTTTGATAACTGAAGCAAAATCTTTCAAGCCCATCTTATCATGAGGAGCCATTTATGATGTCATTAGCGGGGGGACGGCGGAGACGTCAATAAGGTTAACGACAGTGATGTACATCACAACAACACAATGGGAAGCAGAGCGGATGAAGGCGTCTGATCAGGTTAGATACAAGCCATGGGAGCACTGTGAGTCCTGCACATGTAGCCACAATTATGTCCTAAAACCTCATTCTAAGAGCACCAATTCCACTGTTGGGGGTCACTTTAACTGACCACCAGCTTCGTCTGATGGAGTGGCTGGTGACTAGTTTGACCTCCTGTTAAATTGGCTATTAATTGTCTTCCACTAATGGAGCCGAATTATCCGAGCTGTAGGAGAGCTGTGGGTCTGGATGTCAAACTCCTGTCATCCCTATGCTAATCCCAGAGGAGGAGAGAAGCACACATCTAATATACATCTATAGCTACCACCAACAAACTCAATTAACCTGTTGAGATCAAGCCTTTGTGAGTGGTGGAAGGAAGGAAACACACAACGTCCTCTTCATTTAATGAATGTTGACAGACTTTAAATTGTACTGTTGAAATAATGAACTGTGTGTTGTACCTTATGCCATTTGCAGTCATGACTTCACATCATACAGACAGGAGTTTAGAGGTGTGTTCTTGTTCTTGTCATGCATTGTGTCATGCTTCACGTTTGCCAGTAGGAGCATGTAGAAAAATGGAACAAATCACTACCAGCTACCAACTAACAAATTCATGCTGTGAACAAAGCACGTCTGCATTTCTCATTGTTTTACCGTCAAATGCCACAGTGATGAATAGTCTGAGTTAGAGAGCGGGGGAGGAGGCGGATTGAGAGAAATGGAGAAAGAGAGATTTACTAGAGGGACAATTGGGGTCTCTTTTGGAGGCAACGATGAATTAGTCAAAAAAACATTTCATTAACAGTTGCACTACACAACTGGTTCCATGCTTGTGGAATACTGACTCTTTAACTCCCTGGTCATAGTACAGGAATAAACACATGGTACGAAGGGTGGCTGCAACTGTTGACTGTGATACCCTCCTCCTTCCACTGCTCCCTTGGACCAAACCACCCCATAGCCCAATTTCTAAGGTTAGAAATACTTCTGGTTGTGAATTAAATCAGAATGAAAATAAGGGCCATAAGAAAGTCCTGTAAGACTGCTAGGTGTTAGAACGGTTTGCTGATATGATGTTGTGTGACCGAACCCTAATATGATTTAAAACTGTCATGTTTATAAGGCCTGATCCCTGAAGAGTCTTGTGGAAAACCTCCCACCATTTCCTCCCGTCTCCCTGTCCTGTCACTGGCTGGTGATGGATGAGTCTCCCTGCTTCCTTGTCAGCCCACAATGGGTTTTGCTCTGGGGCTGTTATTGATTTAGGTGGAATAAAATCTCTGATGGCGATAACAGTTATGAATAATGGGCAGATAGCAACATGCCCAGTGGATAAGGGCAATCAGTCCTTCATTATCATTACCTAAAGAGGATGGGACTGATTTATCAAGGAAATGGAATACATTTTCCAGACAGCATGGTCCTACACTTCTCTCTACTGTCAGGCCTTCCCCTGATTATAGACTTATAGACAGCTGTTGTGATATACACAGAAAAGCTTCTTAATTGCTTATTTTGCAATTAAGTTTCCTGCATCAATAAAGGTTAAATAAAACGGAACGTAATTAACCCTGTAATACAGGGTATTCAGGCAGGTAGAGCTGCCACTCTCAAAGCCTTCCTATGGGTGCCCTATCGGACAGGGTCTTGTTAAATGGTAATGGACTGCACTTATATAGCGCCTTATTCCAAAGCGCTTTACAATGGCCTTATTCACATCAACACATGCACCGGCCCACTCATGGGGGCAATTTTGGGCTCAGTGTCTTGCCCAAGGACACCTCGACATGTGGCCAGCCGGGTATCGAACCGCAGAACCGCAGATCTTACAATCATTAGACGCCGGCTATACCTCCTCAGCCAAAGCTGCCCCAGCGGTCTTGTTACGAAGGACAGTGGACTATGCTTCAACCAACATTCTATCGGTTAGGGTTTCTATCAGGTCTTGCAAGAATTGGGGCACACTTAAAATGGAAGGTAATGTTCTACCATGCAAAGGAATCCAGATTTAAAGTCCAGTATCTGACTGCAATGAAGCAAAAGGATCCACCAAACCATCGCCAGTCACACAATTCACACTGGAGTCATCAGCTTCTTAAAATAGCTTGGTCCTCCATCATGCAAATCTTAAATATCTACTGTATAATTGAGAATTAAGCATGCCAAAAACATCAGCTCTGCATTTAATTGCAGTTAATGAGTGCCGAGAAGAAGCCGCAAGGTCTACTTGGCGTCCTCTGGCTTTTCAGCCGAATATGCAAACTAATCTTGGTTAAAAGCTCTCTCAGGGTACGAAGTGCCAGGCCAATTTACATGCAAACCCAGTCAGCACGACTCCCAAGACCCTGATATGTCGCCCTGCGAGCCACCGCTCTCCCATTGAGTCAAATACAGCTTGATTACACTTCACACTAGCCAAATTATAATGCAAATAGCGTTCCACCTATTAACCATGCAGCCGCTCGAAACGTGTGCTCGTACCCACAGTGTGTGGTGTAAATTGCTATGTCACATTAAAATTGACACCAGTAATGCTGTGCATTGTGAAGTTATTGGGTGCCACATCTTATGAAGCGTTGTGACAGCTATGCAGATGAGTGCATTTTGCTGTACATAGTCAATTTGACACAGTCACACGGGAGAGAGATTGCTTTTTGGTGCGCAATGAAACCGCACAAATTAAGAAATTACCCCTGAGCAAAATCGTCCTCCCAATACTAGCACTAGCTTTTCAGCTTACTTACATGTGATGTTAAGTGGTTATTTGCCTCATTCTCTTTCTCCCTGAAATGTGAAACTGTTTGGGTATGCGTCACTTTCCAATTCATGTAAAATAATCATAATCTTCACCTTATCTCTGCGTTGACCATTTTGACAGTTGGCACTGTATCCTAAACTAAAATGAAAAATGAAAAATGATGGATATGTAATGTTCACTTACGCTAATTACAAATCTGTGGTTATTGAACTATTTCAGGCTAACTATGGGAAATGGCTTAACTGGACCCCTGAAAGATAAGGACAATTGCTGTGAGTCCACATAATTCTGTCCCAGAATGACTAATTGGGAATGTATACTCCAATATACTCCACTAAACTACCTCCACAGAAGCTTCTTACAGAACACAGGTAACAGTGACATTTATCGTTTGAGAACGTTTTGGTGGAGTGTGGAAATTAGGCCTAAACTGAAAGGTGGGGACAGAGGGCTTGTCATTAAAAAGTATGTGTGTAATTTGAAATGAACCTGCCCACTCATGGTTACTCTACAGTGGATTTGGAGGGTATACTCCTGCTGGCTGATTGGGGCCCTAATTAGTGTACTTTGTTAATGGCAGGTAGTGTCAGGTGCTAACGAGGAGCTGATTGGAGCATGTGGGGAGAGATGATTGGGATGCCTGGCAGCTCAAAGTTAAATGCTGTATTCGCTGTGTATAGAGAGAGAGAGAGATCTAACATGGCAAAGTTGCTGGGGGGGTGGATGAAATGTAATTGGTGTGGTGCAACATGGTGGGCCACAGGGAAAGGTCTGCTTCAACTGTAGACACCTCCAATCAAGCGATGAGTGCTTTTTAAAAAAGGCGCTACAGAAAGGGTTTATTAAACGATTTAAGGATCCTGCTCAAATATTTGGGTAGGATGTGGTTATGTGGATACAGTCATGCCAAATTAGCAATATATACAGTGCCCTGCATAAGTAATGGGACAGTGAAGCATTTTTTTTCTTCTTTCAGTTCTACATTCCAAAAGTTTTAATTTGAAATTACAATCCAATTCATTGAATACATTTATTTCACTTCATAATAATGACATTACAATAACTTTACATATATTTTGGTTGTCTTGGGCCATGAGCAAAATATTTGCAGAATATCCAGAAAAAATACCATAACAAAATATGAAATGAAGTATAGAATATAACTTTTAGAATACACTAGTGACACGTTATTCATTATTTAATATGATTATTATTCAATTATAATATACTTCATACTATTTGACAGTTGCTTTGAATATCACTAAAGTTACATTCTAAGTGTTTTGAAAGGAAGCTCAGATAATCTTATTATAAGTATACTTTAGTACAATTTAAGATGGGTCATTTTAATATACTTTAGTATATTTAAACTCAAGTATACTAGAAATATAATAGTATGGTTAGTAAGTATACTTTAAGTACCGGTATATCTTTTTTCACTTAGGTTTTGGTTGTTTGTGATTCTGTTTTTTTCAAAATGTTCTGCCTATATAATGACTTCCTTGACTTTCATTGACACTTCTTTGGTCCTCATGTTGACAGACACCAATAGCAAACTCCAAAGCCTAGAATCAATATTAGACATTGACACTTCTCTTATGTCTGCACAAATAATGTGACGGAACACACTTGACTCACCAGAATGACCTGTCAAGCCAATTGTCCCATTACTTTTAGGTACCCTAAAATAGGGAGACTATGCATAAAAGTGTTTCTGAATGGTGAAACAATTATGTACACCAATACCATCAAATACATGCTGACACTATACTTTAACCTCATAGTAATTGTTTGATTTAAAATCCAAACTTCTGGAGTGTAGAGCCAACAGAAAACATATGCAGGGCACTGTATATAGATCAATCATTTGGTTGGAACTCTGACCCGGAGAGTGAAGATCGGGGAATTTAAGTATTTTCTAAAATGTTTTACCGAGAGCCAGATGTGGAAGGGCAACTGTTCATCATGGATAGAGCTTAGAGGAGCTCCAGAGGTTGGTAGAGGGAGGAGGAGAAACAAAGAGCTCTGGTGATACTCCAACCCTCCACATCAACACAACTGGAGAGCTAGAGCATTTCAGTCTTAAATGTACACCAGAGAGCGCTGGACTCACCAAATGAGTCCTCGTGAGACAGCCCTCCACACCTGCAGTCATTTTTCAAACCTTTTAATTGGTTCTCTTCAGCTGATGCCCTGGGTCAGAGCTTGGCTGCTCAGCCCTGTGACTCCAAGGTCTTGGTCTTACCAACGACCTCACTAACACAGAGTACTATAGCTGTCTTCTATTAATTGACATTCAAAACAAACATTATTTATTGATTTATATTTATATGGTACATTTCAAACAGATTGATGTGCTTTACAGTAACAACTGTAAATAAAATGGCAATGATAAAACACAAGATGAAGAACAATAAAATAATAAAACACAGTTCAGCAAGTTAAGGCCCTTGCACACCAATGCGTTTTTTACGTCCGTTAAATTTTTAAATTAGAACTCATGTTGTGTCAATCACGCTTGCACACCGAATCCGAAATATTCGTCCGTCATTAAAAGTTCGATTTTCTGCGTTTTTCGCATCCGTCAAAAGCCTTTTGAGAGTTGTTTTTGACCACTCCGCCATAGAGGGACACATCATAAAATTAGAACTGCAGGACAGTTGTGGCGCTTTTCCATCAGCGGCCCGGGTCGCTTCGGCTCGGTTCGGGTCGGGTCGGGTCGCTTCGGCCCGCTTTTGAACAGTTCTGGTTTTCCACTATACACAACAGACCAGGAACTAGTAGGAGGAGTAGGCGATAGTAGGCGGAGTTACGCGTCATAAAAGCGCGCCATGGTGGTGACGTATATTTTCACGAGACACAACACAGCCACAACAACAGCGACATGGAGGAACTTGAAGCTATCGTATACTTTTTTCTTGGCATGTGGTATATTATTAACCGTGGTTTTTTTGGAGAGAAAGTGAAAGAGAGAGAGAAAGCTATGTACACATAATAAAGTCATGTTTTTTGATAGGGGAGAGGACAGGGAATGCAAAACCATTTGAATGGTGTCGATCCTACACTCCTATCACCGTCGACACAGCGCGGAGCGAATTCCCTGTTAAAACGATTCTCTCCCCCCGCTGTCAACGGGAGTTGCACCAGCTGGCGCGGTGCTGCACTCAGGGTTTCCGTTAGAAAAAAATTGTGCCGGTCAACGTGTCCGGGAAGATTTCAATTTACCGGACAAACGTGAGATATTCCGGTCATCATATTCAAATATAATATCGATGTTTGTCGCGGTGATTAGCTGTTATGTAGCCTATATATGCCGTTTAATGTCTATTTCTCATCCGATACGATTAGATGCGAGCTATATAATAAATATAATATAGGCTTTCATGATTCGCATGCACGCTATGCCATGTCCAGCGCTGAACGCGCGCCACAATGTCAACGGAGTTGCTGTGGCGGTGCCCTCACTCAAGACACAATCTGAGCCTTAACTGCTTTCAGTAGCTCAGTCAGTCCCACATACTGATGACATGCGATGCCATTTTTTTGCCATGTGAAATGCAACTTGTAGCTGAGAGTGCAGCTTATTGTTAGCCGTTTCATTAGCCTGCTCACAGTGGCCTGACCGCCGATATGTGGTCACTGCACCACCTGTGATCAGTGAGAGCCGACATTCTCATATTCGTTGCTCCTCTCGTGAATCCGTTATTCCTCCCCGATGTTTTGCACGGTGAGCAGAACATTTTCCTTCCCCATCTAAACGCAGCCAGGGGAAATTTTCTTTCCATTTAACTCGGAACCGCCGAGCCGCCTCCATCTCTTTACAGTCAGACTTCTCCTCAGACTCATTGTAGCTTGGTTTCATGAAGTAATTGTTAAGCTTACTTTGTCTTGCCATGTGTACCTCTCGCTCGCTATGGTGCACTTTGAGCTGCAACATTTGTAGGTTAAAAGCGCTAGCCTATACAAATACAAGTTATTATTATGGTGGCCCGCTGCGCAGGGTTGCCAGATGGGCCGGGTTATCGCCGAATGGGCTACTGGGTTTAGCGGTAATAGACTGGTTAGTTAGGCTGTATTGTCAATCCCATCTGGCAACCCTGCCGCCGCTGTTTCGCATAGGCTAGCCTAGCCTACACATTAGCAGTCATCATCATGCCGGCGTCAAATCATATCATAATAAAAGAAATATATACCCTATATATTCGTCTTTTTTAAATATAGAAGGAATCAGAATGTGAACTTTAGCGAATTGTATTCAAATTGTGCTTAGAGGGAATTATTTTCACCGGATATTATGACCGAAGAGATTTCAATTTGTCGGACTTCAACACATTTTACCGGACAAAGACCGGTAATTACCGGTTAACGGAAACCCTGGCTGCACTCTCTCTATTTCTCTAAACTGAGCAGTGTAGCCGGCGTCCTGGTTCCTCCAGCAACCGGACACTTCCATAAATAATCTGGAAGTCAACGGGACTTTCAACCAGCAGCAAGCGGTGCTGCGAGCAGCAGCGGCCGGGTGAACTCCCGGTTCATTTAGTTTACGGTTAAAAGCATAACTTCTCGGGGTGTCAGCGCGGTGGTTAAGACCTCAAAACGACCGTATACCGATGGTGAAGTTAGCAAAGGAGTATTGTGTTTCTACCACATTCACAGCCGGTGTTATTCACGGGCAAAGACGGTGCATAATAGCGATTTTTGTGTTATGCTTGTTGTAAATAAAAGTTCTATGATGCATTGAAATGACATTAAACTAAGATAATACGATGGTCAGCATAATTTTTCGAATCTTTATTAATAAGCTATTACAGAAACTGTAGTGACATTTTCCAAGAGCGAATGTGGTATTTCAAGATGGCGGTTAGCGAAGAAATCTATGAACATGGGATGATGATTTCCATTGACCAATCAACGGTGTGCAGCGTCACACGTCACACGCAGCCTGGCAAAAAGATCCGGGTCTAAAAATGTAGACCCTGGTATCGAAGGGGAGCTAAAGAAGCGACCCGACCCGACCTGACCCGACCCGGGCCGACATATGGAAAAGCACCAAAGAAGCAGGCCAGCCCGGGCTGGCCCTGTAATGGAAAAGGGGCTTTGGATTAATGCTTACGGAAGTACATGTCTCAAGTATTATCTCGGCGGTTAGTCGAGTGAAAGAAAAACAACATACAGATGATAATTCACACAATATAATACCGTGAAAGCGTACAAACATTCATTTGGGTAGCATCATACTCAGTGGCGGCTGGTGGTCATACTGAGTGGGGGGGCTAATAAATCCATTAGGCCTAGGGTCTATACCAGGGGTGGGCAATTCATTTTCACAATGGGCCACATGAGAAACCGGGACTATTGTGGAGGGCCGGACCAGTAGGCTGAACTTAATTCTGCTCAATATTACTTTTATCACTTTATAAAAAGCAGTAAATGGTATGGTTTTGACTAGCTGCTACTGGTAAGAATACATGTTACGATAAGGCTATGAAAATGTGGAGTAAGTCAAATATAGAAGAGCAAGAGGACTCATTTAAACACAGGGAAGTAAATGCAGCTATAGTTTTGACCTTTTGCAACATCAGTTTGTGCCTATTATTTATTAACATTACATACATACAACATTACGAGTCATAGTATTTCTACCTTCTAAAATGATGGCTAGGACTGGTGATATCAAGCGAAAGGTTCTTTATATACAAATCTGCTGACATACACTTGTGATCACTTTCTTTTTCAATAAAACAAGCTATTAGATATTCACTTTCAATTCGATGTACAATTCACATTTCTCAAAAACAACAAACTGTCAACTTATATGACGTCTTTCTACAAGACATTCTGGAACCTGCAGTTCTTCTTCTTCTTAGCTAATACAACAGAAATTTACTTCTGTCAATCAATCATGTAACATATTAATCAATCTATTTTAACTGTAAATCAATCATGTAACACAATAATCAATCTATTTTAACTGTGAATCAATCATGTAACACATTAATCAATCTATTTTAACTGTGAATCAATCATGTAACATATTAATCAATCTATTTTAACTGTCTAACTAACTATAAAGTTACAACACACAGAGCTAAGCATCAGCTCAGTGCACTGAAGTCTGGTTGAATGTCTGAGGTGGAGATGCGAAGGACAGCTGAGGTGATCATCAGTGAGAGAGGATCTGTATCTGGATTTGTTGAACTTCATCACTGATAATGTTTGTTCACATGTGTAGGTAGATCCAAAGAGAACTAGCATGCCTCCTCGTGTGTGGAAAGTTCTCCTCTTTGAGAGAAGAGTAAAAGTCCAGAGGTGATACTGACTTACAGTGCTCTGCCAGTAGTGTATCAGACTGCAGGTCAATGAGTTCGAGCTGAACGTCGCTGGGTGTATTATCCACACTGATTTGGGAGAACAAATCATGTTAATTTAATTCTCAACTGTTTTGAAGTCTTGAAATCGCCTTGAAAACTCACCATGCAGAGCTCCTAACATGGATGAGTACCTGCAGAGGGTTTTTTCTGACTTTTATTCAGAAACTTTTTGGGGGACTTTTATTCTTAAACATTTTTTTCAGACTTTTATTCTGAAACATTTTTTTTCAGACTTTTATTCAGAAACTTTTTTTTTCAGATATTTATTCATCAAAAAAAAAAAAAAGACTTTTATTCAGCAAAAAAAAATTCTGACTTTTATTCTGAAACTTTTTCAGTTGAACATAAACTAAAGTTAAACTATTTAAATGCTGCTATTGTTTGCGCATTTTTTTCGGAGGATGCAAAGTTATAATGTCGCGTTACGCGCGTAGGCTATGGAGATGTTGTAGTTGATCCCAAAGTCTGTTCAAACCCAGGCAGCGAGACCAGCAGGAAAACACAACTAGATCTTCTATAATTCTAACTGGATAGTACTTTGTTTCCAATCATAATTAGCTAGATTACTTACTTAGCTAGCTTACCTTTACTTATCAAATGTACATTTTGTGATATAAACGCAGTGCACAAACACCGACAATGCATGTCTAGCATAGGCACAGCACATCACCATAAAAGCGATTTTTTTGTTATGCTTGTTGTAAATAAAAGTTCTATGATGCATTGAAATGACATTAAACTAAGATAATACGATTTTTCAAATCTTTATTAATAAGTTATTACAGAAACAGTAAGTGACATTTTCCGAGAGCGAAATCTGTTGTCTGGTGAATTGCATTGCCTACACTTATTTACATGTTATTTCTATTATTATGAAAAAACCTCACACAGGGCCGACCAGGGACAGCCATAGGGCCGCACAATGCCCAGGTCTGGTCTATACCCATCAATAGTTCACACTGCAGCAACAGCAGCATCACATCCGAGATACAGTGCCAACTAAGTTACAGTAATAATGCTCTACAACAAAACTAGAGAAGTAGGCTACCTACAAAAACGTTCTGATGCCAAAAGCGCTCTCTCTTTGTTGTTGTTTTCTCTCTCTCTCTCTCTCTCTCTCTCTCTCTCTCTCTCTCTCTCTCTCTCTCTCTCTCTCTCTCTCTCACACACACACACACACACATACATACACACTTTTCTCAGTACACAATATCTGCTCTCGTTCTGGTCTGCGCCGATGAAGGTCACCGCTCAGCTGGGGCCAGCCTCGTTTCGCCTGGACGACGGATCACGGTGGCACGCAAGCCGGCTTCGGAAGGTGGCATCGCCTCCCATCATCCCACCACCTGAACTGGTGGAGGCCGGGGTTCGCCCAGAGGCTCGTCCGGCCCGTGCCCGGGTCAGACCAGCACACCTGAGAGACTATACCGTGGACTGGTGAACCCAAGGGTAAGGTTTAGTGCATAGCCTGTTCAGTGGCAGAATAACCCACATGGCTATGCTGGTGACTGGCAGTCTACCCAGTTCATCAAGGTAAAAAAAAAAAGTTTAATAATTATAATGTTGTGTTATTCATTGTGTTCTTCTGGTTCCTGTGGGGGGGGGGGGGTAAATGTTATGTATGTGGGACTGCGCCTTTAAGAGGCACGGGAAGTTAGTGGGGTAACCCCGTGGAAACGTGTTGTTGGAGTGCAAGGAGAGCGATGTGTGAAGAGAATAAAGTGTTGACTGTTATCCAAGGTGCGGACAGTTATTGATCATAACAGCAACCTCTGAGCAGTGATGAGGATGATGATGGTGCTGCAGCTGACAGTGGACGAGACATCAAACCAATGGTCCAACAGCCTACCATCCAACAGCCTACCATCCAACAGCCTACCATCCAACTACCGTACTGCAGGTACAGACCCCAACACTCATCTATATATCCAGGCATGTCATAGTTTGGATTGTTGGTTACCATCCACATTATTGATGTCAATGCATCTTTAGTTCTTAGTTGATACATCTCTGTAGTTGTTGAGGTTGGGTTTATGTATGTCTGCTGTGTCCCAGTCATTAGTCCAGCTGTGTGTGTGTGTGTGTGTGTGTGTGTGTGTGTGTGTGTGTGTGTGTGTGTGTGTGTGTGTGTGTGTGTGTGTGTGTGCAGGCCATATCACAACTGGGCTGCAGATATTTGGCAGCCTGGGCCATGTTCATACGTCTGTTGTTAGAGGCCTTCAAATGGCTGGTCTACCTAAGAGAAGGGCCAAACAGTTAGCAAAATATTGCTCAGTATCCGCTGTTATTGGTAGCCGCTCAATATGGAGAAGGCGGTGCTTCCTGTACCCATAAGCTGGATACTGTCTGTTTTACAGTATTGATACTGTATCTGTCAACCCACTGGTATCATCTGGTGTGAATAACATACGGTGTGTGGCAGAACTGGTTGTTGGCTCAGCATTACTGTAACAGATTGTTTCCATGATATCAAAATGCACTGTTAGTATTTGTCCTTTAGAATTGTACATGTATGTGGACTGGACATAAATAAAGCATTTAAAATGTGTGTGTGTGTGTGTGTGTGTGTGTGTGTGTGTGTGTGTGTGTGTGTTTGTGTGTGCGCGCATAAAAACGCGCACTCAAAACAAAGACAGAATTTCACCAAAAACTAGAGGGTGGCATCTTTTTTTTTTTTTAAATAGCGGTTAAGTCATTAAAGCTGAGCAGGTGATTTTATATAGAAGGTGATATAGGGCTGTTACGATTATTCGACGTCGTCGACGTCATCGACTACGTCAATACGTCGGTTAGCGTAATATGCGTCGGTTAGTCGTAAATAAACAAAATGTCGTTTTTTTTTTTTTTTTTTTTTTTTTTTTACCTTTATTTTACCAGGCGAGACAATTAAGTGTATGAGTGAAAAATGGATAGCTACTAGCTAATGTTACACAAGCAATGTAGCTCACCACAGTTCGTATGTCTTGTCTTCTGGTGTTAGTAACGTTAGCTATGTAGCTGGCTAGCTACGGTAGCCTATTGTCATTGTGGTGCGAGCACCTACTGTACGTTATCTAGCTCGTAGCTCGCATGCTACGTTAGCATCAATTTAGCTAATCATAACATAGCAGCGAGAGTAACGTTAGCTAGCTATGTGTTGTGGTGATGGACAGACTTCTAAATGGCCATGTTGGCATTCAAGTTGGAAATTCAATTGAAATTCAAATTTCACATAGCAGTGAGGTGGAGACAAATACGTTTTTTTTTTTTTTTTTTTTACAGTACAAAAATTATCGTTAGACTTATCGATAAATTAGTCGTTAGACTAATCGAATAATCGATAAAATAATCGCTAGATTAATCGTTAGAAAAATAGTCGTTTGGGACAGCACTAGATCAAATACCAACATATCCTACAGCTGCAGAGGAACATGCGCATGACACACACACACACACACACACACACACACACACACACACAGAAAGATCATCAGCTCATCGAATATGAAGTACACAAGAGTAGAGTAGGCTACACATGGAACCGGGAACGCGCATACAGCACTGAACAACATCCGTAGAATATAAACTTGTGACTGACAGTCACATACATCCATACATACATACACACACGCACACAATCAAAGATCATCAGCTCATCAATACGAAGTAGGCCTACATGAGAGTACACACACAAACCCGGCTAACGTTACTGTTTACACAAGTAAAATCACAGTGTGACAGTCAGATGGAGCATTCGGTAAACAACCAACAGCAAGGTAATGCTATCAGCTGAGTTAAAGAAAACCAACTCTTACCTTTGATGACACCGACATGATCTCTGTTTACCCATACCTCCGCCGTTCTGTTCGTGGTGATTTTAGAGGCAATAGATTCTTTTTGCCCCGCGCATATTGCTATGAATAGTTCGAAGCTAGCGTTAGGTGCGAGGCTGCTTGGTTAACCCATTAGCGGGAACATTATTTGTTTCACAAAATAGCCTGATTTAGTTGACCATGAACATCAGAGACAAACATTACGAATGTTCATCTAAAATACTCGATACTGAGCACTGGTATAAGAACATGAACCAGAGAACAGCAGTAAATGCAATAACCCACAGTCGTCGCTGATGATGTTGCATTTTCGATTAGGATACGTATGGGATTAAAGGGACCGGCGCCGGGTGAAGAGAGAGAGAGGAGAGTGATTTCCTGAAATCCAAATGTCCCGCTAAATTCGGACCAATCACAAAACTGTTTTGCAAGCGCGTCGCCTCGCGCCGCACGCCTGTTGAGAGCGATTCAGTCTCGATTGCAGTGCGAACACAAACGACGAGGTTAATTGCAACATTGTAACATATTGTAACTTACTACCCCCTAAATCGTAACGAAATGTAGGTCTGGAAGCGGCCTAAATCTAGCTTCAATCTGCTTTTTTTCTGTTCTCCGGTCATAATAACTGAATCAATTAGTGGCTGAGAAAATTCATTCGTGGCGGTCTACCACGAATCAATGCATATAGAGGAAACACTGGTGTGTGTGTGTGTGTGTGTGTGTGTGTGTGTGTGTGTGTGTGTGTGTGTGTATTATTCCAAATAATTATTCCAACCAAACCACCCTCCTGTTCCTCTCCAGCTTCAACCAGGCTCCACCAACAACAGTCAACCAGGCTCCACCAACAACAGTCAACCAGGAGCCCCCAGCAGCCCCCAGCAGGTGACCAGGAGCCAGTGGGTGTCTAGGCCCAGCGTCCAGCCCGTGTCTACCAGCACCATGCAGCCAGCGGCCAGTGACACTGACCAGGTCCAGTCAGTGACTCCTAAAACGGTCAGCGGGAACACTGAGGTGGCGACCAACACAGATCAGCCAGAGACCATCAAGTCTGAGCAGCCTGCTGAGTCTCAGAGTAAAGTCATGGTGAGGTATGTGGTCCATATCCTTGGGAGGACACACACACACACACACACCTCTGCATTCCGTATTGGTAATATGTTGTTGATTGTGAGCGTCATCCTCCTCCTGCCTAGAGTGAAGACCCCAGACTCCCGGGTGGTGGGTGATGACAGAGCCGCTCCCCAGAGACGTGACCAGCCACAGGCTAGGACGGTGATCCAGCAGTGCTCCCAGGCCAAGCTGAAGGTCAAACCTCCAGGGAGGGGGGCTGAGGACTTGCCTGAGGACTGGGTGGAGGTACAGTAGTTGTCGACCAGGGGAGGGCTGGTGGAGGTGGAAATCAGAGGACAGGCTCACTGTAAGGCATGGAATGCGCCCGTCTTCATACTTGTATGTATTTGATGATTTCTCAGACACAGATTAAGACCACGTCCTAGATCTTAAAATAGTCTTCAATGGAGAATCTTTACTGAAAGTGTGATTTAGTCCAGGATTTGGCTTAAACTGTGTCCAGGAATGGGAACCCAGCCTATTAATTTCAGTTAGTACTACCACAGAACCTTCATTGTGTTCTGTGGACAGATTCAAGAAGGAATGGTGATCTACGTGTGTTTCTTCAAAGACGCCACGAAAGACATCGTTCCAAAAATGGGTGAGCTGTTGAGGTGTGACACCAGCTGAAACTGTGTGTCTTCAAATGTCCTTTACATTGTGATTGGTTCACCTCTACAGTAGGCGCTGCGTGCTCAATTTGTGACACTGGCCTATCACAGTATTCACAAACGTTTGTTATTTGCACCAAATTGATGATGCCTTATTTCACTAACTATCATTAACTTTCACTAACACTATCTAAACATAACTTACTGTAACAATTTGACTGATATAACCCCCCCCCCCCCTTTATAAATGGAAGCTACCAGCTACCCCTACCCCCCATATCAATGGAAGTTACAGTATTTTATCCAAGTAGCATTGAAACCAAACAGGTTTCTGTGGCAGAGATCAGTGATAGAACACCAGTCTACATCCACTTCCTTCCCTAATGGACATGTTAATCAACACTAAGCTGTTCTATACTATTAGACCTGAAACAGCTGCCTGCAGTAGCAGAGATTATCTTTGTCAGGGGAGGCTGGTGGAGGTAGAAATCGGAGGACGGGCTCATTGTATTGCAATGACATAGATGCATGGGATGGAGTGAGGAATGGTATCAATCACACATGTTTGATGATACCATTCCTTATTCCATGTCATGTATTACAATGAGCACGTCCTCTGATGTCTACCTCCACCAGCCTCCCCTGGTGCGTATGTATATAACAACACTAGTGAGTATGATTCCATGTCTCCCTAGTGGACACTCTACTCAACACCAAGCTGTTCCGTGACGCCCAGATGCTGCAGGTGTCTGTGCTGGAGCTCCCAGGCAGCGTGCTCATCCTCCCCCAGGACACCCTGAGAGGAGAGCCCGCCGACAGGAAGAAGATGACCTACCCGGACATCGCTGAGAAGCAGTGGGGGGCGCAGCTCTACACCAACTTTGTCTCGGGCTGTGAGAAGATGCTGGGGGCCTCTAGTAGGTGTGTCAGTGCTGGGTGCACGATCCAACATGGCAGCTATGGAAGGAGACAGGAGATCTGCCTAAACTCCAAAGAACCTTTCACACACCTGGTTGAGTTTTGATGCTAGTTTGGATGTGGATGGTCAACGTTGTGTCTGAGTTGTTATTTAAATACCAAGACCCACATGGATAGTGTGATATTGTAAATGCAACTGTTTTTTGTTAGTTTAATTATATATATATATATAAAAAAAAAAAATGCAAATTACACATTTTGTTATAAAATGACAAAGATGTTATGAACATGTAAAGGTGGCACAGGAGGAGTTTTACAATGTAAAATGTACTGTTTACAGGGGAGGCTCGTGGAGGCAGAAATCCGAGGACGGACTCATTGTAATGCATGGAACATTCCTCACCGTTTCATACATTACAATGAGGCCGTCCTTTGATGTCTACCTCTACTAGCCTCCCCTGATTGTTTACTGCTTCCAAACCTGATCTTGACATGACAGAGATGTTTTATATTACTTGAAAAAAGCTTTTATACAACAGGGGGAATGCCCGTTCTAAATTCTACCTTTCTTTATGCCAGGCTCAAATACGGTGGCTGAAATGATTCTATTTTTATGACACAAGTTTGTGATATTGTTAATTTAATTTAATTTAATTTGGCCATTTAGCAGACGCTTTTAATCCAAAGCGACTTACAATTACGAATTACAGGGACATTCCCCCTGGAGTAACTGAGGGCTAAGTGCCTTACTCAAGGACACGCTAGTAGTGGTGTGGTTTCAGGCGGGATTTGAACTCACAACCTTCCGATCACAAGTCCAACTCACTATCCACTAGACCACCACTACCACTATTGTTATTTGTGTTTGTCACAGTTTGTTGGTTTGAATCAAACTAAATTAAAACAGTGGTTTTCCTACACTAAATAAATGGTCTCTGATCATTTTAGTGCAAAACAAGTGTACCATTCTGTCTTGAATGTCTTTATTGTCGAATGGGGATAGCATATTTTGAATATAAATACAGTACAGGCCAAAAGTTTGGACACACCTTCTCATTCAATGTGTTTCCTTTATTTTCATGACTATTTACATTGTAGATTCTCATTGAAGGCATCAAAACTATGAATGAACACATGTGGAAGGATGTACTTAACAAAAAAGTGTGAAATAACTCTAAATATGTCTTATATTTTAGATTCCTCAAAGTAGCCACCCTTTGCTTTTTTGTTGTTAATAAAATAAAAAATTGTTGTTAATAAAAAATATAATAATAATATTAAATATATATATAATAACATATTATTATTAACACATATTATATTTAATATTATTATTATATATTTTATTAACAACAAAAAAGCAAAGGGTGGCTACTTTGAGGAATCTAAAATATAAGACATATTTAGAGTTATTTCACACTTTATTGTTAAATACATAATTCCTATGTGTTCATTCATAGTTTTGATGCCTTCAGTGATGGATTCTTAATAGGACTGGTTGTTAAAATCCCTAAATATTCAGCACAACAATTGAGTGGAGTTGGAGATGTCCTCTTGGGTGGAGTGGAATTTGGCAATGATCACGTGGTGCCACCAGTACGACACATCTTCAGTTGTGGTCCCCGACCTCATTGGGTGTTTCGACCAGTTATCACAAGACACCCTCTGCCGAGGTTGGCCCACCACAGGCTGATCAGGCCTGGGTGTGTGTCGCACGGTGGCACCACGTGGTCATTTGGGAGCCCATGTTGGGTCCCTACGTTTCAGCCACAGCCAGTGACTGCTCCGTTCTGCTGCAGTGGACAGTTCTCTGATTGCCTTCCGTTGGGCCTGTCCTCTGATCCCTACTGCCCTCAGGAGCCTTGTGGTGGAGCTGGCTACAAAGCCTCTGCAGCCCACCTCCACGTTCCAGCCCCGCCCCTCTGCTTCGACTGCTAAGTTGGCATACCGCAGCCTCTTCCGTTCGAATGCCTCATCGATGGCCTCCTCCCATGGGACCGTCAGTTCTACGATGAAGACACGCCGGCAGGACTTGGACCAGAGGACTAGGTCTGGGCGCAGGTTGGTCGCTGCAATTTCGGGTGGGAAGGTGAGCCTCTGGCTGAGGTCTACCCGCATTTCCCAATCCCGGGCTGCGTTCAGTGGGCCTGAGTCTGGAGGTGATGGCTTGGTCCGCTGTTTCTCCCCTTCCCGGATGAAGGTTGTTTTCCGTGGAAAGGTAGTCTGGGCATTTAGAGGCATGGCGTTGGTGGTTACCCTCTTGTGCTCAAGTGAGAATCTACAATGTACCAAATAGTCATGAAAATAAAGGAAACGCATTGAATGAGAAGGTGTGTCCAAACTTTTGGCCTGTACTGTATATAAAATCGGTTTTGCAACACATTAAAACTACAGTTTATTTGTCTCTGGTAGACTCATCGTTCTGTATCTCTTCCATCAACGCACTACCCTGGAGCGTCATTTGTACCGCTGGACTAAGTTCGATGTTTCTGCGCTCGACTATTCAGAGTCAAGCCTAGCCAGCGCAGTTGTGGCCACTTCGCCGCGAGCACCCAGCATCAAAGTAATACTATCCGTGTATAAAGCACCGACAGCATCCCAGAGGAGCCAAGTACTTTCTTTTCTCGACACTCAGGTAAAATATTCACTTTTCTTCCACTTCAAGATGAACTTACTGTCGCTTAGCTACGTGCTAACGCGTTAGCTAGCTTGTTAGCTTGGCCAGGTTCAAGTTGATTGATTGATTGAAAACTTTATTAGAAGATTTGCAGAAGTAGGTACATGAAAGTACATATTACATACAAGGTCAACTAACAGGATAAAAACCCAAGAAAGCCACTGGCTTATTTCAATTGGGGTCCTTGACAGTTCAACAGCAGAACCGCTGTCTAATGTCCTTGGATAACTCAGAGACGACCCAACCCTCCCAACTCCACGTCTCTCCGTCACCACAGCTCTGTTTCGCCTCAGTCCGACTATGGCAAGCCGTTTTAACATTTATTAGCTAAATTTGACTAGTCGTAATTCGATTTTTACTAGTCTAAATTTGTATTCAAGATATCTATAACGTCATTCTGACTAGTCAAAATTGAATTACAGAAATCAGCAGTGATGTTACCGAAAACGACACTCAACTCGTCACACATCCTTAAATGACATTGCAGATATCTGTAATTGAGTTTTGACTAGTCAAAATAATAGTGGCAGATATCTCAAACGTCATTGTGACTAGTCCGAATTGTATTGCATGACGACGCTCATAATGCGAGGTATCTCATGATATTGGCGGGACCAGCAAAGCATTTGATGAGTGTTGGCAGAAGCAATGGCGGTTGCTGTGGTGGATAGGATAGCGCGAAAATGCCATGAAATGGAGAGAATATTATATCATCAAGGGATTTGTGGTGAACGTGAGATTCGTTCACTAGATGCTTGTACTACAAATCTACAGCGCATTGCAGATGTGTTGTCTCCAGACACACTTGAGGAAGCTGCTCCCGCGTTTTCTGACGACAACACACATATCTGAAACGTCATTTCGCCTAGTCTAAACTCTAATTTAAGATATCTGTATTAACATTTCGACTAGGCAGAATGAAAGTTAAAGATATCACCAATTTGAGATAGTGTGAGACAGTCCACCATGGGTGGCTTTCCCTGTTGTTGTTGTTGTGTTTATGTTACCGTTATTGTTGATTGGTTACTGTATGTCACATGATCACCCAGAGAGAGAGATAGCTCGTTACCTTGGTTACGTAAACAGTCAGTAAGGGGAACAACGCTCATCGGTATGGACAGCAAAGCTGCTGTTCTGTGCCAGAGCTAGTTTTCCCGTCATCTATTAACCTGCCATCTGGGACACAATTAGTTGTATCTTGTATTGTGTATTGTGTTAAGAAGAAGTTCACTAAAGAACCAGAAACGGAGAATCCCTTGTCGTGTGAGTCATTATACCCACGCACATCAGACGGACAAAACACGACAACTGGTGTCTGAAGTAGCGATCATCCGTGAGTACATCCACCTGACAGAGGAAAAGCTAACAGAAGCTAACGGAAGATAATAAAGTTATAAGAGCCAAAGCTAACGGGAGCTAATAGGGGCTAACAGGAGACAGCTAGCTAGCCAGCTGACTGGATTCAGGAGTTACTACAACAACTGGTTGAGTACTGCCACCTGGTGGTGTTTGGGCAGACTGTACTCCCGTTAGACTCAACTAAATTAAGCGGACAATTCCATTAATAAACAACTCAACAAAATCAAAGAGACAATTATATAAATAAACAACTAAATAATACAAAGAGACAACTACATGAATGAGAACAAGACAAGTGGAACAGACAATCCACCGAAAATAAAAGGACAATTACATGAACAGAAAACTCAATAAAATGACAGAGGAACAAGGAGCTACAGTAGGACCTACTGAGCCTGATAGAGCCCCAACATGGCTACAAGCTTTGTTGGATAGCCAAAATCAGCAGACAAAACACCTGCAAATGATGCTAGCCCCCGTACTAACACACATAACAGGAGGAAATCCCGTTACACAGCAAGCCTCACCACCACTTGCTGCTTCCAGTCGAAATGGGGATAAGATCTTACAGCGCCCCACATTGGACAGGCATGCTTCTGAGCCTGAAGCTATACCTTCAGCCTCTTGGGATATACCAGTAAGACCAAAAACTCGTGTTGGTGCCCCCTTTGCAGCTGAGTTGGATGTCATCAATCAGCGCACTCGCAACTTTGGTCCCACCAGGAGGGGCGGCAATGCTGAACCTGACAGTAGATGGAGAGACACTAGAGACTCTGAGAATGAAACCCAACGCTCATTTCCCTATGGTGAGCAGAGACTGAATAGTTCTGGTCACAACAGTCAGCACACTCTGCAAGAAGTGCGTAGACCTAAACTTGCCACATTTGAAGGAAATGATGACTGGGACTCTTTCTTGTTGCCATTTGAGCGCCAGGCCAGGAAGTATGGATGGAGTACTACAGAAAGAGTGGACAGGCTGCATGAATGCTTAAGAGGAGCTGCAATACGATATGTCTGCTCACTGCCAGAACGTACACGGGAGGATTATGCTCTCTTAGTGGAGGAGCTTACTCAGCGCTTTGGGAAAAGAGACCCCCCTACCACAGTAAGGAGAAAGTTGGGAGAACTTCGGCAAGGTAGAGAGGCGTCAGCTGAATTTGCAGAAGAGGTGAGACGCCTCGTCACACTTGCATATCCAGGAGTGGATCTCCAGCTGCAAGATCAACTTGCAGCTGATGCCTTTCTTAAAGGTCTAAAAAATCAAAAAGTGGCCTATGAAGTTATGAACCGAGATCCATGCTCCCTTGCAGAGGCTCAAAAGTGTGTAGAGGCTCATGAACACAACTTCAAAGCTACGGTGGGACGTGAAACAGAAATGAAGAACAGAACACGACGCATTTCTTGGGCTGATGATGGAGACATCTGTGAGGACTTTACTCCTACCTCTCGTAGGGTACAGACCCCTCAGTATGTAACTGCTGAACAGTTTGCTACACTAACGGACCAAGTCAAGACCCTCGTACATACAGTAGGGAATCTACAGCTGCAGTTTGAACATCATAAAACTAGAGCAACAACACAACGTCCCCTGTCACTAGAGAGGACACAGAACCATTATCAGGTGCAGCCCGGCCGGATGCGCTCCCAGTCACCAAGCCCAACCCGGGGAGCAGCTGGCCCATGTTATAAATGTGGAGAACAAGGACACTTCAGGAGGGACTGCAGTAGATCGCCGAGCCCAACAGCTGCACGTAACCGCGGTGACAAAGGCCCAGACCAACGGGGGCGGTCAGAAGGGAGACTACATGCAGATCACAAACCACAAGGGCTACAGATTGGCTGCACCAAAAACAAGGGTGAGAGTCTACAGATTCCGGTGACAGTAAACGGCATTCCAACACAGGCTGTGGTGGACACGGGAGCCCAGACAACAGTAATCTCAGAGGAGCTGTATAGGAGTTTCTCTGGAGGTGATCCGACAAGCCTACGTAAGACCTACCTTCTAAATGCGGGAGTTGGAGATGGCATGGAAGCAAAACGTGGACTGAACGTCACCTTTAAAATTGCAGCCAAAACAATCGACTGGGATGTACACGTAGCCCCCATACGTGACTCTGTCCTCATAGGATTGGATCTGATGAAGACTCATGATGTTGTCATCCACACCCGTGGTAAGGTGTTCATCGGTAACGAACTTGTGCCCTCCAAAATAGTAAGAGGGGATGGATCAGACTATCATGTTGCCAGAGTGACCCTAGGAGAGACCACCACCATACCACCTACATCTGAATGTGTGGTCTGGGGCGAGGTGGAAGAACCAAGGCCAGGTGTTCCAGCTGTACTAGAGCCTTTGAACATCACAGAAAATGTAGTCTCCGGGAGTGTTGTTACCACTATGGAGAAGCGGGTGCCAGTCCGGCTATGCAACTTCTCGACCAGCAAAGCGGCCCTGCCAAGAGGAGCATGCCTTGGACTCTTAGTTGAAGCTTATCCTGAGGAGCCATCATGTTCACCTGAGCAAAGTGTAGAGCCCATCATAGAGGGAGAGTCAGAGAGTGTGCCATCACTGGTGGTTGGAAGAGTAGCAGCAATCTCTGAGCTACCTGAACATCTCCAAAGCCTGGTTGGTGCTACTAGTGAGGCACTCAGTGAGGAGCAACAAGAACAATTTATCCAACTGCTAGTGACCTACCAATCCCTCTTTGCCAAAAGTGATTCCGACCTGGGTTACATGTCTGCTGTCACACACAAGATTGACACAGGATCGGCTAAGCCTGTGCGCCAGCGAGTGAGAAGGGCACCTCTTGGATTTCAAAGTGAAGAGCAAACACATCTTCAAGACATGCTTAAAGCCGGTGTCGTTACACCATCATCATCGGAGTGGGCCTCTCCGGTCGTCTTAGTACGCAAGAAGGATGGAGGAGTACGATGGTGCATAGATTACCGCGGCTTGAACAGTCTGACGGTAAAGGACGCATATCCTTTGCCCAAGATTGAAGAGTGTCTTGATGTTCTTGGGGAAGCTACAATGTTCTCAACACTTGACCTTCAGTCTGGCTATTGGCAGATAGCAGTGGATGACCAAGACCGCGGGAAGACAGCATTCATCACCAAATGGGGCCTCTATGAATACACCCGCATGCCATTTGGGCTCTGCAATGCCCCAAGCACCTTTCAGAGGGCAATGGAGCTCGTCCTCAGGGGACTCCAATGGGAAACATTGCTGATCTACCTTGACGACGTCATTGTCATTGGCAGGGGAGTGGATGAAAGCCTGGACCGGCTCGCACAGGTCTTCAAGTGTCTCCACAGCTATGGGTTGAAGCTGAAGCCTTCTAAATGTCACTTGCTTCAAGAGGAAGTTCTCTTCCTGGGCCACATTGTGAGTGGAGATGGGATCTGTCCAAACCCAGCTCTGGTCAAGGATGTACAGCGCTGGGAGCCACCCAACAACCTGAAGGAGCTGCAAGCTTTTCTTGGACTGTGTAACTACTACCGCAAGTTTGTTCCAGCTTTTGCAGAACTGGCAAGCCCTCTCCACAGCCTTTCAAAGAAGGGGGCTACATTCCTGTGGACAAATGAGCACCAAGATGCTTTTACAAAGCTGAAAGAAAAACTGACAACTACACCAGTGCTGGGATACCCCACTGTTGGAGGCAAGTACATTCTAGACACTGATGCCTCGAACCACAGTATTGGAGCTGTTCTGTCACAACTCCAGTGGGGAGAAGAGCGAGTCCTAACATACGCCAGCAGCCATCTTACACCAGCTCAGCAGAGGTACTGTGTTACCAGACGTGAGTTACTTGCTGTCGTCCGCTACACTCGTCAGTTCCGCCACTACCTACTGGGCAAGAAGTTTCTGCTACGAACAGATCATGGCAGTCTCACCTGGCTGTTTCGGTTCAAAAACCCTGAAGGTCAGTTGGCTCGCTGGCTGGAAGAGTTGAGCCAATATGACTTTGACATAGAGCATCGAGCGGGCCGGCAACACTGCAATGCTGATGCCATGTCAAGGCAAACCAGAGAACATTCAGACAATTGTGACTGTTACCAAGCTGGAAAGAACTTGTCTGATCTACCATGTCAAGGATGTAAGTACTGCCGAAGACTTCATGAGCAGTGGACAAGATTTGAAGACGATGTTGATGATGTTGTGCCGCTCGCAGTTAGGAGTATTGAGTCTGGTGAGACCAGTGGTGATAACACTCAGTCGATGGAAACAGATCCACCACATACAACCATGCTGGAGACTCCAGTAGTTAACTGGCTGCAGTCAGTCAGATTGGAAGAGCTTGCCAAACTTCAGAAAGCTGATCCTGTCCTCTCCACCCTCCACACATGGAAAGAATCAGGAACCCTCCCTACTAAAGATCAGGTGATGCTTGAGAGCCCTGCAGTGAGGAAGTTCTGGCTCTGCTGGCCTCAGGTCATGCTGCAGCAAGGAGTTCTCTACTACTCCTGGGAGAGAGTAGGAGCCCAACAACCAACCGTGTTGCTACTAGTTCCAGCTTCCATGCAAAGAGAGGTCCTGCAGGCTTGCCATAATCCTCCTCAATCTGGTCATCTTGGGGAAGCAAAAACACTGGAGCGCTTACGCCAGAGCTATCACTGGTATGGAATGGGTGAAGAAGTCCATCTGTTTGTGAAGAGATGCCAGCACTGCAATGCATGCAAAACTACGGGACCAGTGAAACGAGCCAAGTTGCAAAGCTACCAAGCTGGAGCACCTTTGGACCGTCTCCACGTAGACATCCTCGGGCCATTCCCTGTATCCAGCTCTGGAAACAAGTACATTCTCGTCATAATTGACCAGTTTACTCGATGGGTCGAAGCCTTTGCTGTTCCTGACCAAGGGGCGGAAACAACAGCAAGGAGGCTTGTGTATGACTTTATCGCCCGATTTGGAGCCCCCCTCGAGTTGCACACTGACCAAGGTCGCAATTTTGAGAGTTCCCTGTTCCAGAATGTATGCAAGCTCCTACAGATCACAAAGACAAGGACCACCCCCTACCACCCTGCCTCTAACGGACAGGTGGAAAGGTTCAACAGAACTTTACTCCAGATGATCCGGTGCTACGTGGACCAGAACCAAAAGAACTGGGATGAGCATCTGTCACTACTCACCTCAGCCTACCGCAGCTCACGCCATGCAATCACAGGGTTCACACCTAACAGGCTCATGTTTGGCCGAGAAGTTCATCAACCACAGGATATCCAGTCTGGGGCTGCAGAACTCAAATCTGACCGAATGGAGGTAGCAGATTTCCTTCATAACCTGGGAGAAGGACTTAAGGAGGCACAAAGCACAGCGAGGGAGCACCTCCGCACTGCACAAGAACGTCAGAAGAAGATGTATGATGTCCGAGCACGAGAACATTCTTACAGCGTTGGAGATTTGGTGTATGTAAAGGATGACACGAAAAAGAAGGGATTAAGCCCCAAGCTTCAAGCACCTTGGAAGGGCCCCTTGATTGTGGCTGGATGCCGTGGTCCTGTCCTCTACGATATTCAAGGGTTGAAGCGCAGAAAGATAATGCACCATGATCGGCTTAAACCATACAATAGTGAGGTGGTCCCTGCTGGGATAAAACGTCAAAGGAGTCAAGTGCTGCAGCAGTGCCAAGACCCAGCTACACAGCTACCTGAAGAGGATGTCCCGTTGGTACCAGAGCTGCCACTACAGAAAGACAATGATAAAGATCCAGCAGGGGAAGGAGCTTCTCGAGAGTCATGTGATCAAGAGAAGAAACCTCATCTCAAAGCTCCAAGGTGTCAGCAGAAAAAAAGACAAGAGGACACTCCAAAAAATACTGTTAAAACATCTAAGGGACGCATGGTTAATAAGCCAGAGAGATTCAGGAACTAGTTATTGAAAGAGAGACTGTTTAGTTTATCGGCAGATTGGTTACTTCATCCAAGAAGTTTTGCATTATAAAGAAAAAAAAAAAAAATGTTTTACTGTAAAAACTGTTTACAAGTAGTTAAGTGTTTTAATTGTTTCACTGCTGTTTAGCTATAGGGCCTACGAGTTTGCAAAGAATGTGATGTAAGTAATCAAATAATTTAGACATGTTCATTGAGTCAACTGTTCTATTCCTAGACATGTTAATGTTAAGTCACCTGTACTGAAGGGACTCAGTACTCTTGGAGGGGGATAGTGTGAGACAGTCCACCATGGGTGGCTTTCCCTGTTGTTGTTGTTGTGTTTATGTTACCGTTATTGTTGATTGGTTACTGTATGTCACATGATCACCCAGAGAGAGAGATAGCTCGTTACCTTGGTTACGTAAACAGTCAGTAAGGGGAACAACGCTCATCGGTATGGACAGCAAAGCTGCTGTTCTGTGCCAGAGCTAGTTTTCCCGTCATCTATTAACCTGCCATCTGGGACACAATTAGTTGTATCTTGTATTGTGTATTGTGTTAAGAAGAAGTTCACTAAAGAACCAGAAACGGAGAATCCCTTGTCGTGTGAGTCATTATACCCACGCACATCAGACGGACAAAACACGACAATATCAATCATTTAAATGAATTTCAAGATATCTATAACTTTATAATAGATATCTACAATTAAATTACGACTATTCCTAATTCCAGTTTGAGATATCTACAACTTCATTCAAGATATCGTCAACTTAATTTAAGATATCTTAAAGGACAATGTAGATATCTTGAATTAATGGAAATTAAAGATATCTTGAACTGGAATTATGACTAGTCAGAATGAAACCGTAGATATCTGAAACTGTAATTACAACTAGTCATAATTCAGTTGCAGATATCGGCAATGTGAATAGCTGATATCTACAACTGAATTGTAGATATCTGTAATGACAAACCCCATACACTTGAATGGCAAAATAAATTTGAATCTTACTAGTCAAAATATAATTACAGATATCTCAAATGTGAGTTTCGATTAGTCAAGATATAATTAAAGATATCTTGAATTTGAGTTTTGACTAGGCAAAATGATGTTGCAGATATCAGTAATGAATATCCATTGTAGCTAATAAATGTTAAAACGGCTTGCCATAGTCCGACACTGTTTTATTGGCAATTGATTTTAATCTCTGTATTTGCTTGACAGCTGTTTTGCCGGTGCCTAATAATGATTTATATTTGAGCATACAGCGAGCGGTCGAATGCTTCATAAACTGTGACTATTCGGAGTCAAAGGGTTAAAGTTTGGTGAATTGTATTGTGTTTACTCTAATAATAGGATGATGCCCTAGTTCAGGGGTCGGCAACCCGCGGCTCCGGAGCCGCATGCGGCTCTTGCCCATCTTCAGTGGCTCCCTGTGGCTTTGACCACAAATGGAAATTAACAACGATTATTTATTTTTTACGTTGCCGCGGTGTCTCTCCTTGAACTACAACTCCCTGTTTACGCTGTAATGTTGTACGAGGGCCAATAGGATTCGGATATGTTGGCACATGACTAGTATTTTGACTGGACCCAACATGAGACTGGATGTGACAGGTTTTTTTCAAGAGTAGACCTATATCCACAGGGATTGACGAAGTACTGCGGCAGGCAAAGCAAGAAACTATCCACATTGTCTACAACTTTGTGGCTAGATTTATAGACGGACATCGGCGACGCACATCGATGAACGGGAGCTTCCTGGTGAGCGCTATTTGCCTACTTTTAAATGCAAAAAGCGGCTTGTCTTTAGCTCAAACCGTTTCCGAATTATGAACTTCTAAAGAAGGTATGATATTTGGGAGCGCCGGCGTTCCTGTGGGTGAAAAGAGGACGAGGGAGGCTAGTTTTCATTTGGTACTGGAGTCTACAGTCTGTAGATTTGTCTATTTTTTGGCTGATCTCTTGGTTTGCTCACTTCCTCTGGATGAAATTACAAACTTATCCATATTTTTTCTCAGGCTAGTATAGCCAGATAAAAGTATCAACCCACCTGTTAAAAGGCACCAGAATACACGAAATTGCATCTACTCTGTTAAAAAAATGTTTGGGGGGAACCCCCCAGACCCCCTTTACGCTATCCTAGTGTTTCACTTTTGTAAAGCACAATACGTTTGCATTCGGTTGTATGCATATGTGCTAAGGCTTATGTATTTGTAGCCTACTATTTTGATAGTAGGCTAATATATAGACACTTACAGCATGTGTTGCCTTCATTATAAGGCTTATATAAGGCTTTACATATTTTGCGGCTCCAGACAGATTCGTTTTTTTGTTTTTTGGTCCAATATGGCTCTTTCAACATTTAAGGTTGCCGACCCCTGCCCTAGTTGGACTAGCCTGACTAATCGACTGTGTGTCGTCGGGACCTCCGGCGAACTAAAGTTGAGAGTGATGTTAGAAGACGGGGCTGTCTGTCCCTGTCTGTCCCTGTCTAGTGGCAGAGTAGGCTCTGAGGACTGCTGCCTAGCGTGAGATAGTCTAGCTCACCGCATTGGTCCACAGAGGTAGTGTTGATAATGCATGGCCCGTGCTGTCCCAGATAAGCTTACACTCTTGGCGCTCGGTTAGAACAGAGAAGAGCAGTGCCCTCTTCTTTCAGTTCACAGCCTGGTTTTGAATCAGAGTAAATATCGTTTATCATGACAGGTTTGCTATCATGGATGACCTGCTATGTCTGCCACAATGACATGTAGGCTACATGACACACGACTAGGGGTGTAACGGATCACCTAACTCACGGATCGGATCGTGTCACGGTTTTTGAGTCACGGATCGGATCATTTTTCGGATCAACACAAAACATTTTGGTTTTTATAAAAACTGCTTTTTCCTTGAATTCTGTAAAAACACCACTTTTACTATGTGACAAAAACCAACAACATTCAAGATGTCAAAACTGGTAATATATATATACATATACAGTATATACATATATATATAATATATATAACATATTCTACACTCAAACATTACATAATTATACTGAAATACACTCAATTTAAATGATAGGAGAGAGGGAGGAGGCGCCTGGTTGCAGCAGTGAGTCACTGGGCTCTTTAAAGCAGACAAAAAAACATGTTTTATGCCACTTTTAACTAAATAATAAAGTGAACCCTTATTTTGAACATGGTATGAAAAAAATGCCTACATTATCAGAAGTTGTCGAGCTACCTTTTTCGTGCCTCCCGTCATAGTTGACAGAGAAGCCAAAGTGCTCCAATACATGGGATTTAAATGACGAGGGAGGCAATTCGAGTTCTTCTCCGCCGAACAACGTAACATGATACACTTGTGGGCCGCGTTCGTAAATTCGCTTTGAGAGCGCCGGAGCGCACACTGGGTCCGACGTCATAAAGGGACCAAGTAATTTGATTGGACAAGAGGCGTTCAGGCTTGAACGCTGATCAGATTCCAGAGCGGATTTACGAACGCAGTCTTGTTGTTGTGGATTCCCAACTTCACGTGTAGTGAGCAAACAACGGATTATTTTTCTTTCGCATTCTCAACCTATCATTGCGCTTTAGAGTAAAACAAAGCACGCAACTGTCCCGTCTATCTTGTTAACATTTTGCAATTGATCCGCGGTACACATGCGTTCCGAACCGTGGAGGGCGATCCGAACGGATCACGGAATTTCCGTGATCCGTTACACCCCTAGACTCAAATCAAACATTCCTTCACAGTCTCTGCCTCTTTCTGAATATCTTGCAGGTTTTTGAGGGCATCCTCTGTGGTTATCATTAGTTAACGTTTATTATTTCTCATAATTTTTGCACTTTTACCTTCAATGTGGTATACAGCCTATATCCTTCCAAGTCCTGTATACGGTACCAAGTATTCTAAATGGCTAATATACCAAATAGCACAGTGAAGGATATTGGATCACCAGTGAGCTTTACTTCCTGGAACGTAAAAGGCCTTAATGGACCAGTTAAAAGAACTAGAATTTTCAACCATCTTAAGCATCATAAAATTGATATACTGTAGCTTTTTTTGCAAGAAACACACCTGGTAGTCAAGGATCACAATAGACTTAGGAAATCTTGGGTGGGGCAAGTACCGGTATTCCATTCTAATTTTAGTGCTAAGGCGAGAGGAGTAGCAATCTTAATTAACAAAAAAATACAATTCACTCCAACAGATATAATTTCTGATCCACAAGGTCGATTAATTATGGTTTCTGGCTCCCTCTTTCACACACGAGTTTTGCTTGCGAATGTATATGCTCCAAATTGGGATGATGAACATTTTATCAAAAGGCTTATTTCGTCCATGCCTAATGTGCAGTCACAATCATTAATCCTGGGAGGTGACTTTAACTGTGCCATCAACCCAAGCTTAGACAGGTCCCACCCTAAATCTAGGTTCCCTTCAAAAATGGCTGCAGCTTTGAACACTTTTATATCCCAGATAGGATGTGTGGACCCCTGGCGATACAGCTTTCCTCAAAGCAAAGAGTTTTCATTTTTCTCACATGTACACCACACATACTCCAGGATCGATTATTTTTTTATAGACAAATCACTTCTCCCCTCAATAAGGAAAATTAAATATTCAACCATAGTTGAATCCGATCACTCTCCTGTCTTGATGGATCTCTCCTTCTCTCTTAACCGAAGAGAACGCCCACCATGGAGATTAAATACAGCCTTACTTGCAGACAAATATTTCTGTTCGACAGTGTCTGTGACAATTGACAATTTCCTTGAAACAAACAAAAATGATTCAACTTCCCCATCTTTATTATGGGAAACACTAAAAGCTGTCATTAGAGGTGAGATCATAGCATACTCGGCCCAGTTAAAGAAGGTAAAACTAAATGAACAGATTAACCTCCTGAACTCCATATCTGAACTGGACAGACAATATTCTATATCCCCTTCACCAGAGATATACAAAGAAAGATTGGGTCTTCAAACACAGTATAATTTGTCTTCTACTGATCAGGCTGAGAGACTATTACTTCGTTCACGAGGTTTAGTATTCGAACATGGAGAAAAGGCAGGACGACTTCTGGCTCATCAACTCAAATGCAGGTCTGCCACTAAATTTATATCAGAGATTATAAATACTTCAAACGAACACATCCAACTGCAATTAATGACACTTTCAAAACTTTTTACTTAAAGTTATATACCTCTGAAACACCTTCTGACAGTTCACCTATGCTAAAGTTCTTTGATAAATTAAATATTCCCCAAATGAATCGCTCTCAAAAAGGAATTGCAGATAGACCCGTGGAAATGCAGGAAATAATTGAATCAATTAGGGGAATGCAGAGTGGGAAAGCTCCAGGCCCGGATGGCTATCCAATCGAATTCTACAAAAAATTCACCACTAAATTGGCCCCTTTGCTTCTAGACATGTACAAGGACTCCATGGACAGAGGAACCTTACCACAAACACTTACAGAGGCATCTATTACACTTCTGCTTAAACCAGGAAAGGTTGCTTCAAACTGTGGTTCCTACAGGCCTATCTCACTTTTGAATGTGGATTCCAAGATACTAGCGAAGGCTCTGGCTACCCGCTTAGACCCCATCCTACCTGATATAATATCGACAGACCAATCTGGTTTTATCAAAGGCCGCCACTCCTATTCGAATATTCGTCGTCTCTTAGGCGTGATACACTCCCCTGCGTCTGATACTATACCAGAAGTAGTTGTCTCACTGGATGCTGAGAAGGCATTCGACAGGGTCGAGTGGACATATCTGTTTGAAGTTTTACAAAGATTTGGTTTTGGGCCCAAATATATCTCCTGGATTAAGTTGCTTTACTCCTCTCCTAGGGCATCGGTGGTCACAAATGGGACCCGCTCTCAGTACTTTCCCTTGTCAAGGGGAACACGGCAAGGTTGTCCGTTGAGCCCTGTTTTATTTGTCTTGGCACTTGAACCCCTCTCAATAGCACTCAAATCTGCAGCCTTTATGCATGGGATACAGAGATGGGGTTCGGAACACAAGCTATCTTTATATGCGGATGACCTGTTATTATATGTGTCCGACCCTGTGTCATGTATGCCTGACATCACGAAGCTACTCTCCAGTTTTGGCCTCTTCTCTGGATATAAGCTGAACTTCTCTAAAAGTGAATGCTTCCTGTTAAACGCCTTGGCGCTTCAGATCCCCCAGAGTAGCTTGCCCTTTCAAACATCCAAAGTTGGTTTTAAATACTTAGGAGTTAATATTACCCGTGACTTCACAGGCCTCTACAAACATAATTTCGAACCTCTCGTAAACAAACTTAAATCTGACCTTCAGAGATGGGATGCTCTCCACTTGTCCTTGGCAGGCAGAGTAAATTCGGTCAAAATGAATGCCCTACCCAGATTCTTATATTTATTCCAATGCCTACCCGTGTTCCTTCCAAAATCCTTCTTTAATTCTATAGACAGGCTTATATCATCTTTTATTTGGGGTGGTAAATCTCAGAGGGTCCGCAAAGAACTACTTCAGAGGCATAGACAGATGGGGGGCCTAGCTCTTCCAAACCTTCTTTTCTATTATTGGGCCGCTAAAATACAGAAAGTCGTCCACTGGACTCACTCTTCAGATGCAGATGTGCCTGATGGAGGCAAAGTCTTGTTCCTCGTCCTCTCTTCACGCCCTGGTCACATCTAAGATGCCATTATCTCCCTCTAAATACACCAACAGTGCAGTCGTTGTCTCTACTCTCCGAATATGGTCCCAGTTTAGAGCACATTTCAAACTTCAAAGCTTTTCAATCCAGAGTCCAATATGTCACAACCACCTCTTTATTCCAGCAAAGCAAGATGTAACTTTTTCTCTTTGGCAACAGGTGGGCCGTGTAAAATTTAGAGACCTATACATAGATGGCATATTTGCAAACTTTCGTGACCTCTCAAATAAATTCCATCTACCTAACTCGAACCTCTTTCGCTATTTCCAGATCTGTCATTTCATCCAAAGTCAATGCCAGTCCTTCCCTAACATGCCTCCATTATCTGTACTTGACACAATCCTCGATACTCCCACCAGTCAAAAAGGTCATATATCGAGACTGTATGACATCATAATGTCCCTTAAAGGAGAGTCAATTCATAAGATTAGAACAAGCTGGGAGGAAGAACTTGGTCAACAAATAGCGGATGAAACATGGAACAATGCATTAGACAGAGTGAATAGGAGCACCTCTTGTGCCCGACTTGGACTTATACAATTTAAAGTTCTTCATCGTGTCCATTTCAGTAAACACAGACTATCCAAAATATGATGATGAAAACCTTTATTGTCCCCAATGGGGACATTTTGTTGTCAAACAGCTTAGTTAGGGCAGACAGAAAACATTCAATAAATAAATAGATAAAACAGTGCAGGCTCAATAAGTAAAAAGTTCCAAGTTCCAAAGTTCCAGCTCCAGGTCTCCCCCACCCTGCAGGGCCTGGTTGTAGAGTCGGAGTGCAGCTGGAACAAAGGACTGTCCAAATCTTTTTGTACTTTGACGGGGGAGAACAAATCTGTGGCTGAACTTGCTCCTCATCCCCGCCAGCTCGCAGTACATCGGGTGGGAGGGATTGGCCAGCATGGCCGCCAGTTTTTTCCCCATCCTCTGTTCTGCCACCACCTCTAGGCTGTCCAGCCCGGTCCCCACCACAGAGCTGGCCTTCTTCACCAGTTTGTTTAGCTTCGCAGCATCCCTGGCACAGATGTTTCCACCCCAGCAGGCCACGGCGAAGAACAGAACGCTGGCAACCACCGACTGATAAAACATTCGCAGCAGCTTGTTGCAGACGCCGAAAGACCTCAGCCTTCTCAGGAAAAACGGTCTGCTCTGCCCTTTCCTGAGAAGAGCCTCGGTGTTGTCAGTCCAGTCCAGTTTGTTATTAATTTGTACTCCCAGGTACCTGTAGGAGTCCACCCTCTCGACTTCCACCCCCTTGATGGTGATGGGGGCTGGGGTCCTTCTCTTCCTCCTAAAATCCACCACCAACTCCTTTGTTTTGTTGGTGTTAAGCAAAAGGTAGTTGGTGTCGCACCACTGCACAAAGCTCTCCACCAGGGCCCTGTACTCCTCATCCCTGTCGTCTGTGATGTAACCGACGATAGAGGAGTCATCAGAAAACTTCTGCAGGTGGCACTGGTCGGAGCTAAACTGGAAGTCGGAGGTATAGAGGGTGAAGAGAAAGGGTGACAGAACAGTTCCCTGGGGGGCACCGGTGTTGCACACCACCACCTCAGACTGACAGCCCTGCAGTCTCACATACTGACGTCTGTCTGTGAGGTAGTTGTGGATCCAAGCCGTCAGGGAGTCCTCCACACACATCACTGCTAGTTTGTCAGCCAGCAGTGATGGTTTGATGGTGTTAAATGCACTGGAGAAGTCGAAGAACATGGTCCTCACCATGCTCTGTGTAGGGATGCTCCGATCTGGATTTTTGGGGCCGATACCGATCACCGATTTTTTTTTTCAAGATCTACCGATACCGATACCGATTTTTTTTTTTTATACATAGCTGTAGGCCTACTGACTGGATAGCCTACATATTTTTTGCTTTTTAGACAAAAGTTTTGATCCATTAGGCACCAAGCAAATGCAGACCCATTTTTATGGTATAGTAAAAGTCTGGCCTATCACCCAGTTAGGGCCTGAAGCCCAAGTCAGTCGATATGGCTGTATAAAAGACATCATAAACGTGGCCTTCATGGTTTACATACTGTTACGTCCTCCTATGTTTTCTGTTCAGTTATCTGTCTTCCCCAGGTGTTCATCGTTTTGCCCAGTCCACGTGTCCAATCATCAAATCCACCTGTGTTCCTGCCCTTGGAATCCTCACTCAAGTCCACCTGTGTCATCCAATCAATGTTCCCCCTGCCCCCTGAATAGGCCCTCAAAATAATTATTCAGTATATATATATAGCCTACTTCAATATACAGTGTATCAGACAAATGCTAAATGACACATTTAATTTGAATGTAACCTCTTTTAATTAACAATAGGCTATACAAGTTCCCAACATCTTGGTAAAAAAAGGAAAATAAATTGGGACATTATATGAAAATATCTATGGAAGTCTCATATCACTTGAACTTCACTCTAAGCATGGAGGGCAAATGCCTACATACAGTAAGATAAATAAATAATAATAAATAAAATATCTGAACCTCAGTCCCAACTCTAAATTCAGATTTTCAATGAAATGTGTAAATACAAATGAACAATAAATGTGAAAGAACAAAGATGGAACAGAACAAACAGAATGTGAAAGAACAAAGGTAGCCTAATTTCTACAAATATTAAAATGAATGCCAGACCCAGTCCTATGCTTATCCTATACTCTAAATGCAGAACTTCACTCTGTAAGCATGGAGGGTAAATTCATCTTTATGAAAATCAGCATCTCTGCATTCTTTGATGATGGTCTATTTCTTTTCTCATCAATAATGTGTGCCGCTGTGCTGAACAGACGCTCGCTGTTAACACTTGTGCAGGGTGCGCCAAGATACACACAGGCAACCTCGGCAAGCGCTGGAAAACGGTCCTTATTGACCTGCCAGAAAGCCAAAGGTGGTGCGCTTCGTGCTATCGGTGCCTCACAGAGATAGAATTTAGTCTGCAAGTTTGCAGAATCACAGCTGTCGGGAGCACCCTGTTCCTCCTGAGTATTCAATATTTCGGAATACATGGCCTGCAACGACCCTGCTCGGGCCACTTTGCGGGGAGGCTCTGTGTGCGTTTCTTCGCCTGTCCGTGGTGGGTCTAAGTCTGAAGACACTGTAGGGACAAACGGGGCCAATAATTTAAACGCAGGCATAACAGTTCTGTACTCGTTATACAGTATACGACAAATTAAACGTTCTATTCTACACTACAGTTCTAACCTGCTTTTGTGGCCAGGACACCGGAAAGCAATGTGCGTGCATGGGTCTTGCAAGCATCGTTTGTGAAGTAACGGTCCTTGTACCTTTCATGACAAAATAAAACATTAGCCTGACATTTATTTATTTGCGGTAAACCTACAGAAAAAAATAGGCTATAAAATAGCCTATGTTACTCACCTGGGATCAAGTACTGTAGCCAGGACGTAGAGAGGCTCAGATTCGATGAGGCTGAATCGCTTTCGGAGAGCTTCCAAAAGTGTTTCTTAACACCCTGGTCAGTTTCAGCACTTGTCTGGAGCAGACGGGTCAGTGCCATGATGGCTGGAATAACATCCGCTGCCGACGCTGTTGATGAACTGATGTCCCGTGTAAGCTCCTCGAATGGTGTAAGTAGTGACACTATATTTTCCATCAGTTTCCACTGACTGGCGTTGTAGGTGCATGGCAAATCGTAGTCGGCTGCATAGGACAGCAACACGCGTTTCTGCTCGAGGAGACTCTGTAGCATATAAAAAGAGCTATTCCACCTCGTTTCTACATCTTGTTGCAATCTATGCAGAGGTTGACCAAGCTGTTTCTGTATGTCTTGAAGACGCGAATAAGACAAAGACGAATGTTTAAAATGTCCGACAATTCGTCTCCCCATAGCCAGTATGTCACGGATGGCACGCTGTGACAACAGTCCCTCTTTCACGACAAGTTGCAGGCTGTGTGCCATGCAGCCTAAGCTGGGTAGACCAGCATCTCTCGTGCCCTTTGCCATATTTTGGGCATTGTCCCGAAGTATCACATGCACTCTGTCTTTCGGGATGTTCCATGACTCCAACATAGTGTTGAATGCACCTGCCAACGCCGCAGCCGTGTGTGAACCTGAAAACTCTTGGGAGTGTAGAACCGCCTGCTTCAGTTCAAAGTTTTCGTTGATCCATTGTGCGGTAAGACTCAGCATGGACATCGGTGACACACTTGAACTCCAAATATCCGAGGTAAAACTAATAGCAGTTACGTTGCTTTGTAGAAGGGTGTTAATGTTGTTATATACGGTCTGGTATAACTCGGGCAAAGCGACGTCGGTGAAGTACTTGCGTCCGGGTATTTTGTACCGCGGATCCAAATGGGTTAACAGCCGTGTGAAACCCGCATCCTGTACCACTGATAGTGGCTGTTCATCTAGCCCAATAAATTCCATTACTGCCTTTGTTATGTCTTTTGCTTTTTTACTATCGCTACGGTATGGCTCGCTGCTTTGAAACGCTGCCAAAACTGTGGGCTGTTTTAGCTTCATAGACGGGCCCGCTGCTGCTGATGTTGGAGCAGCCTTTAGCTTCTCATATTCACGAAACTCCGTTACATGACGATTCGTCAAATGTCGTATAAGGTTTGTCGTATTGTACGACTTACTTGACTGTCCTCCACGAGAGATGTCTTGTTTGCAGACGTTGCATATAGCATTTTTCGGATCTTTGGGGGACACTGTGAAAAACTGCCAAACTGACGACATGGCCATGCACGAGTCTGACAGCGGATCCTTCCGCTGCCGCATCGCATTCGCGACTGACGGATCCTTCCGCTGCCGCATTCGCACGTCGGAAAAGTAGAGCAATGCAAAAAAGATCGGTTTTTGCGATCGGCCATTTTTGCCGATCACCGATGGAGTCATTTGGAGTGAAATCGGCCGATTTAAATCGGTGGCCGATAAATCGGAGCATCCCTAGCTCTGTGGCCTCTCCAGGTGTGTGTAGGCCCTGTGCAGCATGTAAGTGATGGCATCCTCCACCCCAATGCTCTCCTGGTATGCAAACTGCCGGGGGTCCAGGAAGTCCTTCACCTGGGGCTTAAGGTGTTGCAGCACTAGCCTCTCCAGGATCTTCATGACCTGTGGTGTCAGGGCGACAGGTCTGTAGTCGTTTGGGGTGCTGGGCCGTCCCTTCTTTGGCACTGGGACGATGCAAGAGGTCTTCCAGAGCTGTGGCACCCTCCTCAGTCTTAGAGATAGACTGAAGAGATGTTGGAATGTGTCCGCCAGCTCTCCAGCACACACCTTCAGAACCCTGGGGTTGATGTTGTCTGGACCTCTGGACTTGTTCACATTCACCCTGGAGAGCTGCCTTCTCACCTGCTCAGATGTTATAAAGCTGTGAGTACAGGTGTCTCCAGGTGTGAAGCATGCTCCCTGGCTCCTGGTGTTGGTAAGGGGAGGCAATTGCTGCTGTGGTGTGAGGGGGTCAGGGGGAGTGGGGGCTACTGTTGCCAGGGGTGCGGTACATTGGAGAGGGGAGGAGAGGGTCGGGGGCTGTGGGGGGTGACAGGGGGATGGTTGGTCAAACCTATTAAAGAAGCAGTTCAGGTCATCCGCCTGCTCTCGGGTCCCCTCCACCACAGTATGTGGCTGCTTGTGGCCCGTGATCTTCTTGAAACCCTTCCACACCTCCTTGGAGCTGTGGGCCACTAGCCCGCCCTCCAATTTCCTCCTGTATTCCTCTTTGGCTGCTCTCAGCTCCTTCTTCACCTCCTTCTGAGCGGCCCTGAGCTTAACGATATTTGTGATCGGTGTCACAATGCCCCAGCAGACCTTACCCATATGTTTTGGACCTGTCCTCAACTGACTGGATATTGGTCAAATTTCTTTAAAACTATGTCCGAGGCACTGGGTATTGATGTACGACCGAATGCCTTGACTGCCATCTTCGGGGTTTCAGAGAGCGATCGACTGACTAACATCCAAAAGAATAGCATGTCTTTTGCTTCCCTATTGGCTCGGAGGAGAATACTGCTTGATTGGAAATCACCGAAACCGCCCACAGTCTCAGCATGGCTGAGAGACCTAATGCTATATCTTAAATTAAAACGAATTAAATACACAATTAGAGGTTCCACAAGCAAATTTTATTCTACATGGGGCTCTGTGTTGGCATATTTTGATGGTCTTAAGACTCTCCCTGAAGTTCCAACCTGAGGGATGCAGGCTTCTGACATGTCACCTCTCTAGTGTTGGTCCATGTAATGTTGCGACGACCTGTCTCTGTAGATCTACATCCTATATGTACTGTCTTGGTAGTTACCTGGTTGCAGCTGTGATACAACAGCATTATTATTGTCCAGTGTGAAAATGTTTTTTTTATTTTTATGTTATTACTATGCTAATGTAACTTTAGGGCCCTGCAGGAAATGTTTGGGGTTGGGTGGGGGGGTGGGCAGAAATGTGTAAAAAAATGAAAATCAACATGTTTAATCATATTGTATTGTGTAACTTTTGAATAAAAAAAGAATTGTACATGTATGTGGACATAAATAAAGCATTTAAAGTGTGTGTGTGTGTGTGTGTGTGTGTGTGCGCATAAAAACGCCTACTCAAAACAAAGACGGAATTTCACCAAAAACTAGAGGGTGGCAACATTTTTTTTTTTTAAATAGCGGTTAAGTCATTAAAGCCGAGCAGGTGATTTTATATAGAAGGTGATCAAATACCAACATATCCTACAGCTGCAGAGGAACATGCGCATGACACACATACACACACACACACACACACACACACACATACAGAAAGATCATCAGCTCATCGAATATGAAGTACACAAGAGTAGAGTAGGCTACACATGGTAGAATATAAACTTGTGACTGACAGTCACATACATACATACACACACACACACACAATCAAAGATCATCAGCTCATCAATACGAAGTAGGCCTACATGAGAGTACACACACAAAACCGGCTAACGTTACTGTTTACACAAGTAAAATCACAGTGTGACAGTCAGATGGAGCATTCGGTAAACAACCAACAGCAAGGTAATGCTATCAGCTGAGTTAAAGAAAACCAACTCTTACCTTTGATGACACCGACATGATCTCTGTTTACCCGTACCTCCGCCGTTCTGTTCGTGGTGATTTTAGAGGCAATAGATTATTTTTGCCCCGCGCATATTGCTATGAATAGTTCGAAGCTAGCGTTAGGTGCGAGGCTGCTTGGTTAACCCATTAGCGGGAACATTATTTGTTTCACAAAATAGCCTGATTTAGTTGACCATGAACATCAGAGACATGCATTACGAATGTTCATCTAAAATACTCGATACTGAGCACTGGTATAAGAACATGAACCAGAGAACAGCAGTAAATGCAATAACCCACAGTCGTCGCTGATGATGTTGCATTTTCGATTAGGATACGTATGGGATTAAAGGGACCGGCGCCGGGTGAAGAGAGAGAGAGGAGAGTGATTTCCTGAAATCCAAATGTCCCGCTAAATTCGGACCAATCACAAAACTGTTTTGCAAGCGCGTCGCCTCGCGCCGCACGCCTGTTGAGAGCGATTCAGTCTTGATTGCAGTGCGAACACAAACGACGAGGTTAATTGCAACATTGTAACATATTGTAACTTACTACCCCCTAAATCGTAACGAAATGTAGGTCTGGAAGCGGCCTAAATCTAGCTTCAATCTGCTTTTTTTCTGTTCTCCGGTCATAATAACTGAATCAATTAGTGGCGGAGAAAATTCATTTGTGGCGGTCCACCACGAATCAATGCATATAGAGGAAACACTGGTGTGTGTGTGTGTGTGTGTGTGTATTATTCCAAATAATTATTCCAACCAACCCACCCTCCTGTTCCTCTCCAGCTTCAACCAGGCTCCACCAACAACAGTCAACCAGGCTCCACCAACAACAGTCAACCAGGAGCCCCCAGCAGCCCCCAGCAGGTGACCAGGAGCCAGTGGGTGTCTAGGCCCAGCGTCCAGCCCGTGTCTACCAGCACCATGCAGCCAGCGGCCAGTGACACTGACCAGGTCCAGTCAGTGACTCCTAAAACGGTCAGCGGGAACACTGAGGTGGTGACCAACACAGATCAGCCAGAGACCATCAAGTCTGAGCAGCCTGCTAAGTCTCAGAGTAAAGTCATGGTGAGGTATGTGGTCCATATCCTTGGGAGGACACACACACACACACACACACACACACCGCTGCATTCCGTATTGGTAATATGCTGTCGATTGTGAGCGTCATCCTCCTCCTGCCTAGAGTGAAGACCCCATACTCCCGGGTGGTGGGTGATGACAGAGCCGCTCCCCAGAGACGTGGCCAGCCACAGGCTAGGACGGTGATCCAGCAGTGCTCCCAGGCCAAGCTGAAGGTCATACCTCCAGGGAGGGGGGCTGAGGACTTGCTTGAGGACTGGGTGGAGGTATAGTAGTTGTCGACCAGGGGAGGGCTGGTGGAGGTGGAAATCAGAGGACAGGCTCACTGTAAGGCATGGAATGCGCCCGTTTTCATACTTGTATGTATTTGATGATTTCTCAGACACAGATTAAGACCACGTCCTAGATCTTAAAATAGTCTTCAATGGAGAATCTTTACTGAAAGTGTGATTTAGTCCAGGATTTGGCTTAAACTGTGTCCAGGAATGGGAACCCAGCCTATTAATTTCAGTTAGTACTAGCACAGAACCTTGGTTCTAACGTGAAAAAATACTATTGTGCAATATGACAACCCTAGTTGACTATCTGTGCAGTATAGTACAGTGGATTGTGTACATAGCCTTTATTTATGTAAACCAGCTCCTTACCTTCTTGTGATTTTATTCTTTTTCTAAAAGTTTTTTTTTTTTTTTCTTTCCTAACACCAGGGGAGCCACCCCTCCTAAATTTCGTTGTTTGGTACCTGTACTGTAGCAATGACAATAAAGTCCATTCATTCATTCATTCCCCCTTCATTGTGTTCTGTGGACAGATTCAAGAAGGAATGGTGATCTACGTGTGTTTCTTCAAAGACGCCACGAAAGACATCGTTCCAAAAATGGGTAAGCTGTTGAGGTGTGACACCAGCTGAAACTGTGTGTCTTCAAATGTCCTTTACATTGTGATTGGTTCACCTCTACAGTAGGCGCTGTGTGCTCAATTTTTGTTACTGGCCTATCACAGTATTCACAAACGGTTGTTATTTGCACCAAATTGATGATGCCTAATTTCACTAACTATCACTAACTTTCACTAACACTATCTAAACATAACTTACTGTAACAATTTGACTGATATAACCCCCCCCCCCTTTATAAATGGAAGCTACCAGCTACCCCTACCCCTACCCCCCATATCAATGGAAGCTACAGTATTTTATCCAAGTAGCACTGTGGCAGAGATCAGTGTAAGAACACCAGTCTACATCCACTTCCTTCCCTAATGGACATGTTAATCAACACTAAGCTGTTCTATACTATTAGACCTGAAACAGCTGCCTGCAGTAGCAGAGATTATCTTTGTCAGGGGAGGCTGGTGGAGGTAGAAATCGGAGGACGGGCTCATTGTATTGCAATGACATAGATGCATGGGATGGAGTGAGGAATGGTATCAATCACACATGTTTGATGATACCATTCCTTATTCCATGTCATGTATTACAATGAGCACGTCCTCTGATGTCTACCTCCACCAGCCTCCCCTGGTGCGTATGTATATAACAACACTAGTGAGTATGATTCCATGTCTCCCTAGTGGACACTCTACTCAACACCAAGCTGTTCCGTGACGCCCAGATGCGGCAGGTGTCTGTGCTGGAGCTCCCAGGCAGCGTGCTCATCCTCCCCCAGGACACCCTGAGAGGAGAGCCCGCCGACAGGAAGAAGATGATCTACCCGGACATCGCTGAGAAGCAGTGGGGGGAGCAGCTCTACACCAACTTTGTCTCGGGCTGTGAGAAGATGCTGGGGGCCTCTAGTAGGTGTGTCAGTGCTGGGTGCACGATCCAACATGGCAGCTATGGAAGGAGACAGGAGATCTGCCTAAACTCCAAAGCACCTTTCACACACCTGGTTGAGTTTTGATGCTAGTTTGGATGTGGATGGTCAAAGTTGTGTCTGAGTTGTTATTTAAATACCAAGACCCAACCGATATTGTAAATGCAACTGTGTTTTTTGTTAGTTTAATTATATATATATATTTTAATGCAAATTACAAATTTTGTTATAAAATGAGAAAGATGTTATGAACATGTAAATTTGGCACAGGAGGAGTTTTACAATGTGTACAATGTACTGTTTACAGGGGAGGCTCGTGGAGGCAGAAATCCGAGGACGGACTCATTGTAATGCATGGAACATTCCTCACCGTTTCATACATTACAATGAGGCCGTCCTTTGATGTCTACCTCTACTAGCCTCCCCTGATTGTTTACTGCTTCCAAACCTGATCTTGACATGACAGAGATGTTTTATATTACTTGAAAAAAGCTTTTATACAACAGGGGGAATGCCCGTTCTAAATTCTACCTTTGTTTATGCCAGGCTCAAATACGGTGGCTGAAATGATTCTATTTTTATGACACAAGTTTGTGATATTGTTATTTGTGTTTGTCACATTTTAGTGCAAAACAAGTGTACCATTCTGTCTTGAATGTCTTTATTGTCGAATGGGGATACCATATTTTGAATATAAATATATAAAATCGGTTTTCCAACACATTAAAACTACAGTTTATTTGTCTCTGGTATACTCATCGTTCTGTATCTCTTCCATCAACGCACTACCCTGGAGCGTCATTTGTACCGCTGGACTAAGTTCGATGTTTCTGCGCTCGACTATTCCGAGTCAAGCCTAGCCAGCGTAGTTGTGGCCACTTCGCCGCTAGCACCCAGCATCAAATGGCGTTTTTCCATCAGCAGCCCAGCCCAGGTCGGGTCGGGTCACTTTAGCCCGCTTTTGAACAGTTCTGGTTTTCCATTATACACAACCGACCCGGACTAGTAGGAGGAGTAGACGATAGTAGGCGGAGTTACGCGTCATAACAGCTGTCAACGGGAGTTGCGGTGCTGCACTCTCTCTATATATTTCGGGCTAAACTGTGCAGTGTAGCCGGCGTCCTGGTTCCTCCAGCAACCGGACACTTCCATAAATAACAACAAATATGTAATATGTAAATATGTATAATACCCCGTTCATTGATAAAATGACGCCAGGGATGGAAAGGGGTGAAGGGGGATGATGAAGCTCTGGACTACGGAACGGCAGCACAGCACAGCGGGGGGAAATGCGATAAGAATTATGTCAAAATGCAGCACCATCATGCACAGATCAGCCTTAAAACATGTAACGTTAGATATATATCGTTATACAGGGAGCGATGTATTTCTACGGAAAGGCTGATAGATTGTAGAATCTTCTTGTCGGTAAAACGATGGAATCAATCTATTGAGGATTGTGATCTTAAATGCGTTGTGTCATCTCATGATAGATTAGGTGCACACTGCACAGCATACACGATTTGACAAGGAAATAGGATGTTCAACACGGGTTGGAATCTCTGTACTTGATTTATTAAGACAGTCAGCGAATGGTTCATCAGTACAGTACCACAGCATCGGCATTCAACGACATCATTATACAGACAGGCTGATAGATACGAGTGCAGCGCTGTCTTGCTGGTAGTCAAATATATGTATTTATACAGCATATGGATGTTACGTGCCTGTTACCTGCCGATTTCAGTTCTAGTAGTTTAGATCTCGCAACCAGGGAAACGCCGACAAGACGCGAATCTACCGGCATTTGACTCATGAGTGAACGGCGAAAATGGCTGGACGGCACAGCAGCAGCAGCGGGTGAACTCCCGGTTCATCGAGTTTACGGTTAAAAGCATAACTTCTCGGGGTGTCAGCGCGGTGGTTAAGGGCTCAAAATGACCGTAGATCGATGGTGAAGTTAGCAAAGGAGTATTGTGTTTGTACCACCTCCACAGCCAGTGTTATTCACGGGCAAAGACGGTGCATAATAGCGATTTTTGTATTGTGCTTGTTGTAAATAAAAGTTCTATGATTCATTGAAATGACATTAAACTGAGATAATACGATGGTCAGCATAATTTTTCGAATCTTTATTAATAAGCTATTACAGAAACTCTAGTGACATTTTCCTAGAGCGAATGTGGTATTTCAAGATGGCGGTTAGTGAAGAAATCTATGGACATGGGATGACGATTTCCATTGACCAATCAACGGTGTGCAGCGTCACACGTCACACGCAGCCTGGCAAAAAGATCCGGATCTTAAAATGTAGACCCTGGTCTCGATGTGGAGCTAAAGAAGCGAGCCGAGCCGACCTGGGACGACAAATGGAAAAGGGGAAAAGAAGCAGGCCGAAGCGGGCTGGCTTGCTTTGGCCTGCTTTGGCCCTGTAGTGGAAAAGCACCATAACATGGATGAGTACCTGCAGAGGGTTTTTTCTGACTTTTATTCAGAAACTTTTTGGGGGGACTTTTATTCTGAAACATTTTTTTCAGACTTTTATTCAGAAACATTTTTTCCAGACTTTTATTCAGAAACTTTTTTTTTCAGATATTTATTCAGCAAAAAAAAAAGTCTGACTTTTATTCAGCAAAAAAAAAATCTGACTTTTATTCTGAAACTTTTTCAGTTGAACATAAACTAAACTATTTAAATGCTGCTATTGTTTGCGCATTTTTTTCGGAGGATGCAAAGTTATAATGTCGCGTAGGCTATGGAGATGTTGTAGTTGATCCCAAAGTCTGTTCAAACCCAGGCAGCGAGACCAGCAGGAAAACACAACTAGATCTTCTATAATTCTAACTGGATAGTACTTTGTTTCCAATCATAATTAGCTAGATTACTTACTTAGCTAGCTTACCTTTACTTATCAAATGTACATTTTGTGATATAAACGCAGTGCACACACACCGACAATGCATGTCTAGCATAGGCACAGCACATCACCATAAAAGTAATGCATTTTTGTTATGCTTGTTGTAAATAAAAGTTCTATGATGCATTGAAATGACATTAAACTAAGATAATAAGATTTTTCAAATCTTTATTAATAAGTTTTTACAGAAACAGTAAGTGACATTTTCCGAGAGTGAAATCTGTTGTCTGGTGAATTGCATTGCCTACACTTATTTACATGTTATTTCTATTATTATGAAAAAACCTCACACATAGGGCCGCACAATGCCCAGGGGCCTCATTCATAGAACGTGCTTAGATCAAATTTTGATCTTACTCGTGTCGTACGTAGAAAACCACGTCAACGTAGTGATTTATACAATTTCAACGTGAGTCAATTTGATCGTGGAAACGATCGTAGCTCGACGTCGAGTATTCAACTTGCTTACGCACATTACCTACTGGTTATGCGGAGTTATTACAGGCATGTGAGCCGCACTGCCTATTGTAATTCATGCAAGTGGCTCGTAATAAAATTAACAATGTTGTTATCAGCCGAGAAAATGAGTTTAATTCAAGATTTAAAAGGAACTGATGTTTCTGATTGTATTTCAGTCTTCCTTTATATCCCTCCGGAGCTGTCTATCTCCCCTTCAACATGCCTAGTGCGTTCCACAACGGACCTTGCCCGGCCAAGCTCTAAATTATACTGGATTTTCTCCGGTGTCTGGGAGTGAGCAGCCATATAAGAATAAGACCACCTGATAAGAATAATACCATTATATTATTATTACAGTATAAGCAGCACTCGAGTTGAGGGGGGATGGCATCCCCCCTGAAATAAAAACAGTCAAAATCGCCCCCCTCTTTCCATACTTAATGTCATTTTATCAATGAACGTGGTATTACTGCTATTTCAAGGTGCGAGGGGGCACGCACACATGCAATGACAGTTACTGACACTGAAGTCACTGGCGAGGGGATGCTAAAATTGTCCTCTTATGATAAAATCCACCACCTCCCCTGATTTTCTTTTACAACTTGAGTAGAGTATAAGCATGTGCCTGTGTGCCTGGTTAGTTGTCATGATCAAACGTTACAAACGCAACTTACCGAGAAGCCACCCTTCTCTGCCCTCTCCCACTTCCAGACGAACGCCTACCCTATATTATAGCACTTGTCTTAATTCAGTCGCTATAATTCAGCCTCTATCACAGGGCGTTAATACAAACCTCATTCACCTGCGTTCATTTTTACCTGCGTTGGTATTTATAGAAGGAAGCACGTACGCAACTTTAAACCATCTCAGCCCGTTTTATAAATAATGCTTACGTCCGTTTAGAAAACTGTGCTTACGTGAAAGTCAAAGATGACGTTCAAGTACTTTTTTTATGAATGAGGCCACAGGTCTGGTCTATACCCATCAATAGTTCACACTGCAGCAACAGCAGCATCACATCCGAGATACAGTGCCAACTAAGTTACAGTAATAATGCTCTACAACAAAACTAGAGAAGTAGGCTACCTACAAAAACGTTCTGATGCCAAAAGCGCTCTCTCTCTGTTGTTGTTTTCTCTCTCTCTCTCTCTCTCTCTCTCTCTCTCTCTCTCTCTCTCTCTCTCTCTCTCTCTCTCTCTCTCTCAACTCAATTGGTGCTTGGGCCTACCTTATTTGAAGAGAAGCTCACATTGCCTTTCTTGGACGCAAACAGGTTAATCACCATGTCATTGAAGTCCGGTGATTTTGGGATGAAGTCCCACTCAATAGACAGCATAGCCAGGGCGTTCAGCCTATCTTGTCCCATAGTACTTCTGAGAAATTATTTGATCCTCTTAAGTGTACTGAAACACCTCTCTGACTCTGCCGATGTCATAGGGATTGTGATGGCTATTTGCGTCAATTTCAATGTCTCCGAAAAAGTGTTCTGAAAGTGTTCTCGGTAATCATCCTCAAAAGTGACATTGCAGATGTTAAACCCACAAACTCCACACTACTGTACATCGCCATCAGCTCCCCTTTCAGTTTCTCTTTGCAGATCATCGGGAAATGTTCACTTGCACTTAGCTACACTTGCCGTTAGCCAGTCCTTTCGTTGAAACCAAGAAACACAACATTTACGGTTTTGTCGTTTGACCTTTTGTGTTATTTGAACACCGTTTGGACGATGTGCCTCCTGTCTCACTTCCAATTTTTCCTACATTAACGAAAATGGATGAGAAAGTAAATAATCCACCTTGTTTAGCATGCTAATACCCGCAATTGCCGCTTCACTTCACTACTCTTCTCCCCCCGACAGTCGGCCTGCCTCACCTCGCTATTGTACTGCTACGCATGTGTAGAAATGGGATGGCAGCTCAAATTAAAAATGTTTGTATGTTTAATTTTCAGGTAAAACAATTCCCAACTAAGCCCTTGTGAGGACAGACACACTCGCCTTGTGTCTTACGGCTATCACTCAGAGGAGCGATACAGCCTCAGTCTCCTGCCATTTCTGAACGTGCCCCCACTCCTGAGATTTGGGGTGGGGGAAAGCATTTGTGCACTTGCCGTTGAAGTTATGAGTCTGAAAAATAAGTCTGAAAAATGACTTATGGATGAACAGTGGTGGACTGAGCTATGTGGCGGGAATCGTACAAACAGTCGGACATGGCAGAGTGATGGACGTTTTCTAGCTCATGCCGCAAACAGACAAATGTGCTTGCCCTGAGAAAATGACAAGAACTAATGATGACACACAGTGAAATGTTTTGATAAACGAGGGTAAGAAACAGCCCTAGATAGGTTTCAATGAGGACGTAGGAAGTAAACTATTGATTTGCTGCTATGGTCCGTCCTACTTCCTTTTGTGTTGTTTGTATCCTTCAGGCCTATATTTGCATACGCAGGCCTGCTTCAATACAGTGGGTGGAGGTAAACTACGAATATCGTATCGTTTTACATGCTGTATTTGGGATAGTAGTCATGTGTTGTAAAATTCTTGCAGGTTCGAGGGTCTCTGGTGTGAGGGTCTCTCAAGGCATTTCCATGTTTGGAGCCTTCCTTATAGGCTAGCAGGGGTCTCCAACCTTTTTTCGTCCGAGAGCTACTTTGAAAAATGTTTAAGTGGCCGAGAGCTACTCATATCTTATTACTTACATTCATTCTCATAACGTATCAATACACTCAGAGATTCTTCACTAGCATGCTCTGTTTCAAATGTCAACGTGTAAGCTCACTATAGTAGTAGCAGTGTATTCTGTATCCATATATCAATGTATCACATCACCTCCATTCACTATCAAAAGCTTATAATTGTATGGTCCACATGTGTGTAATAAGTGCATTCACCTTTTCTAGTCTTTTCAGTAAGAAAACATTAGTATTTTTTTCTTCTTTTGTCTCTTTCAAAAACATTTTTGCATGTGTGTAATAATTACAGTTAGGTTAGTTGGATACACTCCAGCATTCACTCATTCCTACACTTGAGATGAATGTCACTGCATGGAGTCTACAAGACTTAGGTTCACTCTTATAGAGTCATTTAAATGCTCATATGTCAGTCTTGTTCAGAAGTAGTAGATTTCATTACATTCATATCAGAAAAATCTGATTCTCAAAGGCATGTAGAGCCAAATAAAGCAAATACTTTCAGGGCTGCTTGGTGAATATTCTTATAGTTGCTTGGGTCTACCAGGCTCCAGAAATGTAGCTGGACATTATTCTGGAGCTTTATAACCTCCATCTCCATTTCTCCAGGCTTGACACTGAACAGTTCAGCTATCTGCTCTCAGTGTTTCCGTTGGTTGCTGCCTTGGGGGGGTGGCATGGACTGTGGCATATGTGGTCTTCACTACCTGTCTACTTTCTCACCTGGTTCTTGCTCTCTCCTTCTCTATCCTCCTCTCCCTCTTTTGCTGTCAACCAAAAGGCAAACATAACAACCAGAGTATGTATAATTTAATAAGAGGTATAAATGGATCCATATCAATTCATAACATAATTCGAATTGAATATTGGGTTGCTGAAAAATAAATTGTATATCCATCTATAGAAAACAGACATTTTCAATGAGTGAGGGTTTGTTCCAATGCTTCAATCCACTGTCCATGTACTGTAAATATACCATTATGATATTACCATAAAGCCCAATTCTAGCAGAATAAGAAAGATTGTATATCTACTTTAAGTAAAATAATAAGTTAGCTCTTTAGCTGGCATGTGTGCAGCAGACTAGCTCATCTCATCACCTCTGAGCTAGCTAGCTAGCTAGTTCTTTGACACTATTCACACCATGGAACTATAATCAGACACTAGTCACAATAATAACAACCTTTCTCTGTCAGAACACTCAGCAAGTATATTTGCTAACGTTTCAACTTGCTTACTTTCATCTGCAGACATCTCACCCTGCAAAAACTCTCTGCGCAAAAAGTATATATTCTCCAGCGCTGGTACAGCGCGAAGCGAAGTGTGGAGATAGGTCTGGCTATGCGAGACTACTGGCGGACTAATGTTACTGTGACGGCTATGAGTAGCCTGGTTGTCTGTCTATATGTTTGTGTCTGTTCTGGTTGTCTGTGTCTGTGTGTTTGTGTGTGTCTCTTTAAAACATAAATAGGAGATGAGTCCAGTCCAGGGAGTCCACCCCCCCTTGGTAATTGGGAAATCATCCGGCCAATCAACACCAGCCAATAATCAACACCAACCAATCATCAGAGGCCACACCATACAAAAGACCTTGAGAGAAAACCAGCAGCAGCTGTGTGATCCATTCACAGTTCCCACCATTTTGTATTGCCTTGCTGGTGGTTTAGTTGTTAGGAGTTTCTTTGTTTAGTGATATTGTTAGTACCTTGTTAGAGATCATTTGGTTATAATTGTGTTGATACTTTGATTAGATGTTTTGTTGATATTTGAGTTTTGTATTCACTAGTCACTTTATACTTTAAGGATTTGTTATTAGTGACTTTTTGGTTTATTGTTTTAAGAACCATCCTCGGGATGTGTTTATTGTTTGTTTTCTTTTGAGGCATTTGTTTGTAGTTTCTAGTTCTGTTTTTATCCGTACCATAAGACTTTTAAATTGTCTTGGCCTAATAAATATCTTTATATTACTCATAAAACCTGTAATTTGTTACTTCTTCTTCACCCTAGAGAACTAGAACGTAACAGTTACCAACGAGCTCATGGGCTTGCCACTCACTAGGCTACACAACGACAGAGCGACGGCGAAATGCAATTTCAATCTCTGGCCACACAGCCGCTTTCTCATTGTCGCGCAAAATAATCTCTGGCCACATGGAACCGTGTATTCAGGTACACTGGGCATGCGCATACTGGTAGACCCAGAAAATGATTAAAATATAATTGAGACAGTACTGTAAAATAATAGAAATTCATTCATTTTCATTCAGGTAGTATTGTCAACTCTCGATCAATCTTCTCTCCACTTACATTACATCTGCATCCAACATATGGCATATGTATACGTTATTCATCTGTGTAAATGTAGGTTGTATAAAAAGAGCTGATGCATAATAAATGTTATGATAATTGTTATATATAAGTATATATAAGTGCCTCTTGCTAAGATGTTTCTAAGATGATAAATAATATCACAGCACTGGTTTATCAAGTGTAGGCTATTTATAGCACAAGACTTGCATTGAATGGTTGGGCCACACGCAATGCGCACATACATCAATCAATCAAACTTTATTTATACAGCATATGGATGTTACGTGCCTAATGCCTAGACCTTTGATGTGCTCATCATTTTATTTAGCCTATAGCACAAGTCATACATTGAATGTAACCAAGTGCTGATCAGTCTTAAGTAAACCACAATACATGTGTGGGTGTCCGCGTCATCGTTATTGCAAACGCACCCAAACGCCGACCACACGACTCCAAAACACCCTCCAAAACACCCTCCCAGCGTTATCGTCTCGTCACCATCACTCAGCGGAGTCATGTAGCCGTGAGGTGCAAACGATATCTGATCATCGCCATTTCAGCCAAATCCGGCGCTGTGTAGGCTATGCCTTAGTAGGGTCTTGTAGTCTGCCACAATATTGCAGTGTTTGCCATACTGGAGAACTGGTTACTGGTTACTGGTGAAACCTTAACAGTTAAAGTGATTCTGGCACTTGACACGTTGGGCAAAAGCCGTTAAACATGCCCAGGAATGATTTCAACTGTGTCTAGTTTTGGGGCATTTTTAATGGCTAGGTGTTCCATTGTTCCAGTGTTCAATTGCGGTTGGCCACTTGTTGGTTACCCTGTAGGATACGGGTGGCCAACCAGTCAGAGACTAAGAGCCCCCCAAAATTATTGGGGTACCACAAAGAGCCACATCATCCATGCAGGCTCACAAAAGCTCTCACACACACACACACACACACACACACACCTCACTGGATTGGCAGGGAAGTTTAGCTCTGTATGGTTAATAACAAAGCATATTTTAACGTTCAAATATAAGCGCCTCCAGATGGGTACACACAGCGATGCATGATTATGAAGGGGCAATGCCCAGTCACGTGATAGGGGGTGGTGACTTTACTTTCTTGTGATTGAACAACTGCTCTGTCAAGAATGGAATAATAGACCCTCCTACTTTAACTTCAAGGATGAAAATAGTCATGCCCAACTGTCAATGAGTTTGATGTGTGGAAGAGACGGGAGCATCCACAAGAGATGAATTAGCTTTTAGAATGTTTGGAGAGGATGCTCAGTCTATGTAATCTGATCACAGCTGAGATGGCACGGTTTGATTTTAACGAGTCACTAGTACACAAACATGATGGGGGGGGGGGATGACCCCCAGCTTTGAACGGGTTGAATATCAGGTTGAATCTCGTTTTGAGTCAAGGGGTAAAGTGCAGTTAGAAAGACAGCATGACCCCCGCAAACCCCCCTCGTGTGGTTTTGTTCTCAACACTTGCCTCCTCAAATCCCAGAAGCATGAAGCGCTACTGCTCTGTCGTTACACATCATAGGTAACCTGGCTGACAAATCATACTGCTGTGTTGGGGTCTGAGTTATATAGGCTCCCTGCCATATTAGGCCGATATACCTGAATGTTGTGGTCGTTACACTCCAGGCAGGGAACTCTACAGAGCAGAGCCATCCAAACACGCCGAGCTTAAATGTATTACCATTTTCATGGATAATGGTTAAACTTGACATGAGTGTCAGCTGGTTCACCCAAATGCACAAACACAGTCAATTGTAACTGTAACATCGTTGACCTTTGGGAATGGGAATGGATGTAACACAATGAAATTACAAACACTATGGGCCAGATATTAAACTTTTAGTGTTTTAATTTGGGTGCATCTTCTACATTATGTTCCAAATATAATCATGTTATATCCCCACACCAATTAAGATAACAACAAATCCACAATAACAATAGATATAGAAATAAAAAAACTGAGTGAAATGGTTCAAAACAGTTTATTTTATTGTATTTTTTTCCTCCAGACAAACACATTGATTTCTGGACCACAGTAGAGGATGGAAACCTTTCACAAACATTTTTTATTATTATCATTATTTGAAAATACAAATATAAAATTATACTTTCCACATCTGATATGTGAGAGACCCCCATCCACTTATTTTATTTTTTACAACAGGGCTTGAGCAAGCCATACAAGAAGACCTGAAAGATGCTTTCAGACAGTCAGTCCGTTCAGTCAGCTCTCGTGGTAAAAAGTCCGTTAACATTAAAAAATGGGCAAGTGTTAGGAATGGGCAAGGCAATCAGAGAGGATAAACCCTACATGGGAGCAGGAGAGAAAGCCTAAGGTAGGGTCATGTGTAGGACCAAACAGACAGTGTAGGACAGAACAGACTGGACATTAACCACTGTGCCGCTTCTCTAAACCTGCACACACACACACACACACACACGCGCATAAGCACACGTACACACACACACGGACACACGGACACACACACACACACACACACACACACACACACAGTCTCTCTCTCTGTTTAGCAGTGACCTGTGCCATTGTTACTCATTGACCAACTATCCTTTACACCACAAGTATCAGCGACAGTATCTACATCCCACATTTTCCAGTACAGCCATGATGCATCATGGGGGGGGGGGGAAACTGTGTTTAACATGGTACAAACAGTGTTGGCTACTTAAAACATTTCAAATAGAATAGTTTAATCTGAAATGAAGGTTAAGCTTTGAGAAATATTCCAAAGATATTCCATATAGATATATACACTCATATTATCCTTATTCTTTGTATATACGTACGTATATACATACAGTATGTACCTGTAATTACAGAATGTGTATGCTGTGAATCTTAATTCAGTGACGGGATGATTGTTTGGCCATTGCCTAGCACTTGCCTCAAGATTCAAGTTTAAATGGATACGGTAGTACGCTCCAAATATCACCTTCCAGGTCGTTTTTTTTGTTCTTTTCATGTTTTTTTAAACTAACCAATGATTATCCAATGATAAACTAGTCTAGTAAGATGTGTAACATTCATCAGCTGTAAACTGCCGTCAATGTGAAAAAGTACAACAGAGCCATGCTACCTTAAAGTCCAAGCTACAAGATCAAATCCCCCAAAATGAAAAAATACATTAAACTCATGAACATGGTGTCACCTATTTCTTTTTTTTTTAAAGACCAGCTTTTACTTTAATCAAATAATAAGCCAGGTAGTGATATCCTTAAAGGAACATTTCAAACAAAGGTATTATCTTGCAGTCTTACCAGCTACTGGTTAATCTTTGTATTACTCTTGCTCTAGTGACATGATGTTGCCATAAAGTCACACTTTCTGACTAGGTTAAAATGAGCATTATCCATAATCTTGGAGGGAATGCATGTGTGACACTGCAAACACAAGCATATCCTACCTGCATTCTGATTATGCATTTCTAAAATGTAATAGTATTTAAGACTGTAAGTCTAGTTTCACTGAATTTGTTGTTTGTCCTATACCAACTCAGCAATATGTTTTGCACAGTCTCGTTTTTTATATTATTTATCAAAATAAGCGTTTTTATAAATATCTCGAGATTTATCAGAATAAGCCTGGATTTTCCTTTAGCAACGTTAATAGAATACCACCCAGAAGGAGTTTGAAAGAATATAATATAAAACAAAACAAATTGATTTGATTTCAAAAGGACTTAATGACACCCCGACTTTGATTAGAGTAAAGAGCTGGTTCCATGGTTCCCGCATTAAAAATAATTCACTAAAATGTTGTTGATAAACTATGTTGACACATAACAAAACAGTATCCAAAAATAGTAGTGCCATTGGCAACAGTGATATTTCTAAGAGTACAAACATTACAGTTTTTATTTAATGATTAATGATATCCATAATAGTCATTATTGTTATTATTACCATTTATCATCATTAATCTGTTGTAACTTTCTAAATATAATATAATGTTTTTCCCCATTCATGTAGTAAAATCCATCCTATTCATAATTATAGCTTGTGTCCCTCTTTAAAAATAATCATAATAATAGTACTTAAAAAAACTGTTTTGCATAACTAGCGTTAGCATTTAAGGTAGTATGGCACACCCCTTTTTAAACATTCAAGGGTGGGGATCCAATTAATGCCTTGTTTACAATTCGGTCTTACAGCAATTTCTTCTTCAAATGTCTTCAATGAGAGCTTTGGTTAGCTGAAACCATGTGAGATCAGCAAAACAGAAAATAAATTTAGAAAAATGCTACAGAAACAAATGTCAGCATTTCTGTGTAACTATGATTAATTAATAAGATAAAGTTCTATCCTTACTCATTCTAAATCTGCTAATAACTACATCTACTTCTTAATCTTAACTACAAAACATCTACCACTAGTCACTAGGAGAGAGAGAGAGAGAGAGAGAGAGAGAGAGAGAGAGAGAGCGAGAGAGAGAGAGAGAGAGAGAGAGAGAGAGAGAGAGAGAGAGAGAGAGAGAGAGAGAGAGAGAGAGAGAGGCGGGGTCAACAAAGAAGTGTATAGATCACTACACTGGCATCAAAGACAGCACTCTGTTACAAGGTAATTAGACATTTTCTTTTTTTTCACACTTTACTGAAATACATTGATGATAAACATAAGATTATTGTATAAGGTGACAGGGAATGGAGAGAGAATTTGATGGATGTACAGTACATAATATTATTGTTAGCATAATAATTATTATTAATATAATCATTAACAACCACAAAAATATTGATACAAATCCTTCTGATTAAAAATGTAAATCATTCAAGGGAACATATGTTTTCTATTTTGAATTGATAATATACATGTTTCGATTTTTTTTGTTAGTTTGATTATTACTTCATCAAGCCCCCTTTTTATTTAAAAAGAATCCTGCATTCTGCTTCACCTGGTTGTTGAGTGAAGTGAAATGAAATGAAACAAAAAAAGAGGACATTTCGTAAAACAAATCTGCAAAGAGATAAAACAATACACTGTAATCAATTAATATATTTAAATAGCATTTCAGATTTATAAAGAGGAACTTTTATTTGAGCACATCCAGTCCCTATTGGCAGGAAATTAGTGCAGAGGCTATGGAATAACATTCTGCTCAGAGTTTTCCTTAAACTTTTTATTTGGCTAGCTCTAAAATGCTTATATCTATGGACTAATTTGTATGGGAGAAATATTTTCATTAACATACAAATCCATTGGGCTGAAATCCAAGAATTTTGCATTCCAATTCCAACAGCCAATATCTTTCATCTCTGTCTTAAATAGTGATTTAAAAAACAAAACAATCCTTCATATACAATATTGCCCAATCAAGACCATTTCAAATAGCAAAGACTTGAAATGTTCAAATAGAATATGGTCACATACTTCCTATTGTCACAGTGCAACAACTTGGTAATTTCAATCTGTTTACTCCTAGAATAAATTAATTTGTTATCTCTCCTAAGACTAAATTCACTGAGGTAATGGTAGAAGATGTTTGCCTTACTAATTAGTTCAAGACAACATCCAATGAATTTAAAATATGCATGACTTGAAATATTGCCTCTGACACATTAAAATTAGGCCCTCTGTTCAAATGGGCAAACAGCACTAATAAGCAAAACAAAAATGGAAACAATCATAACATATAAAATGAAACAGCACACGCAGATCGGTATGAAATGCCTGGACACTATTCAACATCTGGTATTTTTTCAACAGATACAAAGTAAAAGTGTGCTTTGGATTTGATCACGTTTTCTTTTTTTGTACTATTGACTTCAAAAGTCCCAGTAAAAGCCTTTCACTTGTGAGTGCCAAAAAGGAATTGAACAGGTACAGTAGGTGTCCTCTTTGAAAGACATTATGCGTCCATGTCCAGTGTTAACCTTGTCGTCTTTTTGAAGCTGTGCACATCTTAGCTCACAATGTAGACAATATGCTGGTATGACATTAGCACAGTATAAGAAAGCTGACAGTATTTACAGAGCAAGCCAACAGTGTTCTTGTAGGATCTCGTCCTCAATGGGGTTATCATGGCCTTTGTACTGCAAATGATGATATATCATATCATATAGTTTTCAATGTCCTCATCTTTGACAGATGCCCTCTAGCACAGTACAGCCTTTATGATAAACCACAACAAATGGTATCGTAATCTCTCTGAAACGATTATATGCAGTGACTGGAATAATATTTACAGTTATTTGTCTTTTTTAAAATTTGAATTCACAAAGTATTAAAAGAAAAGTCTTCTTTTTTATCTTGACAACAAAAACATTTTTAAAACATTTATAAAAAAGGACTGTGAAAATATTGTAGTCCTCTTATTGCCCAAAATAGGTAAATATGGTTAACTACATTACAAGAAACAAAACCCCAAATAGCTCCTAAGATTTATAAGTTTACCATCTCTTTTTTAACTTCAATTAACACGGACTCTATTCAAGCCTCACTAGTTAATATCAGTTGTCTTGTGTGTGCAAACTTATGCCTGAAGATGTTTTCATTACCAAAAAAACCCAAAAACAAATAACCATTGCAACATAGTAATCTCCAAAAACGGAATACCCCCCCCCCCCAGTAATAAACAGAAATAAGCCAGTTTACATACTGCATACATAGTTACTCTTTTCAGGGAGTACAACACATACACAAATAATGAATACCAAGTTTAGATTAACTAGAATTAATCGTCTGTGATTAATTCAAAGGCTACACAGAAACTAAGAAAATAAACTATTAAAATAAGGAAAATGATAATGTAATTTTCTTTTTCTTAAAAATCCTACAGAAAGGTCATGGGTTACAGCTGGATATAAAGTATCTGAAAGCCAGGTTTTGATTATAGTACAGCAGATCGTTGTATCTTTTTCTGAGATGATTTTTCTGACATTTTTCTTTTGTTCTTTACATGGTGCCACCTCCACTCTCCTTCTCTGGGTTGATGCTGTAGTGCTTGGCGTTGGATGGCATCACCTGTACACAGAAGCAGTTAGAAACTCCGGCCTGTCTTCCCCGGGCCTCCTGAAATACTCTGCTGAAATCAGAAACAAACACATTCAAGGGCCAGTTAACATCAAAAGCTCTTCCCCCTCAATCTCCATGGCATAGATACAATATGTTGTGTCTGAGAGATTTTCAACAGCCTATATGTTCTTATGTGTCTTACGCTCTTCATGCAGTTGGATTTCTGAAGCATCACTTCATTTCAATTTCCGCATGTTCTGTCCAGTAATACGTCAAACTTGATTGATAGCAACACTACTGGCAATTTTACAGAGGGTGGAACTGTTTAAAGCTAAAGTTGAAGGGTACTAAACCAAATTAAACTGCTTCTCATTTCAACCCTAACCTTGTGGGGGAGAAAGCTATGGTCCCTGTGTACACTCAGAGGGCTCTATTTTCAGCCGGTGCAAAATGGACGCAAGTCCCAATGCAGGCATGTTGGAAATGTGTGTCGCCGCTAACTGGTGAAAATACCACAGCACTGAAGCACTATATCGCCTGCGCTCAGGTGGGCAGAGTAGTGGTAATAGAAGCATATTCATGACGATGAGCAGGTAAAGTGCCTTAGGTGGGCTGAAAGATTCTGGCCTTGAAAATAGCACTAATATTTCAGACACAGCCCATATCGCTACCACCCCTGCCCTGCGCCAAGACTGTTTTTCTTACTGTTGAAATATAGCCCTTAGAGTGTTCCAAAAGGGTCCTTCGGCTGTCTTTATAGAATAACGTTTTTAGAGCCTATGTAGTACCCTCTCTCTGAAGATGGGTTCAAAGGGGTCTCCCACAGGGACAGCAGGAGCACTCTTTTTTTGTTCTAGGTAGAACCTTTTGTATAAATATCTCCTTTTCCCAGAGTAGTGGATGGCCAGGCAATAAGATCTCAGTTCAGACACAACATAGCAGGTGGCAGAGCCACTGACACTGTACCACACAAGGCTTATGAGGCAGCAGGCTTGAGCATCACTCCCAGTGTTAGTGTATACACAGCATGCACAGAGAATAGCAATAGCGCTCAATAGTGCCGCTTATACACTATCACCCCATGTCCAAGTGAGCCAGTGTACTAGCGCCAGAGAAATGTATAGCCAAGAGTATCAATAAGTGATTACTTTGTAGAATGTCTGCGAATGCCACTACATTCCAAGGTGGGCTGTAAACAGGAAGAGTGTCTCAGTTCTATGGTTTTCTGGCACAAGCACACACTGGCTTGCTTGGATATAGCTTGACAAGCAAGTCATCTACAGGTGAGATGAGCGGTTAGTAAAAAAAAAAAACTAAAGAAACAATAAACAGGTTTACAGACAACTGTGCTTCATTCTGTTGCTTTCTCTGATGGCTGGAATGATGCGACTGTAGATGGCCCTGTCTAATATTTGAAGACATACTAGCAGCCCATTTGAACTGTCAGTATCCTTGACTTAAAAGAGCTCTGCTCACACAATGTCCACCCACTGTTTGGACCAAGTGAAAATATGAAATCGGAATCTAGAGCAACGCACATGGCCAACATAATGCTACATCACTGCCTGCTATAACTCTTCACTGTTAAAAATAAATAAAAATAAAAATAAAAACAGTGCATGCATACAGAACCACTATGCCAACTACAGTACATAGGGTCCAATTACTGTCCATCTCATTTACAGCAACAGTTGCTTGGCAAAGAGATACCAGGGAGAGAAGAGCAGTGTGGACGAGATGAGTCATTTGGAACCTGTGGTATTGTAACTAGTTTGACACTGGCACTGGAGCAATGACAAGGCCAAAGTGACACCATTCAGTCACACACCAGCATTTCAGATTTTTCGACCACTTGAGTAACGGTACCTAATCAAAATGAGTACCTAAAAACCACCTTTTTCATTCTACTTCAACACTGCTCCTAACAGACTAATAGCTATGAGGGTTTGTGAAAAGGCGGGGGGGGGGGGAGAGTGGTGTTGCTGTTGGGCAACTCTAGTTCTATAGTAACTATGACACTGCCCTGAAGCAAGTAGTCTCACTATATAGACATGTATACACAAGCTGTCACTTTCTCCTGCTCACACAGACTCTCTCTCTTTCTTTCTCACTCTCATACTGTACATGCTAACACACAGTATACACAGATGCAGATAGCATTCACACATTCCAGTTGAAGTATTGGAGACCCTATCCAACATGGAGGTGAAGAGGACTGGACTGGGGAGGGTGGAGGTGCTGTGACCTCAGGTGTGGAAGGTTCCTGGGGGGTGAACCAGTGCACAGCTCCAGTTCCTCCCACAAAAGCTACCTCAGCTGAATAGTGAACAATCTATCTAATCTGTTCCTGGCAAAGCCAATGTTAACCACATGAACGAGGACTGATTTGGGTGATTGCTGAATTCCAATGTAAATCCTCATTGGCAAACATGAGAGAAAGCAACAGTGGGGGAAGCAACAGAGGAGTTTGCATAAATAAACCAAATACACGTCTCATTTGCAGGCTAGAGCTTCATACAGAACACATGCGTACAGTACTCTAGAAATGGGGTAACTAAGTTGCAGTAAGAGGGATGAGACAAGGGGCAGGGACATAGAAAAAAATATAATTAGAAATGAGCATTTCACCGTCACACCATTTGTTTTACTATGGAATATGATACCGACCTTAACTTTACAAAGGGTTTCATAATTCTATTAATTCAAATAGTGTCATATTTGACATAAAGCACAAACTATGACTGTCTCCACTAAACCCTGTGAAAAGTTTTGTCATGAGTTTGAGGAAGAGGACATTAGCATTACGGAGGAAGGAAACAGGAAATGAAACAACTCAAGAAAACTACAATGGGAGAGATGGGTTGTTATATAGTAGAAAAAGACTAGAACATTATAGAAATGGCACATACTGTAATACCTCAAATGAGATGGCAACCAACCACTTGTTAGGTTTCAATGGTATCCATTTGTAAAAGCTGTCGCAATCAACGGTCCCTAGAAGTGCACAGTTAGTACTTTTTGTCAGTATGCATTTCAGAGAAATGTTTAAAAAAAGAAAACTATTACTGTTGAGTATATTTTATTCATAGGATGTAGCTGCTAACATGAATGGAAATTGGAATCATTTTTTCTCAAGTCAGGCGCAGCATTTAGGCACCAATGTGGTTCTTTACAGTAGGTTTGATTGTGGTGAATAGCCACTATGGGGTGGGTCTCAGGCTTCTTGTGGAGCATGTCGACCTGTATGTGTCCCAGAAAACAGGACTCTTTATCGACAGCATTCATGAAATCAAACTATTTCTTAGTCATGTCATGGGCCAGTTACTATGATAATATCAATATTCAATATTATTGAAACCCATCCAAGATCTTTTATATTTAACATCTTTGATCAATGTTCAGTGTCCAGGTGAAACTGAAATAAATAATTAATATGAAATGTAATCATTTTCAACAAGTAGCAGTCATTTGAGCCAATTAAATGTTGCTGCACGAGAGAGAAGAGCCTTCATTGGCTCGTTACAGGGCTAGGTCGTGACCAGTTCTGCGTGTTGTGAACTGTGGTGTTTTTTAAAGCTTGTGAATACAGCAATCACCATAAAAATGTATCCATGCTGAGCATTTTTTTAAAATAATTTGCTCTAGACAAATACTGTTAGCAAAGACTCCTTTTTTTCCTCAACAGGGTTTTGCAAATACTGCAGGGTCAGTAGAATTCTAAAGCAAGTTATCACATTCATGCTAACATATTTTAATCAAATCACCAGAATAACAAGACATGCAAAAGAACAACTTCAGAAATGATACAAAGATGCAAATGGAAGTACTTCTCTGAATGTATTGTCACCCCCAATCCATGTTAACTTTTAATAGCCAATGTTCCAAAAAAGAGAAAGGTGTTTTCACCAAGTCATATATTTGGCACTTGATAACAAATCTAGTGTGACCCTCAATGATGTGTCAGTGATTTGATCATGGTTAAGCAGAAGGACAAAATGCCACTGAGGTCACATTAACTATATTGTACAAATTACCATACTGTATGCCTGCACTGGAACACAACCACTGTACAATGGGCATCAATGACCACCACACATATATAAACTTTAAACACTGATATTCAATAGATGTTGAAACTTAAATATAAAGTTCACAGCAATTTAATTCAAATGTAGGTTAGGAGGGCCATATATAGCAACAGCATCAAATATTTCTGAGGAGGGGATTCTGAGTTCCAGTGGTGCCTGTCATTTCTGAAATATAGAGGAGCAATCTCCCCAACCTACATTTATTTTTATTGAGGTTGAAACAAACTGTCTTTGAAAGTCAAGCAGAAGGTGACATTCCAATTGCAGGATAGTTCTACAGTTAATGAATGACCCATCTGTTCTGAGAGCCAATATGATTCACTTTCAATTACTGTAACATGCTAGGAATGCATTGGTAGGAATCAAAGTTGTCCAGAGAATGAATTTGAGGTGTGTGTGCAAGGCACAATGAACAGTGACCCAAACACACACAAGGCCTTATTCAGTTTAGAGGTTTGGGTTTTAGACAGGAGTTCAAACAAGGCAAGAGGTATTCATTCTCACTGTGGCAGTGGACTGGCCTTTCGTTACTTATCATTCCTTTTCACAGTCTGCTCACATTATCAATACACTCCTCACAAGGTTCCAAACTAAAGGAATGTGGATAATGAATGTCAGTAGCTTCAAAGGTATTGAGAAATATGACTAAGACACATGTTCACAGTCTATCATTGTCTTATTGATTAACATTTTGCACTCTGAACTGAGAGACCCTTTCAAAGGCTGGCCCTGGAATTCCTTGTTTGTAAAAAAGAAAATGACCCCAATCATGACCATTGTTAAAGTGAAACTAAATACAGAGAAAACATCTAATTGGGTGATTATTGACCTGGTTGGCGCATGAACAAAAGCACACTGACACATCAGAGAGGTGATGACGGGCGGGCCGAGTTCACAGTTGGTTATACTGGAGCTGACTGAGAGAGAGAGGGATGTGTGAAAGAGGAGATGGAAAAATGCTGGCAATGAAACACAACACCATAGGGGCAGGCTACCTGTCTGGCACTCAGACCTTATTTGGCATTTACGTAGAATGGCAAACATTCACACTGCATTTCACCACTTTTTTTTTTGTTGTTGCTTACTGCAAATACTAAAGGTATAGAAACCAGGCACAGTGACACTAGGCGCACCGAGTGTCTGAATAGATGTCTGATTCAAGTGGTGCAGTTAGAGTGAAGAGATTGCCTTAAGATCTCTCTTGATTCTCCGAAATAGTGAAAGTGTCTTGGGAAAAAAAAAGGGATACATCTGTTTCTATTGACACTGCACTGGCACTATCAAATGTGATACGCATTACTTCATGCACAGTGCTGGATATAGCCAACAATTCCCAGGAAAAAACATACAAAGTATTCGACTTTACAAAGCGCTGGTATTACGCAGCATATTTCTGTTTCACTTTTACCTACAGAATTGTGTGCTGACATTTTGTTATGTGTGTTTACTGTATGTGCACAGTTCAGTGTGTGCTGCCATTTTGGCCAGGTCTCTCTTATAAAAAAAGAAAAAAAAAGAGAGATTCTAAATCTAAACGGTAAAATCTATTTTTTCCCCCTCATATGCCAATGCATTGAAATGGACAGAGAAAGAGTGAATCAGAAGGATGATTGAGAGAAGAAGATAAGATGAAGGGGGGAGTGGGGGGGGGGTTCAAAAAGGAGGTGAAGGAGAAATAGAGGATGAGGTTGAGGAGGTGGAGGTGGAGGTGGAGGAAGTGCATACTTACAGCCATGCTGTGCCCGAAGCCAGAGCCAGGCTGAGGACTAGCAGCACTGATGTAGTTGCCCACGCCAGAGTCCTGGCTGGCGTTACCATAGAGTTCAGCCACTGGGCCTGGACTGTTGGTGCCGGGGAAGGCACCAGGTCGCGGTGGGTTGGTGCCTGGAGGGGAAGCAGAGCAGCTATTGAACACCAGCTTTTGAGCAGCTATTGAGAGTGGCATGTGGCATGCACAGTACCATACATTTGCATTCCCCAAAGCCCTACATATCATGACGTCAGAAAAGGAAGACAGAAAGTTAACTCTTTTTTTTGCAGGGGGTGGGGGGGTTAAAATATATAATTAAATAATTTAAATGAATGATTTGTTTTCAATTTGCGATGTTTGGAGTGAGATATAGACATATACACCAAATGTATACATACAGTGGGGGAAATAAGTATTGAACACATCAACATTTTGTCCAGTAAGTATGTATTTCCAATGAGCCTATTCAAGTGAAATTTGCACCAGACTTTGGTGTTCAATACTTTTTTCCTGTTTCATTCCACTTTACTACAAATAACTTTATTTACATATGGACTTGTTGGAATGTTTAGATTATTTGTCTGGATTGTTTGAGTAAATACCAAAGTCTGGTGCAAATTTCACTTGAATAGGCTCATTGGAAATACATTAGGCCTACTGGACAAAATGTTGATGTGTTCAATACTTATTTCCCCCACTGTATACGGCAAGCCGTCTGACACTAAAACTACACACTACAGTGCTCATTTCACCATGTTCCGAAACAATATTGTATCTTGGATGCTCATGCACGAACTACGTTGCGTGTCTACGTATAATCATGTCATAATACAGAAGCATTCACATTCCATGCAAACTAAACAGGAGCAAAGAGTTAGGACAATGCAGAAAACTTCTTTATGAAATGGAAGATACGATTATTTTCTCCACTACTGAAGGAGCTGATCTCTAGTTCCGGGGATCATAACAACAGAATGGGAGAAAAGTGAGTCAGTTCTTTGGGTCCCCCCTCTCCTTATCATAACCTCTTTTATAGATCCCTCTACCTCGCATGTCCACCTGCGTAAAATATGACTGCCAGTTCATGAATCCCTCTGGTAAATTGCACATGGGGTTTCGGCACAACACCCCCAATCTAATCAACACCTGTCGCTAGGAGAGGCCCACCCCCCCACCTCTCTCTCTCTCTTGACTCATCCTTTAAAGATAAGATGGTGATTATCTTCTTCTCAGTGTCAGGGGTATCAGGCCTAGTTGGTGCCTGACAGCCAGGAAATTACACATGGTGTCCAGGGTAATGTGTGCTAAAAGACTGCATCATTGAGTCATATTTACTCCTCAGAGACACCCACATATTAAAGAGTAGAAAGACGGAGCCCACCACCCCCTCTACATCTCACTGTGTGTGTGTGTGTGTGTGTGTGTGTGTGTGTGTGTGTGTGTGTGTGTGTGTGTGTGTCTGTATGAGAGTTAGGTGAGGAGGGGAGTGGACAGACATTATAACCAAAGTCTGCAAAACAAACTAGACAACCTTGTCTGAGTATTTGGAGGGTAAACTATGTCTAAAGCGAGCAAGAGTCAGACAGGCGAGAGAGTCAGACAGACTGTCTTTTTAAAAAGTAGAACACGTCTAGGAGAAATCCCAGACCAATAATACTGCCAATTAAGAAATGAGGGAGTAAGAAAGGGGAAAGGGAGGGGAGGAAAGAAAGAAAGAGAGAGAAACCCTCAGGTGGGGATCTGAAATTTATTAATTGTTCTCGACCACTTGAGCCGTCACTGCCGTCAGCTCCAGATGACCCCTCTGCTTCAGTGTGTTGAAAAGACAAATTAAAATAAATAAAAGCAAGAGCATACATTAAATTAAAAACCATGGGAACTTCCAGCACCCATGCTGAGGTCTGCTCATTTTTCACCACGTACACCACTTAGTGACACACTCATTAATAAACTGAATATTAAATCGGCCTCTACTGAGGCCGGAAGCTTTAAGTTTGGTGCTGATGTTAACTGAAAGGGATGTCTGTTTATGTGCTCGATGTGAAGACTCTAAAATTATGAAACCCAGCTTAGGAAAGAGACAGAGACTGGCTGGGAATTTGAACAAACACGTTCACGACACAGTTTCAGTTTCTGTTTCAAAACGAGGTTCTGCTGATTCGACATCTGTATCACCATAAATAAATGAGTCCTTAAATGATGGCTTATGGTGTTTCTTGCACTATGGCGTGCATGGCTCACGACCACGCACGCACGCACACTTCAGCTGGTTAATAACTGCCAAAACGTACAGTGTCCTATCTGCGATTAAAAAGAAAGAAAGCAAAAGCTCTTAATGATTTAAAAACTTACACCAGGGTAATTACATGTTATTTTATATAGTGACAGTGCTGGTTAGTATCATGCACCATCTAGCATGTCCGCACTGTTGCACATTGTGCACATTATTCTTATCTGAGGGCTGCAGTCCTAATAAGACTGTTTTAAGCAAATACAAACTCTCTCTCTGTTTATACAGCCGGCAATATTCCACATAATTGGTGGACTCCGCTGAACCTCACATCCCCCCTCCTCCTCTCCATGTTCAACAGGATTTATGGTATTTAATCCACAGGCTACACTGCTTCTGTCACCCACTCTAATAGCTAAACATGACTTGAGGCCGATTTATACTGCAAGAATATCTGTGCGAGTCTTCAGAAGGAGACAAGATTGTACTGTACGTTTGCTGCATGCTCACATTTATAGTTTTGCACTATTGGTGATTTCAAAAGAAGGGTCACAATCACCTCCTCATTGCAATAATGTCTCACAGCACTTTCCACTCTCGCTGTATCAGTGAGGCTTTTAAGCGCCACAGGAGTAGAGAAAGAGAAACTAAGGTCCTGTATGTGTTTCTAAAGGCTAAATCATTCATGCTCTCTGCGCATGAGGGGCTCAAATGAACAGCTTTCCATTTCACAACATATAACTTGAAACACTGTTCATCTTAGTCAAGGTAAGACAATGGAATTGACTGCAGACATTTGCCCACAGGCAACATTTAGAGGAAGGCGGCTTTCTAATAGATACACAACAACCTCTTTTGTTTTCATGCGAAGTCAATATGTGGAGGAGAGAGCTATTCTTTATCAACAACGAAGAGGGGAACTTTCTGCTATGACTGTAGTTAATTGCATTTAAAAGATGGAGGAAAAAAATCTATAAAATAAGATGATTAAGCCCCTATCTGATTGGTTTCAAGGACATCTTTACTCAACTTATTTATGCCACTTGTCTTCTATTTGTCAGCAGAATGAAGCAAAATGTATGACAAGGTTCAAGTCTATATAAGCTCAATTGATCAGCCTAGATGGCCTCAATCACAATAGGGTTAGGGTTATCTCATACAAAACAGGAGTTGCTCATCTAGGTTATGTCTTTCATATTTATAACCATGAGTAGGTTAATCATATATAAATGTATTTCCCATGTGTGGTCACGCCAATTATGTTTCGTCGCCTCAAACAAAAAAGGTACAATTGAAAGCAAGGATGGAGATCAATATTTGAAGTTTTTTGGGGGGGGATAATATGAACCTTTTCAATATCCTTAAAGAAGATACTAACAACTTGCTTTAAATATTGGTCAGTTTCTGCACTTTAAAATAGCAAGGAAAAATTCAATTGCCACACCATGCATGTGGTATGGTCTCCAAAGTAGACTCTAAGTCTTTGCTAGAGTGCTACTGTAAACCTTTACTATGTAAAACGTTTATGTGAGGGATTGAAGCGTGATTTACTTTTACAGACCGGTGTCCCTCACTACCCAGTGGAGCGCATGAGCAGACTGATACACTGGTACACAGATACGTCAAACATCCAGGCCATGACAGAAAAATGAACCCACTTAATTTCCAATAGCAGTGCTATTAAAAGCATGCAGTGCATGCCAGGTTGAACCGCCAGAGTACTGCTACACCGCACAGTGCACCATACACACTCTGCTATCAGTCAACTCTCTGTCTTCCAAAACCCCACCCCATATTTCCTCTACCTCTCAACAACCTCCTGATGAATGAGCTAGAGGAGCTTGGCTGAATGGCATCATTGATTTAAAGGAAAGGAGAGGCGGGTACACACCTGGGCTCTTAAAGGGGTCCGGGCTGTGCAGGTGCTGGAGGGGGGAGTTGCAGGCGGAGGGGGCATGCTCACTGTGCAGCATCTGAGCAGCCTGGGGCCCCAAGGAGCCATAGTCCGCAAAGGAGGAGCAGAGCGCCCCCCGCTGGTCACTGGCCCCGGAATAGAACCCATAATCAGGGAACCCTGGGAGATAGGGAGGAGGGGGACAGGAGGATGGGATGGAGGGGATGGGGGGGGGGGACTCCATCATTGTGGAACAACTTTACACAGTAACTTCATGACTTGCCTTTGTTTGTTTTGTTGCTATATCTTTGTTGAATGGTATTGTGTTGTGGTGCAAGGCAAGGCGAACTAAACATCCATTACTGTTTTTCTCCCTGCTTTCCCCTCCAACAACCCCACAAGTAGTGAATGTGTGTGATGTAGGGAGCTGAAAACGCATTGGGTGTACTACACACACTCCAGCTCTGCTTCCTGCATCAATGCGCTCATCGATATGACAAAATATTAGTAATATACTAGTCAGTTCATGCTATCATTATGTTACTCATTGCAAAACACAGTCGTCTCCGATGTAAAATAAGGGCTCATCGGTGAACAATAATAGAAAGAGATTTTCCTAAAATAAGTCAGGAAATTATTAAGAACAATCAATAATTCATGTATGGCTTCTGCTCATAAATCAATGAGATTAGACCAGAAACTCCTAATTCCTTTTAGATTTGGGCTACCAGAGTTCTCATAATGTATGCAGTGTGAGCAGTATTAAAACCAAATCCCTGCCAATGACATTACTATACTTTGTATCGCTATACAAATACCGTACAGACTAATATCAACTTATATGTTTTGTAATAGTCTACTGCCCAAGGTTTTGGAAAAATACAAAACAGAAAAAGAAAAACTGAACAAGACTACTCATCCGCTATCTGTAGCTTTTGACAGCGAACATTACAGAGGGGAAGATGTTTTCCTCTCTCATCCCATCTAAGAGCCAGACTCCCACACAATACAGACACCTTGGGTGACCCCAGTACCTCACTTATTACCACATCGACCCCTTCATTGGATTGAGTGATTGTACAGTAGCCGAGTAAACCTCCAGGCTCTGTCTTTCAAACCCATTATTTTCCCACTTAATTAGTTAAGGACGAATGGTAGAGAGGGGATATACAGCATATAGGCTTCCAGTACAGCTTTAACAACCTCGCTATCCCAATATACTTATCCTATATACTTCCCTCTGTTTCCCTCCCCTTTTTCTCACAATATATTTGCTGATGCTCTTTCTCGTTAATGTTGATGTGTGGGTGAGGGGGGGGCTTATTGACATCGCCAGCCCATGCTTGCTCTCATAGGTGGGGGTGTTACGTCCCTTGTCCTAACATGCTGTGTTTTTGTGTTCCCGTCTGTCTCCTTTAACTGGTATTTAATTAAGCCATGTTCTCAACCTGAGAAGTGAGTGCATATCAGTCTGAACCATGCCTAGCCTCTAGTCTGTATCATCCCCCATAGTCAAAGCCTTAGCGTGAAGAAGTTGCCTTCGGCAGGGGGGGGATGGGGTATCCATAGAAACAGGCCTGATTGACCTCATGATTAAAGAATGATGAAATGTGTTGACAATAAGCTACCTGTAGTGACCTTGTTTGCTAGCTGCTAGACCTGAGTATTCATGTCTGGGAAACCAACAGGCTCTGTCACATGCTGTTCCAGGGAGTCTCGGGTCTACTCATGTCATGAGAACAGATCATTTTCACACTCCTGCTGGCCTGACTAAAGTAACTGAGCTTCCTTCACTTGACTACTGAAGAGAATGTTAATAACGTCTCCATCAAATTACACATGTTTATGGAATTGAGTAATCAATAAAACACTCCAGCGCTACTGAGACAACAGATGCACATGCTTGGATGACACTGCTGGCTTCAAACTCTCAAGGAGGAAAGATTTTAAAGAGACAGAAGGAGAGGTTAAGGATGCATGGACCCTCTCTCCTCCATCTCGACACAAGAGAAGGATGACTACCCTGCATCTTTATTCATTTAATAAAGGAGGCAACACACACACACACACACACACACACACACGCACGCACGCACACACGAACTCACACACACACACACACACACACACACACACTTAGGTTTAATCCATTTTTGATGTGTGCGCTAATAGCCGGGTGTCCTTGAGGTTCAAAGTGATTTCTGAGCTCCTCTCTAATTAGAACAAAGCCACGCATCCCGTTCTGTTTCCTCTCATCTTCCTAATTAAATCCTTAACAACAAACAAATGAAGACCTTTACAGAGGACCGCACCACTGTCTCCCACGCTAGTCCAACAGAGGAGGAGGAGAGGAGGAGGGAGGTCCCCCGGCTGCAACCTCCTCTTTGTCTCCCAGTCCTCCTGCCATCTACCTGCTGTGATTGGCAGGCAGTCTGCAAACACCCCCCCCCCCCCCCTCCCCCAAATTCAGAATAGCAGGAAACATTAGGAAGGATTATGTTTAATAATCTATATTATTTTATGTGGTTGCACGCACACATGTGAAGTCACAGGCACGCACACACACCAAACACACCAGGTGGTTTTGACATGGCACAAATTCACAGACAAACTCAGAGTCCTTGGCTGCCTGGTATCATCCTCCACCCCAGTGAAGGTCTTATTTAACAAGCGCACACACCAACACATACATATACACATACACACATACACACATACTAGTCCGAGAAACTAGTCCGGGCCCACATACTCACACGCCTCCCGCCCAACCTGGATCCATACCAGTTCGCCTACAGAGCCCACAGGTCCACAGAGGACGCCATAGCGACGACTCTCCACGCCACTCTATCCCACCTGGAGAGGGGAAACAGCTACGCGAGACTGCTCTTCGTGGACTTCAGCTCCGCCTTTAACACCATCCTTCCAGACAGGCTAGTGACCAAACTACTAGACCTGGGTCTATCACACTCTATATGTGCGTGGATCAAGGACTTCCTGACCAACCGCCCCCAGAGGGTGCGGGTGGGCCCCCACACCTCCACAGCCCTCAGCCTCAGCACTGGGTCACCCCAGGGCTGCGTGCTAAGCCCCATCCTCTACAACCTCTACACCCACGACTTCACCCCCATCCACCCCAGCAACTACATCGTAAAGTTTGCAGACGACACCACCGTGGTGGGATGTATCTCGGGGGGGGACGAGGCGGCGTACAGGGATGAGGTAGAGCAATTGAGCAAGCTGTGCAAGGTAAACAACCTGCTGCTAAACAAGTCAAAGACCCAGGAACTCATCGTAGACTACAGGAGGAAAAAGTCCGAGATCCTGCCCCTGCTCATCGACGGAGAGAGCGTAGAGATGGTCTCAAACCTCCGTTTCCTGGGACACATCATACGGGATGACCTGGCCTGGAAGGACAACACTAAAGGCACCATCAAGAGGGCACAACAGCGGCTATACACCCTGAGATGCCTCAAGAAACAACACAGCAAGCAGGAGATGCTGGTGGCCTTCTACCACGGCGCAGTGGAGAGCATCCTCACCTTCGGCATCTCCAACTGGTACCACAGCTGCACGGCAGCGGAGAGAAACGATCTACAGAGAGTCGTGAGAACAGCACAGGGGATCACCGGCGCCACCCTCCCCTCTCTGAAGGAGCTGTACGAAACACGCTGTCTCAGGAGGGCCTCCAAGATCTCCAAGGACCCGACCCACCCTGGGCACGAACACTTTGTCAAGCTGCCCTCGAACAGGAGGTACAGGACCCCGGCCGCTAGGACAAACAGACTGAAGGACAGCTTCTACCACAGGGCCGTCAAGGCCCTGAACACAGAAAAGGCCTAAGTTCTGGGCCCAGGACAAGTCCGGACGGATTGTAATGGCAGCTAGTGCTGAGGCACAAACATGTACATTTTCAAGCCTGCAAACTGTGACACTTTGTGATTTTATGCATCTATGCTTTTTCCAAAATGTGTTTCTTTTTCCTTTCTTAAACACCAGGGGAGCCTCCCCTCCTAAATTTCGTTGTTTGGTACCTGTACTGTAACAATGACAAATAAAGTCTATCTATCTATCTATCTATCTATACACACACAAACACATACATATACACATACACACACAAACAAACACACATACACATACACACCAACACATACATATACACACACAAACACACACATACGCGCTGAAACACACGCACGCTCACACATTTACAAGGTCTTACCAAACAAAGCCGTGTAAAATGATGTCCTATTCAATGAGATCACTATTAACACACTACCTGTGTAAAAATTAGGAATAAAATGCTTTTTAAAAAGCTTGTCTATTCACAAACTACAGAGGCTGCCGATTTGCCATCTTGTTAAATGGAGGTGCTTGATTATTGTGGGGAGCTAATTCTCTTTTCTGCACATTCAAATGATTCTCTTTGAGCATACATTAGTATGTTCAAAGAGAATCATTTGAATGTGATGAAAAGAGAATTGATGTGATGTTTCTATTGCATGTTCTCTGTCCATTATGTAGGAGAATAGGAGATGCACTCTTTAATGCTGTGGTGAATGACAGAGGAAATGGGGGATTTGCTCCATCTATGCCTCCTGTGTGTGTGTGTGTGTGTGTGTGTGTGTGTGTGTGTGTGTGTGTGTGTGTGTGTGTGTGTGTGTGTGTGTGTGTGTGTGTGTGCGTAGCATTGCTAACGAGACACAGAGCAGCAGCACTATTTCCAGAAGGGCGTTGATTGCATCATAAGGCCTTAGTCCCCTTGGTCCTCTGGCGTGGCAACGTAGCAAACACAACACAAGACTCTATTCCGCCTGTTGCTGGCATGGCCAAACAGGTGTGGCAAGGAGGGGCTGTGGGACATGGTCCTTTGGGCCGTTACACAGAACTAGTGTTTTGCAAAAAAGCATCCAAGGGCTACAGAAATACAATATAAACAAATGAATGAATAAATGAATGAATAAGTAAATAGTCTTGTCTTTCATCGGCTGTTAGGAAACATATTGAGGTGATTTGCCGCCACGGTTTTGTGAGTGCTGAGTTGTGGGGTCTTTCTGTGTCAGTGGTTGTTGGTAATGTAAATGTTAATCATGTTGAAATGTAAGTATTCAAATGCAGTTTGACTAGAATGTAAATTGGGAGCAAAACATTGTTTGAGCCACGTGGGAAATACATCTGGTGTAAATGCAAATAACCGCTTACATTATACGGTTCTAAAGCATGTCGGCAGCTGGGACTTTCATCACTGTCAACAGCAACATCATGGTTGCTCGGCTAGATAAGCATCCATAACATACTGATTTAACACTAGATAAGCATCCATAACATACTGATTTAACAGTACTGACAGTCAATGGCCCTTGATTTGCTTCCGCTAAAGAGCGCTGCGCAACACTACGATGACCACTCAGCTGGTCATTTCATTCAGCAACGTTTCTTTTAGTATAGAAGCGGAATATGAGATGAAGATATCAATTGTCTTCGCCAATCAGTTTCTCACCATTGTCTCATGTCAGGTAGTGTGACTCTGCACTGATCGAAGCCCCGATAATTCTTCAATAAACATATTATTTAATTTAAATGTCTATGACATCATAATCTAACCACACAGCAAGCCTAGAGTGGGCGCCAAATTCAACCTGATAGTCCAAGCGCTGTAGAACACAAGCACATGTTTTGTAGTGGAGAGGTACTGGTGGTATGAGGGATTATCTCTGACAGCTACTGTGTCCATTATGATCAAATAAGTGTTTTTTTGGCTATTGGTAATTGAACATGGAATGGATAATTGTCTGCCTAAATTAGTAGAACATTTTTGTTGGTCGTGGCAGATTAGATACCAAATTACCAAAACAGTATTTGCACATGGTTTTAGTGTTGTGCAGTGCTCTTTAGTGGAAGCAAATGGTGACCCAATATGGTTTAGATATTTTTTAAATTAATTTGCTTTACAGAACTAAAACAAATGTTACGGGAAAGCATACGAAACTGCATAAGTCACTATTTGGATTCTGAAATAATTGGATCATCTGAAGTGGTTCTAGTGCTTTTAACATGTTTGAAATAGGGATGAGATCATTGGGAAATCGACTTCTCTGTCATTGTCAATGAGGAGCCCAAACCCGCTGTCTCTTTAACTATCAGCCATTTAAGATCGTACCCAAAACAGCCCTGTCTGTCAGCCTTAATGTGTCTAATGGAGGGGAAAATACTTAACACCTGTCCTGTCAGCGAGATTACTCACACGAAGTGTTTGTTGATGTAAGCAAAAAATAACTGTTGGCATTTAAAAAATCCTTACATAAAAATGGTAGTGGAGGAGCTGAGGACAAGCAGCCTGGAGGTCCAGTGCCAATCTTGGAAATAACATTTCTCACATCCACCTGCCCGGGGCAAATCTGTCACACACAGTGAACCTACCTGAAGGGACTCAAGAGTGTGTGTGTGTGTGTGTATTGTTCTCAAACCTGTCTTGTTTGCTCATACACACTGACCTTGCAATTACACCGTCACAGACAGACAGACACGTAAACACGCGCTCGCGCGCACACACGCACACGCACACACACACACACACACACACACACACACACACACACACACGCACACACACACACACACACACACACACACACACACACACACACACACACAACTTCTCAAAACCACCATCTAGGTATGTCGTCTATTCTCAAACACACTTATGGTGACAGATCTCTTAAGCAAAAACTGTCTATACACTTGTCAAATGTGATTCAAAGTTTAGCTTCGAATTTCAGAACATTCGCAATTAGCTCCATTTCCAGCAACGTTATTTGAACAAAATGAGGTGCTTTTTCTGTTCTGCCTGGAGTGGCTTTCAAACCCAATCTCAAACTGCCTTTTCTAGATGAATAGGTGACTAATTAACAAAAGGCGACTTCTTTTCAGAAAGCGAAGGCGGTTCATAAATAATCTATAGATAATGGCTCCTCATTTTGTGCTCAGATAGGCTGGGATAATGATAATATAATAGATGATATATCCTGAACCTCCGCAGAATAGGCCTACTGCCATCACCCCACACAAACATCTAATTTCCTCATTCAACACATGCACCTGCGCACACACTCTCGCACGCACATCTCCGAATTTTATCTCAGCACATGCACACACGCACGCACGCACACACGTACACACATACACGCGTGCACACACACGCACACACTGTCAAAATGTTACCTCTGCAGGCTTTTTGGTTGAGAGAATCTGTGGTTTAGCTGACCCTGGTCAGTCGGTCGACTGGGCTTCCATCTCCCAGCCTCCAGTTGGCTCGATGGGAGTTCAGTCAACTACTAGAGAAACTTTGTTTTCAGTTTTCTACTTGTGATGTACTTAGATGCCCTGCTTAAAATGTATGTAAAAAAACAAAACAAAAAACAAAACATTGAGGCTGATCTGCTTGACCTATTGCAGCTTTCCGCCTCCCTGATTGCGGAGTCATTGACATTTTAATCGGACTATTATCTCGGGTGCTATCCGCAAGGTTGGGAAAGGAGTCCATGTGCTCCCTCTTCATAAAATCAAGTCCGTCTTTTTTATTTCGAAATACCTACACCTTTAGTACACACAACCACTCAACCTTCCATCATACTCTGTCAAGAAAATAAACACAGGGAGAATAGAAGTGGACAGGAGCTCACAAATATGTGACTGCTTGCAAGCAGAGCAGGGTGGAATCCAGCACACACATATACTGTATCTATCTTCATCACGAGGACAGGCAGATGTCAGAGAGCTATGTGGTACATTTCCAGACCCTCTGGATGGGATGGCCTAGTTTGAGTAAACAGTAGAGTGAATCACTGGCTGTCCACACATGTCTATCAACAGGGGGTAATAGAGATTGGTGGAGCTGCTACAACACCAGGGTCCAGATTCACTTCACATGGAAGGGAGAGGGAAGAGCGCACATGCTTACGTTTATAGGACTTGATTGCCGTATCCGGATGATACTTGTGATCGGAGGTGGTGCCGGAGGGTAACCGGGGGTGCGATTTAAAGGCTTTAAATGATGGAGCTGCCCATTGTGTGCAAGTCGAGCTGTGCCAGTCGGTTAGAACCAATATTAGTGAGCGCCTACTATTCCTGTTATTTCACACATGCATGGTTTATATATAACTAACGAAATCAAAGATCAATAGTTATATAATAATTTATTATTGTACAATATTACCACAGTTTCAGAAGTTAGGCGCTTTGAGCTGAAATAAACAAAGACTGCAAAATGAAAATGATCGGATGATACTCATATCCGTAAAATGCCCAAATCTGTAACAAGAAATGTTTGTGTGAAGTGTTTTCGAATACTTGCCACACCCCTTATGCTTACCAGTATGCCTATCTGCATTTGTGTCTGTCTGTTTGTTTGCCTGTCTTTCTGTCTGTCTGTCTATCCAGCTGCATGCATGCCTGTTTGCCTGTCTGTCTACCTCTAGACATGAAGGGCTGTGCCGTCAAAAGGACCTCTCTCTACTTAATTATTTTCTCTCTCGCTGTTCTTCACTATAGAGTCGACATTATACAGTCGAGTTTTGAAGAGCCTCTGCTTTCCCCCAGACCATTCTGTTGTCACCTTTACCTTTACTTTGAGTCTGCTTTACATTAGACTTTTGCACAAACCATATTTGATGTATAATATGTATAACAGACCACAAAAGGACCCTGCTATCATTGAACAACTTCTGGGGATTGGGGGTGGAGTCAAGGGGTATAGAGAGAGACAGAGGCTCCCCTTTTCTACTGACTTCTACAATCTTGACGTTTCTAGTTCTCCCTCTCAGTGGAGAGACGACCCCCTCATGTATAATCAATACTACAGACCTTGAGTACTGGGAGGGCTTACAGTACACGCATGATCCCCTCTTCGCTAGGCTGTACAGCTGTAGCCATGATGAGAGTGTGAGCCTAAAAGCTCCTGTTCTGCCCTAGAGATCTCCATGGGTCTGAGGCGCTTGGTGGTGTAGCACACTAAGGCGTCGGCCATGTAATCGCAGGGTCTCCGGTTCAAATGTCATTCCACCCCTGTCTCACCAATCCTTCCTGTCAATCTCAACTGTCTCTATCCCAATAAAACTGAAATGCCCTAAAACATATATATATATATATATATATATATATATATATATATATATATAAAGAGAATAGTGGGAGGTGGATGCTGTTTCAGTACTGTAGGTGAGCAGAGGTTGATATAGTATGGATTGGAAAGGAGACTATACACAGCATATAGGGGAGACTCAGTAAGTGACGCCCATACCACACAATTGAGGATGGTGTGCAGGACTCTATGTAATTATGTTGCTGTATGAATCTATGTATATGTGTAACAGAGAGCAGGAAGTGTCAACCTCTTTTTGCCAGCAACATGTTGAGCTGTATGAGCCTCCAACCCTAACTGTCAGAGCGCAGCCCGGCGTCACCACAGCTACCCGAGGCCCGGCGTTCTGACAGCCAATTAGGTGGGCCGATCATTTCCCCGCCGAGTCAAAATGCTGCCTGTCAATTTCAGCCTCAGCGCTTGTTTTTCTCTCTATGTTCATTTAGCCATGTATGGCTGTGATCCGTGGATAAAGTCCAAGTGATTGATTAAGCTATCTGACTGCTGAATCAATGGCATGGGAGGAGGAAAGTCAAAGAGGAAGCCAATTTAAGTAAGACTCAGGAATCTGGACACTTGCTTAGTTAGGAGCGTGAAGAGCTGAATTAAGAGTCTAACTTGACACTCAAACACGTTTCAAGTAAATGCATTGATGTCAATGGGAGACTTTGAAGTTATGCTATTTAAAACTGATGTTAGGATCTGGCTCTAAAGGTTTGGTATACTGAGTACACAAGCATAGACAAGAATTACCACAGACATTGCAATAACATCACC